>NC_134092.1:133300850-133617309 GCF_000715075.1 Nicotiana tabacum | reverse complement strand
GATATCTATATTTATTAATTAAAGTAGTGTAACCATTTAATTCAAAATTTAAAATTCAAAAAAAAGTTAGTTAGAAAAGTAGTTTATTTTGTCTTAATAATGCCACTTGGCTTTTTGTTGTTAAGACACTTGTCTTAATGTAGTGTATTTGCTTCTCCTATTCTATATAGATAGGTAGTAGTATCCTTAGACAAATAGTATTAAAGAAGCTGAAAAATATGTAATAAAGAAGAATATTTAAAAGCTTGCATCTCTTGTTTTATTTTGTATTCATTTGACAATTTATGGTGGGAGTAGATTTGTGATTAATAAAATAAAGTTAGTGCAATAAAAGGTAATTATGTCTACTATAGATTAAGTAGTGGAAATCTTTAAATAAAGTTTAAAGATGAGATGTCTACGTATAATATTTAAAAATATAGACATTAAAAAGTGATTTTCTTTTTTAACTCAAGTTATTTTGTTGAACAATCAAAGGAGTGAAAATCTTGAATCACAAGGGAAAAAGAATTCATATTCCATTAATCAAAGTTACATTAAATATTGAACAAAACTAGTGTATATTGACATTTCTCACTTATATACTATCTTCTATTTTCAACCTGCCTTTTGTCTCACTCATTTGTTGAATTATTCATCACATAATAAATAGTCTTTCTATCAAAAAATATATTAAAAATAAAAAGTAAAGAATCAATGTTAAAAATAATAAATGCAAGAACAATAATAACATTAAAATAACAAATCAATAAGAAAACCAACACAAGATAAACAACATGTAATAATAGAAATCGAAGACTAAGATAATACGAGAATGATACGCAATCAATTCAAAGTATGACATGTAGGAAGGCTTTTATTTCAATTTGACATATCATTAGCCCAATTAATTTTGTTTTAATCTAATTGAAAATGACCTTATTAAATTAAATTTAGTAACCTTTTATTGTCAAAATCATAAAATTGGGACGAACAATCTATTCACTTACCAAACTAGGACCAAAAGATGGTGATGGCTTATTTGCTACCGACACAAATAAATAAAATGGAAAAACAATTACAAGGACATGAAAAAATAAGTAATTTAATGCATAAAATATAATCAATTAATATCAAACAAATTAAATTGATGGGCTATACTGACAATCATCCACCGAATCTCATTGATTTTTTATTAACAAATAACATCATAAAAATACTTATAAAAGAAATAATATAAAATAAAATAATGTTTAGCAACCTCCTAGATTGGAAAAAGACAGCGCATGTTGTACTGCTATTTATAGACAGGGACACAAATGTCATTATCTCTAAACACATGTCCATAATTGAATTTTCAAGCCCCTAAACCTCCACTAATACAACGTAAAGCAACAACAACAACAACCCAGTATAATCTCACTTAATGGGGTCTGAGTATGGTAGTGTGTACGCAGACCTTACCCCTACCCTAGGGTAGAGAGACTGTTTCCAAATAGACACCCGACATCCTTCTCTCCAAGAACTTACCACCTTGCTCTTGGGGAGACTCAAACTCATAACTTCTCGGTTGGAAGTTGGGGTTGCTTACCATCAGAGCAACCCCTCTTGTCACTAATACAACGTAAAGCGTGCATGGGAATACAATCATATTTATACTTTAATCTTTTATAGTCATATTTATTAATCCTATTTTTCATATCAAAACTTAAGAAGTTGCATTCATTGAGATGAGTCTTAGAGCCTGTTTGAACATAAGAATATTTTTACTTTTTTTTCGGAATTTTTTTAATTTTTTTCGAAATTAGTATTTGGCAGTAAAATTTCTAATTTTTTCACTTGAAGATATGATTTTTTTTTGAAAAACTCCAAAATTTATTTTTCAAAATTTTCGCTCATATCACTCGCAAAACTTCAAAAATAACCTAAAATTTTATTTATGTCCAAACAAAACTCTAATTTTCAAACAACATTTTCACTTGATATTTTTTTTCACTTTTTTTTTTTTTGGAATTTTACAATTTTTATGTCCAAATGCCCACTTAATCATCTTATTTAAATTACTCTTTGTAAGACAAATGCCATTATAAATACATTATAATATGTCCTTTTTTGTCTTTTCAAATCCCCAGTTTCCACTTTCTAATTTCATCATTCTCCTTTTCCACTCCATTGGCTACATTACACTTTCACACTCCAAATCGACACTCTCCTCGTTCTTCAGAGCTTCAATTTGGATTCTCATTCTCTAAAAAAATGGGTTCTCGAACCGGGTCGCACCAGCTAAGCAACGGGTTAATCGTCTCGGGCCGACCCGAACAACACAAGGAAAAACAACCTACAGTCGCATCTCGTGCCGTTCCTTACACCGGTGGCGACGTTAAAAAGTCCGGCGAGCTTGGAAAAATGTACGGTATCGATTTCTCAAGTGGGGACAACCTCCACCCTCTTGGGGGCCCACCAATTCTGAGGCCTTCATCTTCTTCACAGCATAATAGTGGATCCGGACCCGTCCGATCCGGGCCTAACTCCGGCCCAATTCCGAAAAGATCCTCTTCCTCCGGTTCCGGTCCAATAATGACCCCAATTCAGCCTACCGGTCTCATTACCTCCGGTCCGTTGAGTTCCAGTATTGGTCGACGGTCCGGCCAGCTCGAACCGGCCAGTTCATTTAAGAAAGTAGTCTACGGCTCCGCCGTGACCAGCTTGAGCGATGATATAAAGATGGGTTTTAGGGTTTCAAGAGTGGCAATGTGGGTTTTACTTGTTGTGTTACTAATGGCTTTAATGGCGGGTGCTTTTGTGATGGCGGCAGTTAAAAAATCGGTGATTTTAGTGGGTGTTGGCGGAGTTTTAACTCCAATTTTGGTGATTTTACTGTGGAATTATGGGTATAAAGAACGAGGCTTAGTGGGGTTCTTAAGAAGATTTCCTGATGCTGAGCTTAGAGGTGCTGTTGATGGACACTATGTGAAGGTTACTGGGGTAATTTCACACTCTTATGCACATTTTATATTCTGGCTGGCATATATAAATTATAAATTGTGAATTTTAAAATTAAATTCTTTCTAAATATAAAGAAGTATCATTTTTTTGGAACAGACTAAAAAGGAAGGAGTATCAAGAAGAAACATTATTTTATTTCTGGAATTTGTATTTGATTTCTTATTAAATTTTGTTTGGTGATGTTGAAGTCTATATTCTATTTTCTTTTAGCTCATGATTTGTCATTAGGTGGTGGTTATGGTTGTTTAGTAGGACTCGCTCCCGGTCCACAATAAGCGATTATCTAGCGTTTCAAATTTGGTCCAAATCAGTGACAATGATTCGAACAATTTCCTAAAGTCAACCAATACTTATGTATTAATGTTGAGGAGAGATAAATGTTAATTTAGTCAGCCAAATAACCGTCATAATTAATGTAATTAAGTGATCTTCTTATTGGGTGTGACGAAATCTTAAAAATCACTTATTGTGGAGCGGAGGAAGTAGTTTTAAGATTGTCATTTACCATATTGTCCTTGAGGTGAATGACCATGTGTGTGAATGACTTTGAGTGTGCTTGTGGGATATTTGTTAAACTTTGATTTGAGTTGAAGAGAGAATTTTCCGTATTGATTTTGCCTGAAGTCACCTAAATTATGCTTAAGGAAAGGTTAAAGCACATAGCTTTATGTGGTGTTTTAGTCATGTGAAATTGTTGGCTGCTGAGTACTGTGATTTGATGTTACTCTGAAGTCTTTCCTTGGATTCTTAATGTGGAAGAATTGTTTTAAAAAGTGGAAAATGGAAAGATAGAAGGGAAGGAAAATATGATATAATAAGTCGATATGTAATATACTTTCATTTTTTTTAAATATAGGTTACTTCCTCTGCTGAAGTATATATACTTCCATTTTTTTTAGTAAGTTATTCCTTTGCAGTTTTAATAGATTTTTAGTTATTAGTATATATACCTTCCTGATATCTTGTATTCTTTCATTACCTATTCAACAGAGAAATACCTTTTATCTCCTTTTGTATCTTATAAGTTTAATTGTGGCGCCCTTTCCTTTCTTTTCTTCTTTCCTTTTGATACCAGAAAATAAATACTGTTTTCGTGCACTTCCTTTAATTGTATGTGGTGTTCAAGTTCTAATTGTCTCTTTGTTTCCTTTATCAAGGTAATATCTACTGTTCTCCTCTCCTTTGCGATTCCTATCCTACCTAAAACAGGAGAACTTATGCTTCTTTCTTGCTTGCTTTTTTTTCCAATATACCGTCTAGCCAGATGTACCCTTTACATGATATTATGAGATGGTCTAAGAAATAAATTTTGCTCCTGTGTTAACATTAGTAGTTGTTCTGACCTCATACATTTTGTTTGCAAATCATAGTTCTAGATAATGTCATGAGTACTTCATATAGCTTTTCAACTTGTGCATCACATGTGAAATGAACATTCCTAACGAATAATCTTTAAATGAACATTCCTAACGAATAATCTTTACTTTAATAAGATTACTTAATTTTTGAGAAAGAACTTCTATAAAATCATTTGTAGAAAGATTCTCATAATTATTGCTAAACATTTTCATCTTACAAATCTCAAGATTTGTAGAATGTAGAAGCCAATCATAAAATATAAATGGCAGTAGGAACCAACTATAATATTTAGGCGAAATCCGTGTGGGTGTTGGTACTTACTCTGCAGCCTTTTGTTTTAATTATGACCAACTTAGGTCTCAAATGACAACCAAACTTGTAATATTTAAATTTTTGTATGATTAGCTTAAGGTGGTTGTGTATTATCTAGTATAGAATACATCTTTACACATCTTTGAGCACGTTGCTGTAAGGAATTTATGCAGTTTAATAGAAATGCGTTCTGCCTTGTTAGGCAGACTGTAAAATAGATAACTAATGCCCTGACATTGTTAGGGCCACATAATTTGAAGTCTTTTTCATGTAAACTAATCAACTTTACAACAATAGTGACAGGTGATGTTTGATCGTCAGGGTGTCCAATTGCAATACAACCATTTCTCTCTTGATCTAGTTCTCCATCTCAAGATTAAATTATAAGAAAGTTCAGTACATTTGAATCCACGTGAGAAGTGAAATGGGCAGCGAGTATCGAGCTTGATATTTTATATAGGCAAGCTTGGAAGATTGATTCTTCTATTTCCCCATCTAGATTCTTTTAGTATAAAGGCAAGCTTGAAATGGAAACCATTTACGGGTCTAAAAGCGAGATGTGTTTTAAGTTCTCCTTTCACAATAACCTGATGGAATGAATAAATAGGAATTGTTATTGCATTTCTATTACCCCCTCAATGTAGAGGATTTCAGAAATGCACATTTTCTGATCCAGCCTCTTCCACGAAAGCAAAAAAAGAAGAGAAAGAATCATCCAAAACAGCCATACCAAAAAGTTGACAAGTACTTTTCTTTACACAAACAAAATAAAATAAGAACAAAGTGGCAAAGGTTGAGGGACTTATGACCTAACTCACAGGTTCGAGCCCTGTGCCATGTGAACTGAGCATGGTTTAAGCAAGGAGTGAACCCCTTATCCTCGAGTTTCAAAGGCTGCAGTTGGTCTTAAAAGCCTCATTATTAGCAATCTTTAAGTCATGTAATGCCCTTATTCGTTGCTTGTGGGAGGTAGCAGGTGCTTGATGGAGTAGTCAAATGTGTAGGACAATCTGGCTCCCCGAACACCATTATAAAAAAAAGGGTCATGTAAGACCTGGAAAGCCTATGGTATAGCCGAGAGTCGCTAAGAGATTCTGATAATTGCAGTGGTTTGCCAACCTTTAGGATTGGATGCCTCATTTATACTTACCAAGAACTAAATCCAGCTTGAAACTATTATCCTCAGTATTTCCTTTAAAACATTTTTTTCATACAAACTTGGACAATTTGAGGGCTTTGCTGTAGTCAGCCGGGCATACTATGTACCCTTCCTATGCTTCTTGTTGCTCCAAGCCTCCAGCAATAGTTCTATGTCCTCGTTGCTTTGCTCTGAATTTTGTTTTGAATTCTCATACATATTACTTTTCTAATAGACACGGTAGAAATTGAACCTAGGAAATCTGAAACCTAGGGCTGTGGACTTCTAATATCCATGTTGCTACCCCAGAAGATGGAAACTAACCTCCTGTTGAAATCGTGTTTAATTGTTTTTGTCATTTAAGTAAAAGAAGAATCTTGTTTATTTTCGACAGGCACCTTCAATCTCATACCATCTAATGGAGACTTCTTGTTAGTTATACTAGCTTCACAATAGCTTGCGTATTTATTAATGTTTAGACTGTGATAGAGTTGATGACACCTGCTAGAATTCTATTCTTTCCTTTTAAGGTGTCAATTTAGTTTTTTTTTTGCATGAACGCACACAGAAAGTTTACCATTATGCTACCTTATCAAAAGTTGATCATTAAACTACTAATTAATTCCTTTTGAATCCTGTCCTTGGGAAGTAATTATTGAGAAAGAAAATTCCATCCATGTGAAGACGCCCCTGAAAACAAACCTCAGTGAATACCACAGTGTATTTAAGTTTTGTTTTGAGTTGTCATAGCATTCTCTTGAGGTTGTGGCCAACCATCCATTTCTCCGCCATTAAAATCTTCCATTCCAAATTCTGCACTCTTCATGTGTTATTTAGGGAATAATTTTAATTGTTCTCCTGTAGGTTGTCACCTGTGGCAGTTACCCCCTTGAAACTTCTTTTCAGCGGATACCAAGATGTGTATATGCTTCTACAGAATTGCAAGAATACAAAGGTTGTGGTGGAAAATCTGCACATCCTAGACAGCGTTGCTTTTCATGGGGTCGCAGGCATTCGGAGGTTAGTTTGCATATCAACTACGATTTGAGTATTTCTTGATTTGGTCATAGCACTCAGTATCAATTGGTATCAGCAATCTTTGGATGCTATTTCAAGTACAATAGTTATTCTTACATAACAGTGGCATAGATATAGATAATGTTGATACTTGTATTAGTCCATCCTCATGAGAAGTTTACACAAATGCTTCCGAGAGGTTGCCAAAGTGTTATAATCTTATATGGCTGGAAGGAAGCAAAATATGTTTTGAAGGACAAGGAAAGCATATCTCTAGGATTAAGAATAGTTGTCTATATAATTTGTATTTCTGGTGTGGAAAATGTAGAATAATACTTGGATTTTATGGAGATGCTAGGGAGGAATGTGATAGTCTGTTTTTGAGCCTTCCTTCTTGTACTTTTATACCATCTTGGTACTTTATTTAATGAAACCTTTACCTAATCTCCGAAAAGGAAATCTTATATGGGAACTTGAAGGAAGTATTCAAGCTTCAACAAGCTGAAAAGTTTGGAATTCAGGGCACATAAGGCCATGGACTATCTATGTTCATGGTTTGAACAACCAAAACTTCTGCGATTTGATAGAGTCAAAGGGTCTCTTAACCAACATCATATGCCAACTTCCAGGCTTAAATTTTGGGAAATTTCTAGACCTCTACTGGTCAGAATTTGCTAAAGTTTGTAATCCTGTTACTGTTTTTGATACTTAACTTTCTGATACGCAAATTCTATACATACTATTTAACTCCTAAGAGGTCATAACAAGTGGTGAGTGGTGACAATTGATACTTGCCCCTTCCTCTCATCCCAGGATTATGTACTGGTCATGACTCCAAAATCATGTCTATTGAGAAACTTCTATATGTTGCTGACTTCACTGTGTCTCGTGGTAGCAGAAACATGTTGCTGATTTCTATATATCAGACTTTCAGACTGGATTAAGAGCACTGGTGAAGGCAGGTTATGGAGCAAAAGTGGCGCCATTCGTAAAACCAACAACAGTTGTTGATATATCAAAGAGTAACAGGGAGTTGTCTCCCAACTTCCTAAGATGGCTTGCTGATCGGAGCCTCTCAAGTGACGACCGTGTAATGCGACTGAAAGAAGGGTAAGTTGAGTTAGTTCTTTGATTCGTATACTTCTATACTTATGTTACTCTACCTAAGGTTCTTGATGGTTTTTTGAAATTACAGTTACATCAAAGAAGGGAGCACCGTTAGTGTCATGGGCATTGTAAGGCGCCAGGAGAACGTGCTAATGATCGTTCCACCAGCCGAGCCTATTTCAACAGGCTGTCAATGGGCTCGTTGTCTCCTTCCAACCTATGTAGAAGGTCTCATCTTGACCTGTGATGATATTCAGAATGCCGATGTAATTCCTGTATAGGTTTGTGCATGTAACACCATTTTTGATTACCCTATGAGTTATGGCATCGCGAGGCCAGCAAAGCTGCCTTGTTTGGTTCCTATGCAAATATTCAAGTGTATGTAAGATTGCATAGCAGAACAGAAGCAGGCAAAACTGATATCTTTGATGTCTGAAGTTGGTAGTCCTATGTATTTCAATGTTGATGGGAGATAGAAAATACCACGTGGAATTAGTCGAGGTGTGCGCAAGCTGACCTGGACAACACAGTTATCCAAAAAAAGGGCCTTCCTACCTCGAGTAGCTAAGCGTGTTGTATCGTGTAGATTTTATATCTAGTTTGGTTTTTAGTTGCAATATGTATATTAATTGTTATGTTTATATAGTATATGTTTATAGCTTACTTTAGCTTTTCATTTCATGTGAACTTTTGGCTAAGCGTGTTGTAACGTTTGAACAAATAAACCAGTAAAATTAAATATACAGACAGACCGCTTTATAATATCATTGCTATATAACAATCATTCACTGTAAAAGCTAAATTTCTTTTGGAATTAATTTTTATGCTATGTTATAATATATGTTCTTTGTAACAACACTTCGTTATAACAATTAAAAAGATTTTGAACAAACGAAACCGTTATAGAGAAGTTTGATTGCACAATTAACCATTCTTTTAAAAAAAAAGAGAAAAGGAGAAGAAAGAAGTTGACAAGCTGGTTCTAATTTATCCACTATAACAATGAAATGATATTTTTTTGTTCCATCAAAATAACTGAATTTTATCAATTATAATAACAATAAAATAATTAATAATCATTATAAAAGTAAATTTACAAAATTACTTTTTGTTAACTTAGCTTTACACAAACAGCCTTAAGTAAATATTTCCATCAATGCAAGTAAAATAGATAAACTTTCTTGATTTTACTTTTGTAGACTGTAGTAGGTAATTTCAATTGATTTAATGTGACCAAAAAAATTAGTTACCTTACTTTAACGTGGACAGCGTTAAGTAGTGTCCACGTGTCCAGTTAGTTAGGAATTGATTTTGGCTCCCTTTAATTTAAATAATAATAGTATCACACATTTTTCTCTTTTTAATTTCTTTCTGCTATTTTTCTTAGCTTTGTACTGTTATAAAATAAAGACTGTAAAGTAAAGACAAGTATAGAGAGAAACTGATATATTATTCGAACTCAAACTGATGTACATAATGAACTGAAATCTCTTCTATTTATAGAAGAAAGGAAGCTGCTCTGTAAGCTGCTACTACAAGCTGCTGTGTAAGCTGCTACTACAAGCTGCAGTGTAAGCTACTATAAGCTGCTGTGTAAGCTGCTACGACAAGCTGCTGTGTAAGCTGCTACAAGCTGCTGTGTAAGCTGCTGCTGTACCAGATATGGATAATCTTCTACTGAGAGCAATATTTATCCATAACGGAGTATTGAATGGATAAGCTTATTATACCCGGTATGGATAATCTTTTACCGGGGGTAATGTTTATCCATAACTGGGTACTGAAAAGATAAGCCTATTATACCCGGTATGGATAAACTTATACTGGGGGTAATGTTTATCCATAACCGGGTACCGAAGTGATAAGCTTCTTCAGGAAGCTTATTTCCAATATAGTACTAAATAGATAAACATATTTACGGTGGAGTCCCATATGGATAAGCTTATTCAGGAAGCTTATTTACAACGGAGTACTAAATGAACATCCATAATATAATATATTTATAACACTCCCCCTTGGATGTTCATTAAAAGATAATGTGTCTCATTAAAACCTCACTAGGAAAAACCACGTGGGAAAAAAATTCTAGTGAAGGAAAAAGAGTACACATATTTAGTAATACGCATTGTTAGGTGCCTCATTAAAAACCTTATAAGGAAAACCCCATGGGAAAAAAACCTTAGTAAGGGAAAAAGAGTGCATCGCGTATTTTACTCCCCTGATGAAAACCTTGTTTCAAATATTTGAGTCTCCGCATTCCAATCTTGTATACCATCTTCTCAAAAGTTGAAGTTGGCAAAGATTTAGTGAATAAATCTGCTGGATTATCACTTGAACGGATTTGTTGCACATCAATGTCACCATTTTTCTGAAGATCGTGTGTGTAGAATAATTTTGGTGAAATGTGCTTCGTTCTATCTCCTTTTATAAATCCTCCCTTCAATTGGGCTATGCATGCAGCATTGTCTTCGTATAAAATTGTGGGTCTTTTCTCACATTCCAAACCACATTTTTCTCGAATAAAATGAATTATTGATCTCAACCATACGCATTCCCTACTTGCTTCATGAATAGCTATTATCTCAGCGTGATTTGAAGAAGTAGCAACAATAGATTGCTTTGTGGAGCGCCATGATATGATAGTACCTCCATATGTAAATACGTAGCCGGTTTGAGATCGAGCTTTATGGGGATCAGATAAATAACCTGCATCTGCATAACCAACAAGGTCTGCACTATCTTTGTTAGCATAAAACAAACCCATATCAAGAGTTCCCTTTAAATATCGCAATATATGCTTAATCCCGTTCCAATGTCTCCGTGTAGGAGAAGAACTATATCTTGCTAGTAAATTAACAGAAAATGCTATGTCAGGCCTTGTAGCATTAGCAAGATACATTAGTGCACCAATTGCACTGAGATAGGGTACTTCGGGACCAAGGAGTTCCTCGTCCTCTTCTGGAGGTCGGAACAAATCCTTATTCACTTCAAGTGATCGAACAACCATTGGTGTACTCAATGGGTGCGCTTTGTCCATGTAATAGCGTTTTAAGACCCTTTCTGTATAGGCAGATTGATGGAAAAAGATCTCGTCTGCTAAATATTCAATTTGCAGACCAAGACAAAGTTTTGTCTTTCCAAGATCTTTCATCTCAAATTCTTTCTTAAGATATTCAATTGCCTTTTGGAGCTCTTCTGGAGTTCCAACAAGATTTATGTCATCAACATAAACAGAAAGTATAACAAATCCTGATGCCATTTTCTTTATAAAAATACATGGACAAATAACATCATTTATGTAACCTTCTTTCAGCAAATATTCACTAAGGCGATTATACCACATGCGCCCAGATTGCTTTAAACCGTACAAAAATCTTTGTAATCTGATTGAATACATTTCCTAAATCATTCAGGAATTTTCATATAAATTTCATTATCAAGTGAACCGTACAGATAAGCTGTAACTACATCCATTAGATATATTTCAAGCTTTTCATGTAGTGCTAAACTGATGAGATATCGAAATGTTATGGCATCCATAACAGGTGCATATGTTTCATCAAAATCGACTCCAGGTCGTTGTGAGAATCCTTGTGCAACAAGGCGAGCTTTGTATCTTTCAACTTCATTTTTATCATTCCTTTTTCGCACAAAAACCCATTTATGACCAACTGGTTTTATACCAGCAGGTGTTTGGACTACTGGTCCAAAGACCTCTCTTTTAGCAAGTGACTTCAATTCCGATTGAATTGCCTCTTGCCATTTTGGCCAATCAGATCTTTGTCGACATTCTTCGACAAATCGAGGTTCAAGATCCTCACTATCTTGCATAATATTAAGTGCAACATTATATGCAAAAATATTATCCACCACTATTTCAAATCGATTTAAATTAATCCCATCACCGTTCGAACTTATTAAAAGTTCCTCACTCACATGAGCTTCGGGTTCATTGATTTCTTCAGGAATCTCAGAACTAATCAGATTTTGGGTCTCTTCAGGAGATCCCTTCATAGTATCGTTTTGATCATTTGTCGATTTTCTTTTTCGAGGATTTCGATCCTTAGAACCCAAAGGCCTACCACGCTTCAGGCGTGCTTTAGGTTCACTAGCTCCCATGCTAGTAGATGGTCCTACTGGGACATCAATTCGGATAGGCACATTCTCTGCTGGGATATGTGACTTAGTTATCCTTTTCAAATCAGTAAATGCTTCTGACATTTGATTTGCTATATTCTGTAAATGGATGATCTTCTGGACCTCCTGATTACATATAGGGGTACGGGGATCAAAGTGAGATAATGATGAAACTTTCCACATAATTTCTCTTTTGATTTCTTTTTTCTCTCCCCCTAATTGTGGGAAATTTGTTTCATCAAACCGACAATCTGCAAATCGAGCAGTAAATAAATCTCCTGTCAATGGTTCAAGATAGCGAATAATAGAGGGTGATTCAAACCCAACATATATTCCTATCCTTCTCTGTGGTCCCATCTTACTACGTTGTGGTGGTGCTACTGGCACATATACAACACATCCGAAAATTCGTAGATGGACAATATTTGGTTCATGACCAAAAACTAATTGTGACGGAGAATATTTATTATAATGTGTCGGTCTGAGACGGATAAGTGATGCTGCATGCAAGATAGCATGGCCCCAAACAGTAGTGGGCAATTTTGTTTTCATAAGTAGTGGTCTTGCTATCAATTGCAGGCGTGTAATAAATGACTCTACAAGGCCATTTTGAGTATGAACATAAGCTACAGGATGTTCAACTTTTATCCCAACTGATAGACAATAATCATCAAAAGCTTGAGATGAGAATTCTCCAGCATTATCAAGGCGAATAGCCTTTATAGGATAATCTGGGAATTGTGCCCTTAATCGAATTATTTGGGCTAATAGCTTTGCAAACGCCAGGTTGCGAGATGATAGTAGGCACACATGAGACCATCTTGAAGATGCATCTATTAGGACCATAAAATATCTAAACAACCCACTTGGTGGGTGAATAGGTCCACATATATCCCCATGTATACGCTCTAAAAAGGCAGGGGATTCAATACCAACCTTCATCGGTGATGGTCTAGTGATCATTTTTCCTTGATAACAAGCATCATAAGAAAATTCGTCATTTGTAAGAATCTTCAAGTTCTTTAATGGATGCCCACTCGAATTTTTAGTAATTCGTCTCATCATTATTGATCCGGGATGGCCCAAACGGCCATGCCAAAGCACAAAAGTATTTGAATCCGTAAACTTCTGGTTTACGATAGAGTGTGCTTCAATTGTACTAATTTTTGAATAGTATAAGCCAGAAGATAAAGTTGGTAACTTTTCTACAATGCATTTCTGGCCAGAAATATTCTTTGTAATATAAAGATATTCCCTGTTCATTTCATCTATTGTCTCTACATGATACCCATTTCGGCGGATATCTATAAAACTCAACAAGTTTCTTCGGGACTTGGAGGAGAACAATGCATTGTCTATAATAAGTTTTGTTCCCTTAGACAGAAATATTATGGCTCTTCCGGAGCCTTCAATCAAACTTATATTACCAGAAATTGTTGAAACATTTGCTTTTTCCTTATGCAAATAAGAAAAGTATTTCTGATCGTTGAATATGGCATGAGTTGTTCCACTATCAATAACACAAATATCTTCATGATTTGTCTTTGATCCAAACATAATTTGAGGGTTATCCATATTCTTCAAAATAACATAAATAAAATATATTATAGTAAACATCATTATCAAAGTATAACTTTTATTTATGTACAACAATTACATAACCATACTATCTATTACAAACAACAAAAATTAAAATATTTACATTTCTACAGATTCACTATCGATTACATGACTTATTTCTCCTTATGGGAGTGCAAAGTAATCAGCTACATCCAAATGCATAAAGTCTAAATTATCTTCAGAAATAAAATTTGCTTCAGCATTTTTCTCTGTCTTCTTCAGGGAGGCTTGATAAAGCTCAACCAGGTGCTTTGGCGTACAACAAGTACGTGACCAGTGCCCTTTTCCTCCACATCTATAGCATGCATTTTCTACATTTGGCGCTTGCACCGCTTCATGCTTTTGTTCCTTCCTTTTCCACTGCTGGTGGTGAGGAGGCTTCTTTGGTGCATTATTATTACCATGATTGGGGTTTCTTCCCCGACCACGGCCATGACCACGACTGGGGCCATGACCTCTTCCACGTTTAGCTTGGTGGAAGTTCGTCTCATTCACTTCAGGGAATGGACAAGAACCAATAGGTCGGCTTTCATGATTTTTCATTAATAGCCCATTATGTTGCTCTGCTATAAGAAGATGTGAGATAAGTTCAGAATACTTTTTAAATCTCATCTCTCGATATTGCTGCTGCAGGAGCATATTCGAGGCATGAAAAGTGGTGAAAGTTTTCTCCAACATATCATGATCAGTAATATTATCACCACATAATTTTAATTGGGAAATAATTCTGAACATAGCAGAATTATACTCACTGATAGATTTAAAATCTTGTAGCCTTAGATGAGTCCAATCATAACGTGCCTGTGGAAGAACGACCATCTTCAGGTGGTCATATCTATCTTTCAAATTATTCCACAGTATGACTGGATCTTTAATAGTGAGATATTCCATTTTCAGGCCCTCATCAAGGTGATGGCGTAGGAATATCATTGCTTTGGCACGGTCTTGGTTTGATGCCTGGTTTTTATCCTTGATGGTGTCTGCCAGACCCATCGCATCAAGATGAATTTCAGCATCAAGCACCCAAGACATGTAGCTTTTGCCCGATATATCCAGGGCTACAAATTCAAGTTTAGAAAGATTTCACATTATTTAGGAAAAGAAAGTTCTTACCTCAGATACTTTCAAAATATTTGCTCGAGATGGTAGAGCTTCGTGCTGATAACGTGTTATAAAATAAAGACTGTAAAGTAAAGACAAGTATAGAGAGAAACTGATATATTATTCGAACTCAAACTGATGTACATAATGAACTGAAATCTCTTCTATTTATAGAAGAAAGGAAGCTGCTCTGTAAGCTGCTACTACAAGCTGCTGTGTAAGCTGCTACTACAAGCTGCAGTGTAAGCTACTATAAGCTGCTGTGTAAGCTGCTACGACAAGCTGCTGTGTAAGCTGCTACAAGCTGCTGTGTAAGCTGCTGCTGTACCAGATATGGATAATCTTCTACTGAGAGCAATATTTATCCATAACGGAGTATTGAATGGATAAGCTTATTATACCCGGTATGGATAATCTTTTACCGGGGGTAATGTTTATCCATAACTGGGTACTGAAAAGATAAGCCTATTACACCCGGTATGGATAAACTTATACTGGGGGTAATGTTTATCCATAACCGGGTACCGAAGTGATAAGCTTCTTCAGGAAGCTTATTTCCAATATAGTACTAAATAGATAAACATATTTACGGTGGAGTCCCATATGGATAAGCTTATTCAGGAAGCTTATTTACAACGAAATACTAAATGAACATCCATAATATAATATATTTATAACATGTACTACATTTTAGACTGTTATTAAAAAGCAATTTAAATAACACTAAAAAAAAACTGATATTTCTGACAATTCTTAGAAGCGCAAAATGGCTGGGCTCCTGCCTCCTTAACTGAATAACTGAATCAAGATTCCATTCATTCCCCTGTAAACTTTACGCACACACTCTCTCTCTCTCTCTCACACACACTCTTTGGCTTACAAGAAAGGGAGATTAAATTTTCAAGATTCATTGAAGGGAGCTAAGATAAAGGAAAAAAATGAGAATGGGTAGAAGAAATGATCAAGATTTCTTGATTTTGTGCATTGTAGGATTATTTACATTTATGGGAATGTTGACAAGGTGTTGGGGTAGTGTAGGAGTAAACTGGGGTACAATGGCAACTCAACAGTTACCACCAAAGAGTGTGGTGAAAATGCTGAAAGACAATGGATTTGATAAAGTGAAATTGTTTGAGGCAGATGAAAATATTTTGAATGCTTTAGTTGGTACTGATATTCAAGTTATGCTTGCTATTCCTAACTTCATGTTGCATGATATGAGTGCTGATCCTTTAATGGCTGCTGCTTGGGTCCAAGAAAATGTCTCTGCTTATGCTTATACTGGTGGTGTCAAAATCAGGTTCAAAAGTTTCATTTCATAGCCTCCTTGTTTCTTTAATTTCATCTTCTTTACTAAAAATCATGGAAAAAGAAATGCATTAGTTAAATACTAGGTGGTTCATCTTCCCATCCGCCTAAACGGTAGAATTATTCGGTACTTGTGCTGATGGGAGGTTGCAGGGACCTGATGGAATAGTCGAGGTGTGTGCAAGCTAGCACAGATAGCATCGTCATAATAAATGCAATAGTTAAATACTAGGTGATTCCCATATGTCTAAACGTCAAAATTATTCGGTCACTGTATTGGTGGGAGGTAGCATGTACCCGATGAAATAGTACGAATAACATCATCATAAGAAATGCAATAGTTAAATACTAGGTGATTTCTTCCCATCTGTCTAAACGTCAAAACTATTCGGTAACTGTGTTGGTGGGAGGTAGCAGGTACCCGATGAAACAGTCGAAGTGCATGCGAGCCGGCCCGGATAGCATCGTCATAAGAAATGCACTAGTTATATAGTTTGTAGAGGTTTGTGCAATTTATTTCCAAGAATTTCAATTTATTTCTTCTTTCCCAAAAATCATAGCTCGAGCAATTTTACTTTTATTTTCATTTGGTATGTGACGATAAGAGTTAGAGCTTAAATGGAAAACCATGGTCAATAAGGATTCATACAACGGATCCCAATTTATTTGAGACTGAGGCGTTGTTGTTGTTATTGTTGTACATTGGGAGACGAGGTAAGGGAAGGGAAACATGGACAATATAAGAATTGATCCGCATCTGTTGTGGTTTGAACTTCCATTAGTCCTTGGTTGTTCAAGTATTTTCCTTTGTTTTATCAAAATATACGGAAGGGGAATCTTGACGTAATTGGTAAAATTGCTGTCATGTGATCAGAAGATCACGATTTCGAGCATTGGAAATAGCCTCTTGCAAAAATGCAGGGTAAGGTTGCGTACAATAGACCCTTGTGGTTCAACCCTTTCCGGACCCCGTGCATAACGGGAGCTTAATGCACCGGACTACCTTTTTTTTTTTAAATCAAAATATATGCACTTGTTAAATAGGAGGATTCTTGAGAGTTGCTTTTAAATTTCTAAGTAGCTTTTCTCAGTTTCAATTCTCTAATGAATGTAGGTATGTTGCAGTAGGAAATGAGCCATTTCTCCGAACATACAACGGAACATATCTGCCATACATATTACCAGCTCTGAAAAACATTCAAGAAGCCATTAACAAAGCAGGATTAGGGTCAGAGGTAAAAGCAACTATTCCATTCAATGCTGACATTTACTTCTCCCCCGAGTCAAATCCAGTTCCTTCTGCTGGTGATTTCAGGCCAGAAGTACGCGATTTAACCATTCAGATTGTCCAATATTTGTATTCAAATGATGCTCCTTTCGTCGTTAACATCTATCCTTACCTCAGTCTCTATGGAAACATCTACTTTCCATTAGACTTTGCCTTTTTTGATGGCTCAAACAAGCCTGTTAGGGATGGCGATTATGTTTATACTAACGTGTTTGATGCCAATTTCGATACTCTTGTTTGGTCATTGAAGAAAGCTGGTTTTCCTGAAGTGAAAATCGTGGTTGGAGAAGTAGGGTGGCCAACAGATGGAGATAAAAATGCCAATATCGAAAATGCTATGAGATTTAACCAAGGATTGATTCAACATTGTTTAACTGGACAAGGAACACCAGCTCGGAAGGGCAGAATAGAGGTATATTTATTCAGTCTCATTGATGAGAACGCGAAAAGCATTGCTCCAGGTAACTTTGAGAGGCATTGGGGAATCTTTGAGTTCGATGGGAAGCCAAAATACGAGCTAGATTTATCCGGGAAGATGCAGAAAGATAAAGGGTTGGTTGCAGTAGAAGGTGTAAACTATATGCACAAAAGGTGGTGTGTATTAAAACCAGAAGGGGTAGATAATGCAGAAGAAGACTTGCCAAAAAATATTGATTACGCGTGCAGTCTTTCAGATTGCACAGCTTTGGGGTATGGTTCTTCCTGTAACCATCTTAGCGCGAAAGGGAATGCTTCCTATGCTTTTAACATGTATTATCAGTTCAAGAATCAGAATAGTTGGGACTGTGATTTCGATGGCTTGGCTGTGGTGACTAACGACGATCCATCTGACGATAAGTGCCATTTCCTTGTGATGATTTCTGTTGGTCATTCAATGGTGTTGTTGCAGAAGAGAGTACTATGTATCATATACTTGTTGCTATTCTTGAGGGATGTAATTTAGTATTCTTGCTGCTAGAGAAGTCAATTTGAATACAATGCTGCAGATGGCTTTTGTCTGTCTTTTTTTTATTCTGTTTCTTCAACTTCCTTCCCACTTATGTGCATATATTGACAGTTGACATGATATGACAAGGTTTATTAGACTATTATAGGTGAAACCAGTTCAACAATGGATTTATAAAACCATCAGAAGTTGATTCATCTGCTTTGTAGAACTGACCTTTTGCGGTTGTTCTTAGATTGCTAGTATTATGGCTGTTTTCATACTATCTTCCGCTTCGGTTTTCTAGTACCTTATCGTTGTTACTGCTTGTTTCTATTGCTATACTTTCTTCCATCTATTTTTCCGGTTCATACATTGTTGGTATCATTTTTGTGGCCTTTGTTGTTGATATTTGCTTGCAATTCTTCCTCTTCCTCTTGCTATTGCTTTCATCCATCTATTTTTCCGGTTCATACATTGTTGGTATCATCTTTCTGGCCTTTGCTGTTGATATTTGCTTATTTCTATTCCTCCTCTCGAGCCAAGGGTCTTTCGAAAGCAGCCTCTCTACCTCCTCAGGGTAGGGGTAAGGTCTGTGTACACACTACCCTCCCTAGATCCCATTTCTGCTATTGCTGTAATTTGCTGGTGGTGCTGTTTTTACCGGTTTCTAAAGCTGGTTTAAATGTTATTGAGGGAGGGATTTCTGGAAAATTAATCAAGATTACAAACCTAAAAACGTCCGCCTCAACATTATAATTCTGAAAAGAAAGCAGGAACAAATCCCTCCTTTTCACTGTTCTTGAGCCAAGGGTCTATCGGAAACAACCTCTCTACCATCGTATGATAGAGGTAAAGTCTGTGTACACATTACCCTCCACAAACCCCACTTGCAAAATTTCACTCGGTTTTTTGTTGTTATTGTAAAGCAGGAACAAGTAAGTGTTATTGTTAGCTCCAAGATAGGAGATAGTACTTCACTAAATGGAGGAACAAATCCCTCATTTTCACTGTTCTTGAGCCGAGGATCTATCGAAAATAGCCTCTCTACCTTCATAGGGTAGGGGTAAGGTCTGCATACACATTATCCTCTCCGGACCCACTTTGGGGATTTCAGTGGGTTTGTTGTTGTCATTGTAAAGCAGGAACAAGTAAATGTTATTGTTAGCTCCAAGATAGGAGATATTACTTCACTAAATGCAAGGAAAGAACAGTGAGGGGGAGAACACAGTACCCCTTGTATTTCAAGTGTAGTTTTAAAACAATGAAAGGAGCACAAAGACCATAATTTTTAATATCATGGTAATTTCCTATTATGGAGAAGCGATAACGAGATTATAAAAGATGGGGGAGGACTTAAAAGAAGGATGCTACAGTCTTGCATGCATTCCACCAGCAACTACAAGAGTTTCTCCCGCTACATACGCAGCATCTTCTGATGCCAGATAGGCAGTAGCCGCGGCCATGTCTTGTGTTGTTCCGAGCCTATTGAGTAATGTCTTAGCCTCAAGTTCTCTCCTCTAAATACAAGCACCATCTAGTAAATAAACTGTTAACTTGATCAAATGTTAACTGACGACAGATAGAGATCCAAATATTTTGAGAACTTACCACATTGGCATTTCCGGTGATAAATTCAGCAAAATGTGTGGGTACAAAACCTGGTGCTACACAGTTCACACGAGTATTTGGAGCCATTTCAGCCGTGAGAGCCTGAAAGCCCACAAGTTAGAAGGAAATTAGGAATTTGCAGCCTTTCTATGAGGCCACTCTTTAAATTTTGTCCTCGTTAGCCCAGTGGACTAAATTTCGTCTTCAAAAGTAGTTGAATGAATATTTCTTCTTAGGCTAATGGGGACGTAATTTAAATAGTGCCCGAAGAAAAGGCCATTTGTGCAAATGCCCCAATACGATGTGGTTACTTGATATGCCAATAATGCCACAATAAGTACCTTGGTCAATCCGAGAAGGGCTGTTTTTGTTACTCCATACATTCCCATGGCAGCTGGTGGCGTATAACCAGCAATAGAGGAAATTATAACAACTGAGGAACCCTTCTGAAGGTAAGAAGCTGCATCCTGTAAGTGGTTAAAAGAGTAAAATATTATGTGCCGTGCCAAGAACAATTAAAAGTAATATTGTTACAATGGAAACCAGAATAAACTGAAACATGTGATAAAAAGAAAATATTAGCATCTTCTAACGTCCTCAATTAAATTTTTATAGAGTATGCATATCAGACAAGTTTCTATTGAATTTATTCATATCAAATGACTTACTTGAAGTAATAATATTGCGGCTTTCACATTGATGTCCCACAACTTGTCAAGGACTGGTTCTTTAATTTCCAATATCGCATCCACCGTAGGATTTACAGCAGCATTTGACACAATAACATCTAATTTCCCATATTTCTGAAAAATGACAAATTTCAATTAGCAAAATCTATCTTAATTTGTGATCATAAATCAACCTTAATTTGACGCTTTCACAAATATTATACCAAGAACCTGGACCAGATGCGATTAATATCAGTACATAACTACACCCTTCACATTAAAATATCTATTGGTGCCTTGTCCAATAGTTAAAAGATTACATTGAGGTAAACATGCATTTATCAAGGAAATTAGTCGTTAATAGATTATTAGTCCACCGTGTTCATATTTATTACTCTTGGTTTTTCTCTCCAGAATTTATAGAGAATGCAAATACCTATTAAGCTTCTGGCACTGAACACAAATTTAATATCTTCACAAAGTCTAAATCGATGTCCAATATACTTCACAAACTTCTTATCTAAATGATTCCTTAAATGGCTCCATCTCAAGCTGAAGAGGAGAGCAGCCATTTTAAGAATAGTAAACAACAATCACTCTAATATGATGAAACGGTTAGACTCCCCTACGAACCTCATGCACGAGGACCAATTGAGGAAAAGCATCTCCAGGTTTACACGCAAAAGTGGGTGCAAACCTTGGAAAGCTGGCAGAGACAAAAAATACAAAGTGATTTCTTATCATCTACCTAAACATTGGTGGGCAGAATTACCAGGTACCTATGTACCTATGCAATACCTATGATGGTGAGAGAGGTAGCGGGTAGCTGGTAGAATATTCAAGGTGCGAGTAAGCTGGCCCGCACACCATTGTTATTAAGAAAAGTATGCTCACACTAGAAAAGGATTACAAGCTAACAAGTTTCTTTCACCAGCAAATTTAGCCAGTGAAGAATTCAAGCACCAACCAATTTGACATTAGTGCATATCT
This sequence comes from Nicotiana tabacum, assembly GCF_000715075.1. Classification (NCBI taxonomy): domain Eukaryota; kingdom Viridiplantae; phylum Streptophyta; class Magnoliopsida; order Solanales; family Solanaceae; genus Nicotiana; species Nicotiana tabacum. Next base: position 133,595,743 of record NC_134092.1, on the reverse strand, counting down.
CGGTTTTTAATAACTTCTGAGAGTTCATTAGTATCTGATATATACCATACATTTGAACTCAAACTTCTGAATCTGATTGATTGAACAAGTGATAAATACACTAGTGAGATACCTGAATGGTCTTGTCGATCAAATTCTTCCTTTGTTGTGCATTGGACACATGACATACGACTCCAAAAACTTCGATTCCTCGATCGCTAAGTTTTTGTACTGCTTCATCAACATTTTTCTGTAAAATGAACAGATTAAAAGAACCCTCAAGTCAAAACACCAAATGCACAAACAAGCAACCAAACTATATATAGTTCAAAACTTACAACAAGCAAATAAAATCCACTCTAAGCAAAATTGAAGACTCAGCAAACCATGTTAGTATTTTACCCTAATATCGACGTATGAAATTCTTGAAGATCCCATTTTTTCAATAAACACCCATAAAATATGCAATCAAAGACACAAAAAGCACCAAACTTTGGCCAAATTAGAAATACCCAAATGAAGATTTCACATAAACTTGACAAGAAACGATGAAATATCAACAAATATCTAAAATAATCAAACACTCATTTCAAAATATCAAATCTAACACAGAAAAAGCTTCAAATTTTGGCCAAACTAGAAACATCCAATAAAGAATTAAAGGAATCTTTACTGGTAATGTTAATTTCTATTTTTTTGTTTAACCATCAGGTAAAATGGCCAACTAATCGTGATTCGTGCCACATAGTACCCATTAAAGAGGACCCATTAAATGGGAAACACTCCCGGTAATTTCTTCATTCCATGGCACGAACCCAAGACCTCTGATTAAAGGTCTTGAAACATCAACACTCAACAGCAAATTATGTGAAAAGATGAAAACCCAATTTTAGAAAATGCAATCAAATACAGAAGCATCAAACTTTGGCCAAGCTAAACAGACTCATTAGAAGAAGTCACTGAAATTTGAAACAAGAAAATTATGAAATACATTAACAAAGAATTATCTGAAAGATAAAATAATTTTTTTTTTACTAATTTTAATTTTTTTGTTTAAAAAGCAAACCTGTTTTCTGGAGGAGATAACAACAGAAGCACCTTCTAAACCAAGGCGCTCAGCTATGCTAAAACCTATACCCTGTGTAGAAGCTGTCACAATTGCTACTTTTCCTAGAAATCTTTTCCCTAATTTCTCCATTGCTGACTAATAAGCTCAAACACTTTAAAAAAAAAAAAATTAAAGAGAAAAAAAGGTGATGATTTTCTTGTTGGAGATAGAAATGCAATAGTTTAATACTTCTGAATTAAATGGGAAAGGGACTACTTTTATTCGGATTCGGATCTTTGGCCGTTTGATGATTATGAAATTTTCTACGTATTTTTACTATGGGAAATAAGTTTAATATATATATTTTAAGGCCCACACCTGTTTTGTGATAAATTCAAAGAAGCAAAAAAGGTATTTGATAAATTCAATGAATTAAGAGAATCTTACAAAAATTCATAGTTGGGAAATTTAGCGGGCGCATGGATATAAGAATTATAAAATTCTAAAAAAAAAAAAGTGAAAATTATAGTATTTGAAAATTAGTGTTGTATTTGGACATGAATATAATTTTGGGTTATTTTTGAAATTTTGTGAGTTATCTGAGAGAAAATTTTGAAAAATAATTTTTTGGAGTTTTTCAAATTTTCGAAAAATTTCAAAATTCATTTTCAAATGAAAATTATAAAATTTATGGCCAAACACTGATTTCGAAAAAAAATAAAAAAATTCTTATGTCCAAACGGGCTTAAATTTAAAAACTAAAATAAGAGAATTTATAGATTAGAAAAAGGAAATTGGTTAAAAGAGAGAGGGATTGTCTTAATTTGACTTGATACAATCTTTAATAAAGAAGGAAAGAATTTTGAGATATATAGTCTTAACTACGCTATAACATTTGTATGTTTGTAAAAATTTTGAAACTTGTTGTTTGAAGCCTGCCATATTTTCTTAAGAGTATTAAGGAAATATTGAAATCAAATTTTTTGAAATAGACTACTTAGGAAATAAAGAAGGAAAGAATTTTTTAACGGATAAAATATATTATATATTTCACTCGTTTCAATTTATGCGAACATATTTTCTTTCTAGTTCATGTCAAAAAAATTGACTTTTTTTCATATTTGAAAATAATATACTTTTATATAATGATTTATAGCCACACAAAATACATGTATCTCATTTTACACTACAAGTTCAAAAATTTCTTTTTTTCTTAAACTTCGTGCCCATTTAAATAGGTTTACATAAATTAAAACGGGTCAATTGGTATTATGGCTTTTTACAAACTTGGTTTTAGTTTCATAACTTTACCTTCTTTTTTTACACATGAAAGATTTATTTTTACATGTAAGAGATCGGTCTTTTACACATAAGAGATCTGAAAAGATCATTTTCTTAATTTTAAAATTGTAAGAGACATAATGTAGTAAGGGTTCGTTTGGTACGAGAGATAATGGATAATTAATCTCGGAATTAAATTTAAAATAAGTTTATCCCATGTTTGATTGAATAAAATTGCGGTATAACTAATTTCGGGATTAATTATTCCGTAACTGTAGTGTTCATTTATCTTTATAAAAGGATTAAATAACTAATCCTGGGATAATAAATCCCGAAATAACTTGTTTCAGACCAAACTACTCGTAAGATTATTAGTTTAAACAAAACAATATGCAAACAACATGTGACTTGTATGTCATTTCACACACACAGTCCTTTTTCGTCCAATCTAATAACCCGTTTGGCCAAGCTGCAAAAATCAACTTATAAGTATTTTTTTTAAAAGTGCTTTTCTCAAAAGTACTTTTGGTGAGAATCAGTTTGTGTTTGACTAATTAGTTTGAAAAGCATTTCTGAGCAACAATTAGTGCTTGACCAAGCTTTAAAAAACTGTTTCTAGGTGTATTTTTCTCAAAAAAGTACTTTTGTAGAGAAGTTACTTTTTTTCTGCTTCTCCAAAACTGCTTCTGTTTCTCCTCAAAAGCACTTTTTTCCCTTCCAAAAGCTTGGCCAAACACCTCAATTTTTGGTCAAAAATGCTTTTGGCGAAAAGAAAAAAAAAACACTGTTGGCCAAAAATAAGTTTGGCCAAACACCTCAATTTTTGGTCAAAAGTGTTGTTGGCGAAAAGAAAAAAAAATACTGTTGGCCAAAAATAAGCTTGACCAAATACCTCAATGTTTGGTCAAAAATGCTGTTGGCGAAAACAAAAAAAACACTACAACAACAACAACAACAACAACGACCCAGTATAATCCCACAAATAAGGTCTGGGGAGGATAATATGTACGCAGACCTTACCCCTACCCCGAAGGATAAAGAGGCTGTTTCCAAAAAACAAAAAAAACACTGTTGGCCAAAAATAAGCTTTGCCAAACAGGTTATAAGTAGGCACTCTCTCTTTCCTTATTTCCTCCTTCCTCCATTATTGCTTCCTAAAACCCTAAAAATGGAACATCCTTTCTTCATCAATAGCCCTCCCCCGACAAACCCATCTGAAGCATTACGGTGGCTATCAATCGCCGAAAAACTCCTCACAAATCGTGACCTAGTCGGCAGCAAATCATTTGCGACCCGTGCCCGTGAATCCGACCCGACATTATCACACGCTACCGACCAAATACTCGGTATCATCGACACCTTAATCGCCGGCGCCAAACGGATAAACAACCACTACTTTGATTACTACTCTATCCTCCAAATACCTCCTAATCAAACCCAAGATTTCGAATTCATCGCCGATCAGTATCGCCGATTTGCTCTTCTTTTGAATCCTCAGAACAACAATTTTCCGTTTTCAGATCAGGCTTTTCGCCTTGTTGTTGATGCATTTTCAGTTCTTTCTAACCCACTGAGGAAAAGTATGTATGATAAAGAGCTGGGTTTCTTCGTTAATCTTTACCCAGTTGCTTCTACACCTACTCCAGTGAGTTTTGTGCAACATGGTGGATATTCTGAAATACCTGGTTCAACTGCAGACCAAGTGTTTGTGAATTTGCCTAGTCAAGATCAAGGGTCACATGCTACTGGAGTTAGAGACCCACACGCTGGATTTTCTATGCCAGTCACATTTCTGAATCGTGAACAAGAATCTGTGACTTCTATGGCTAGCTCGGGTACAGAGCAACAACATCAGCTGCAACAACCTGCAACATTTCTGAGACAACAGACACAACCAGTGAGCTCTGTTTCATTTTCAAACACAGATGACCAACCTGTGACATTCTTCAATTTAAACCAACCACAGCCTGTAACTTCCGAGAGAAGCTTAAACAGAGAAAACACACCATTTGGCAATGGGTTGAGCTCGACCCGAGGGCGAGAGCAGGTGGTTTCTGTTGAGCAGCATGGTAATCAACAGCCCCCTGATAGAAATGAGAATGTGGTAACTTCCGAGAGAAGCTTAAATAGAGAAAACACACCATTTGGCAATGGGTTGAGCTCGACCCGAGGGCGAGAGCCAGTGGTTTCTGTAGAGCAGCATGGTAATCAACAGCGCCCCGATAGAAATGAGAATGTGGTGGGGAACAATGAAAACAGGTCTGCTAATACTAGTGATAATGCGAGTAATGTGAAGGAGAAAGAAGGGAATGCAAATGATGCATCAAATAAGATACCGAGCTTCTGGACTGCATGTCCTTATTGTTATGTTATGTATGAGTACCCTTTGGATTATGTTGATTGTACATTTTCGTGTCGAAATTGTAAGAGGGCTTTTCAAGCTGTGAGAATTGCATCCCCTCCACCAATTATTGATGGAAAAGAAGCTTATTTCTGTAGTTGGGGATTTATGCCTTTAGGATTTTCCATGGAGAATTTTAAGAATAGTGGAGATAATGTATCTAGCTGGTCTCCGTTTTCGCCCATGTTTACTTGTCCTGAGCTGGGGCGAATCTGAATAATCATGTTGCTAGAGGAAAGAATGATGATGATGTTATGTTTGTTGAGATATGGAAGGCCATTTCTGGAGATACTACTCTTAAGGTAAATTCTTGAGGAAGTTTACCAAGAGGAGAAGAAGAAGGAAGAGAGAATCAAGCCCTTCATTTCCAAAATTTTCCTTTCCATTCTTTTATCGTGATGATATGTTGTAGTAATTTTCTTATTAAGTAAACTTTGTGATTTGCGTAGATGATGAAACTAATTTGTAACTTGATTTTGCAAACTAATCTGTAACTTGATTCTGCTGACTTTGATATAATTTGCTTCAAAGAACAATAACAACATACCCAATGTATTCCCACGAGGGTGTCTGAGAAGGGTAGTATATATGCTAAGCTGGGCTCATAAGAAGTAGAGAGGCTGTTTCCGGAAGACCTTCGGCTCAATAAAGCAAATTTGCTTCAAAGAAAAAAGAATAAAAAAATATAGAATGGATGGTGACACAGCAAATTTAAGCTCTGAATGTTATCTATTTATCATAACGAACTGAATGAGGTTCGAATTCACAGCGCAAAGAATGCACGAAACTGCAGTAAATTTACATCAAGATAAAAGTAACATTCTGAATCATCATTCATGCAAAACTTTCAACCTCAAAACTTCTTGAAGTGGTGCAAACATTAAGGAGCTTTACTCATAAGGATTTCTGAAGTTCTTCAGAAGCTCTGGGATGTCATGACCGAGCATGTCATCGACAGCTTGAATCATTTTGGGCTTCAATTTCTCAAAATCATTGATACTGTAATGACTTAAAACTTCCCTAAAATGATCAACACTTGGGAAATCACCAGCTGGTAAACGAAATTCTTTCTGGACCTGTGTCGTAAATGTAAATTCAATATAAGCACATATCTGAAATATAAAGAGATCCATTTAGTACAAGTGTGTTCAGAAAGAGACCTTTTCGAACACGTTATCAAGATTCTGGATGAGTTTCTGCTGGGTTTTGGATTTGCCCATCAATGCAGGCATCTCCTTCTTAAGATGGCTAATTATGTAGGAATGGATCTTTGCCGCTCTGGCACGTTTAACAAATTCATTGATCTGCAGTAGTACAAAACTTATATGAGAATCCAAAACCATCTGGTACACAATGTTAAGCAAATTGAAATGCCATTGGACAAGAAGAGGTATTAGAAAAGGAAGGTGATCTTACTCGACGATCACAAGCCTTCTTAGGAATATCTATCAAATCATCAAGAAGGTCATCTTGCTCTTTTTCAAAAAGATCCTTTCCAGTAAGACCAACAGCTTCTTCATTAACTGGTTTGTCGTTGAAAGAGCTGCAAAGCCAAAAGTCGCGAGAGCTTACACCATGTGAAGAATGACTATGATTAAAAATGTTGACAAATGTTAAAGTCATGCACAAAAGGTGTTAGCTATAAACTTTTCTTCATTTCTTTTATAGTCGGCATGCTATCAAATGATCATCTCTAAGCATATAATGTAGCAACTTTGATCAAATTATAGAGAACTAAAAAGACCTTTCTCTTACCCTATATAGACTCGCACAACTTCAGGTGTGTTCAGAACCTTTCCAAGAGACCACATCAATGCACCATAAACTCTCATCAGCTGCCATAAAAACGAAACGCAGAATAACTTTTAGAATCAAGCAAAATCATCTTGTGAAGTAGAAAAAAGTGAATATAAGGTAATTTTGTATTGATAATCATCATATCTTACTTGTTGTGTATCTACTTGATCTGCCTTGTTTAATACTACACGGATTTTGTCCTCATGACCTTTCAAAGATGATATAACTCGTTTGAATTCATCACTAATATCAAGTTTATGTGGGTCAAACAAGAGGAGTATCATGTCACATTTTGCAGCAAACCATGAGATGACACCCGTAAAATCATAACTTCTCTGTGTCCTTTGCTTCTCTCCGGATAAAACTCCAGGAGTGTCCACGAATGAAATATGATCAAGAAGCTATGAAGGAAAAAATTATTAGACTAATTCTTAAACTACGTGTCATAATAGTATAAAAGTAAAATAAATTGCTAGATATTTACTCACAGAATGTGGCATTTGGGAGCATTCAAATTTTGACAAAAATGCACCACCAAACTTCGTCAAATCAGTGAATGGCAAGTCATTGTGAACAGCAATAGTGTTACCAGGAATGCTCCTTTCATCTGGACCAGACTGAGCAAAAAATCACTGTAAGACACTATAATGGAAAGAGCACAACAATCAAATTGAGTCATAAACATACTGCCATGGAAACATTATTGGAGAGAAAAAATTGCAAGGGAATTACTCTTATATATTATTACTAATACATTTATTATTATGGACCTATGCATCTTTAAATAAGGGCATAAAACATATGGAACAATTACAGTTCCCTATTTACCGTAACCACAATGAATCTGTCGGTTGTTGGCTCTGGTCCGATGTGTGCACCTATTTCAGCCAAAAGAGTCAAAAGAAAAGAACAAATAGAAGGATCAACATTAGGTAAAAGAATTGGCAGGTATTAGAATATGAGTAGAGAAATTGGACATGAAATTACTAACCTGGATAATTGCTCTTTAGCAAGTGTTTGATAAATGTGGTTTTTCCGGTCGAGTATTGTCCCAAAAGCATGACCATAGGCTTGGCATCAAAATCGCTCTCCGTCTATGACAACAGATAAAAATAAGCGCAAACAAATGACAAGTTTGACATCTAAAAGGTTGCTGAAAAGTACTACTATAAGCTTCTTCCTCTACTCACCAGAGCAGGAGATGCAAAATCATTAAAGCGGTAAGTAAGTTCCAGCGGCTTCAACTTTTCATTGTATAGTCTCTTCAAACCATCAGTTACTGATGTAACAGCGGTAAGAGAAGGCTGGATCTGAAGCAAACACGAAAAGAAACTAGCAAGGTCAACATGAAAAATGAGAAAATAACCAGAGCCAATTTGTAGTAAAGACACTATTACTACATTTTTGGACAAGGCTTTGGGAAACTTTTGATTCTGCGAGTTAGCCAAGTGTTAGAAAGAACAGAGACAAAATTATATGATAAATTTGAAAAAATAGCACAAAGCTCAATCTAAAGCCAAATGAAAATAACTAGCTCTCATGAGAATGAGAAATCATCATTTTTATTCAACTATGCATGTTGTAAACTACAGGCAAAGAACTTGAGATATCAGTTTTCCTGGTCAATCAGCTTACCATGCATAGACATAATTATAGGAAGAAAACTTTTAACTGCACAAAACATAGGCCAAGGCTACCTCGGCAGAGAGTGGAAAAGATTGGAGCATATACACACAAGATAGATTTAACATCAACATCCCAAAGAAATCAAAACTCACCTTCTTTCTAGATTTTCTGGAAAACAAGTTGATTGGTGGCAGTGGCTGCAGTTGTATAGTTCCTGTATGCATTTTCAAGTTAGGCAATTTAGCCAAGACGGCTTAATATTTCTTCTTTTTTGAGTAAAAGCATCATTGATGTGAAATGATATTTTATACTGACCATTTGTTTCAATTTTTTTCATCGACGAACCATCAGTCTTCTGCGACTTGGAGGCAAAAAGTAAACCATACATTACCAGGCTTATAATTCACAATAAGAAAATAAGATGGAACTGTAGAAGCACTTACGGATAATAAAGCATCCAAACCTTCCATAGATGGAGGACTCAAATACTCCATATTAGCTACAAAAATAAATAAGAGAAAAGGAAACAAGAACTGAGTCAATCACGACAAACTCACATGTTCTCATCCCCGTGACAGATAATTGACTACTGTGTTGAAAAGAATAGATCTAAAACTTGCAAGAACAATTGTTATGCATTATTCTTACCACTTCCACACTAATGACTTGAGATGTGTGTTATCTTTGTCGCATGAATTGGTAGCAATAGTAAGTACGTTGACTACAAATTTCAGTTTTTGAAATTGAGTAGCCCAATAAGCAGATTGGCAGTAAATCCTTTCAAGTGTATATAATGAATGTCAAAATTCAACTCCTGAAGTTTCTGATTTATCTTTCAGCTATAATGCCCAGAAAATAATAAGATAGTGATTCAAGAAATATCTGGATCATACTTATCCTCGCTTAAAACATTGATAGAAAAAATAGAGCTCAAATTCTTGAGCCTATATAACTTTGTGGCTCTGCGAACCTAAATGCTTCAATATGGATTATAAACACCGATCAAGAAGCATTACCTTTGCTCCTAAGGAGATCAGAGCTGAGCTCACGTCCTTCTTGTGCCAAGGAGATCAACTACAGTAGAAGAAAAAAGGCATTTAGGTTATACCTGATCAATCTATACAGTATTTATAGAAATAAAAAAGCTTAGTTTCAGCAATCACCTGCATTGCAGTGACAAACTCATTGAAACCCAAAAAACCTTGTCGTTTAGTATCTGCAATTGCCCAAACCTTCATAGATAAAGCACAACAAAGTTGCAAATTAGTCATTTAACGCTATCACACAAGGCTAATATCTAGGAAGTCACAAACAAACAACAACACCAATTATGCAGACCAATATTACTTTAAACACAATAAAGAACCCCCTTAACATTCTCTTAAACTCAATGCATACTGAGGTAATTTTATGCTGAAAAATAGCAATGCACAATCTAATTTCATTGGTTGGCAATTCGGCAATATCTTAGAAGATAAAGCTAGTAAACATTTTTAACCAAAAGATGGCTCAATAAACAACACTTACATAAATTTTAATTAAGCAACCACTACTCCACATTAAACTTCAATACCAGATGCAAAAGACTTTAAGATTTAACTGTAATATTTAATGGAAACAGATGGCATCTCGATAAACAATCAATAGAAGACTAGTTCTAACATAAGAAATTACTAGAGAAACGCACCACCAAAAGCTACTGAATATCAAAACAAACACAGCATATACCCTATTAATCACTCATGACAAACAAATTACTAATGAAAAACAAATAGCAAAATTATGAATAAAACACAAAGCTGTAAGTTCAAAAATGATATATACATATATGCCTCTCTATGTGTGTGCGCGTGTGTGTATATCGGTAATTCAGATATATAAAATAGTATGGCTTGGAAGGTAAGGAGACCGCGTGTTCAAAATAAACAATCATAAATTACATTTTTACCAAAAATAAAACCAAAAAGTGACAAAATCACAAAAAATCAGAACAGCTGCACATAAGAACACTACCTGTTTGAGTTCAGGCCTAGATAAATTCGACAACGAAAACAACTTAGTAGCATCATTTCCTGTTATACGACCATCTCCATCTGCGTATAGAAAGACAAAAACATAGCAATAAACCAATGAGATTTCACTGAAAATGTAAAATGAAGAATGCTTGTAAATGAATCAATGAAACTATACCTGAATCGACGAAGTTGAACCAGTTTTGATAGATCTTCTGATCCTCTTTAGAACATGAAGAAATTGAACTTGATACAATCTCCATTTTTGTGTACGGAGATGAATGGTGAAGAGAAGAATGTTGGTTCAGTAATCTGAAATTTGAAAACCCTGACAGAGGGAACTTATTACTGCAATTTATATCAGATAGGGCGCTATTTCAAGTTATCTTACGACGTCGTTTAGCTGGGTGGGTAAACAGGGTTTTTTTTTTTTTTTTTTTTTTAACCATTTAGGGGTCGTTTGGTAGGATGCGTTAGTCAAAATAATACATGCATTAGCTTTTGGTATTATTAATCTCTTATTTGATATACTTTTTCAATCTATGTATTACTAATTTACTAATGCAAGTATTAGTTATACAACGTATTTGGTACTATCCTAATTATTATATGTATAACTAATACATAGCAAACCATGGTATTAACAATACCAAAGCTATTAATGTATACATTAGTATGGTTAAAGACTATGGAGATTTTTTTGTATAAAACTAATTTTCTTCAAAATTATGCAATGCATTTTAATTTTTAATACACCACACCAAACAGTGAATAAGAAATAATCTCTTCATAACTAATGCTTGCATTATAATGGGTTGTTCAAAAGGATTCCCCGTCATTCCATCAAATATTCTGCTTTTTCCTAGATATTCGGGTTCAAATACCCATGGATTCGCTGTTTGCTTACTGGCTTCATATAATTTAGAAAATACAAGTTTTCTCGAAGCTTCTTATTCTAACTTATGCACTACTAATCTCTGCATTACAAATATACCTTATTCAGCACTATTCTATACGCCCGACCAAACCACCCCTTATAGGATAAACTAAATTTCATATGTTTCAATTTTCATTGTTCTGTTCTTCTTCCTGTTCATTTTATGTGACATGATAATATTTGTCTAGATATAAATTTTTTTTATTAAGGATAAAATGGTAAATTTAAAATTAACTTATTTTGAAACACATAAATATATTATTCTTTTTGAAATGAACTAATAAGAAAATATTATTTCAATTGAAATTGATGGAGTAATATAACAAAAATAATTAAATAGACATTTAGGTCAATTCATCTTTGAGAATATGAATAAGCATAATTAAGTTATATTTATTTTATCTCTTTTAAATTTCTCTCATAATGTTTGTCTCACATTGATATACATCTAATATTGTTATTACTGTCTTCAACAATAACAACAACAACAACCCAGTATAATCTCACTTAGTGAGGTCTGGGGAGGGTAGTGTGTACGCAGACCTTACCCCTACCCTGGGGTAGAGAGGCTGTTTCCAAATAGACCATCGGCATCCTTCCCTCCAAGATCTTCCCACCTTACTCTTGGGTAGACTCGAACGCACAACCTATTACTGTCTTCAACTATGTAGATAATATATGGAGGTAAGTGGGATAAAATAAGAGGGTGTTTGGCTAAGCTTATAAGCTGGTCAAACTGGCTTATAAGCACTTTTTGGCTTATCTACGTGTTTGGTAAAATTAAAAGTACTTATAAGTTAAGTGCTTATAAGCCAAAAACCATAAGTTGGTCTCCCCCAACTTATCAAATTTTAGCTTATAAGCACTTTAAGTTTGACCAAAATATTTACTATTCTATCCCTAAAATACTTCTTTTTAAAACAAAACTCTTCATATACCCAGTTCTTCAGCTGCATATTATTAATTTCAGCATATTTATCCAAACACGTAACTGCTTATTTTTTAAATTAGTTTCAACACTTAAAAGTGTTTTTCAGCACCTAATGTTTATCAGTTACTCTAAATCAGCTAAGCCAAACGGACTCTAAGAAGACAGGTATGCACAAGCTAAGATAGAGAGTTTCTGTAAACTTCATTATATTTTCAATTGTGATTTTCTTTTTTGCTTAATTCCCTCCGTATAAATATTTAAATCTAGGTTAATAATTGATGGTGTTGTCATTGTGTTCAAAATTTAGGATAAGAATTGACTCGAAAAGAATCTTTGAAAAAATGTTTATTTATCCAATAATCTCAAATTTTGAAATTCAAATTACAACAACCGAAAGAAGAGACAGCCAAAACCCAAAGGCGTGACGCAAGAGTAGTGCCTATTCAAATAATTAATAATACTAATACCCCTCCGTCCCCAATTTATGTGGTTGAGTTCGAATTTTTAGAGTCAAACGAAATTTTTTTATCGCAATTTTTTCATATGCCTCTTATATATTTTGAATTGTTAATTATTGTGACCTACACTATTTTTTACATAGTTTCCAAATATATAATTTTTATTTCAAAAAACTTAAAGATTTTATGCCCGAATTCACAGTCAAAAATAAAAGTTTGCAAATATATAAATATTATTAAAAAAAACTTAAAGATTCTATGTCCTAATTCACAATGAAAATTAAAAAGTTTGACTTTCGAAATTGGAGCTCCGCCACATAAATTAAAACAGCTATAGTAGTAGTACTATAAGCTACTTTGGTTCCCCCATGATTTTTTTAATTTCTTTTTTAAGAACTTTTGTTTCTCTTTTCATTTCATATTAACTCACGAAACTTTATTGATCGAAATAATGGCCGTTATTTTATTGTTTTCCATTAAATCCATTAGTATCATGTTGTTATAAATACATGTCCATTTTATTCTTTTTAGTATGACTATGATTTGGCCATTTCTTTTTTTCCTTTTTATTTCCTTTCAAGAGAAAGTGTCTTGTGTTTTTGAGAGTTAAATTCTAGTTTTAAAATTTTTCACATATAGAATAACGTCTGATGGTTCGGGCACATTCAGAGGAGGAACACTGATGCACCAGTGAGGAGGTGTGAGCGACTGGCGGTGGTGGGCACGAGGAGAGGTAGAGGGAGGCCTAAGAAGTATTGGGGGAGGTGATCAGGCAGGACATGACACGACTTAGGATTTCCGAGGACATGATCCTTGACAGGGAATTGTGGAGATCGAGCATTAAGGTTGTAGGTTAGAGGGTAGTTTGTGAATATTAATACATCGCACTAGAGTGAGACTAACCATTTAGGAGTTAGTCTTAGGATGCTACTGATCAGCTACTGATGCAGCGCTATATCTGTTGGATATTCGTATACCTTACATCCTTTTCTCCATCATTTTCGTATTTCCTATATTTCTTATATTGTTGTTATTTTTATTTTATGTTATGTATTATATGTTTTATTATGAGTCTATTGATAGTACTAATATATTGTCTCTTGTTGCTCTCTTGAGCCGAGGGTCTCCTGGAAACAACTTCTCTGCCCCTCGGGGTAGGGGTAAGGTCTGCGTACATATTACCCTCCCCAGACTCCACTTGTGGGATTATACTGAGATGTTGTTGTTGTTGTTGTTATATAGTGAATATTAAAAACTCAGTCAATACGACTTTCATCAATTCGATAACGCTAGGTTGTATAGTTTATTTGCATTGAGTTTAATATAATTTATTTGCAATGAGTTTAAGTTATATGGTCCGTCAATATCTCGATATATTAATGTCCATGGACCCCTTCCTTTCTGTTGTTGTCAGCGTTTGCTTTCAAATGGGCCTTACGCGACGCGAATCCAGATTAGTCGGATTCTAATGCGGATAACGAATACCGAAATTATCAGTAGAAATAAATATACATATACCATGTTTTTTATCAACAAAGATGCATTAATAAAATTTGAGTGAAATGTAACCAATATTTTTTCCACAAGAAACATTAATACAAAATTCTTCAGCCATAGAGTGAGAGGAATGGGAGCAAAATTATCATTAGACTTGAGAATGTAGATGTTCAAAAGAGGCAGCAAAACATCTGCAAAATAGTAGAAAATAAGAAAAATCAGAAAACCAAATAATATGTAGGAATGCCTAAAGAATGAGTGTGAATCCATTTTAACTATAGGTAAAGTTACTAAATTTATATAATTTCTTATTTCATTTTTGTCAATGGCACACATGTAGATGAGTCAACTTTTGTGATAGAAATAACATTACGTCATGCAGTTGCTAATAAAGAAATCTTGAATGACGATAAACAGACAACAAAGAAAACCTGCCTTCGCAAATGCGAAGACACCCAGCTCAGCCCCTTTATCGGAAATGCGATCCTGTGACCGCAAATGCGAGCCTGACCTTGCAAATACGAGATATGCAACTGGACACCAACAACTGTTGGACGCCAACAGTAGCAAACCCATCCGTAACACACTCAAAACTCACCCGAGCCCCTCGGGCTCCATACCGAACATGCACCCGAGTGTAATAACATCCTACAAACTTCCTCGCTATCTCAAATCATCAAAATAACATCAAATAACAAGAATCGATGATCAAAACTCAAGAATTTCAACTTTAAAGATCATTTTCACCAATTCTCACATGACGCGCCAAAATGCGCTCGGATCATCCCAGACTCCAAACAACCATGCGTGCAAGTCCAAAAATATCATACAAGATCTTGATTTAAGCGAGCGGGTGTGGAGTACCACTACATCCACTACTATATATAGTTCGAGTCGAAAACAATTATCGTCTGTTTTCCATATAGATCTGCTCTTTTTTCTTAAAATCTCGAAAATGAGACATACCTTTGATTTAGCATTAGTTTTATGTGAGGAAGGCATGTTTGGTTGTGGCTGCACAATAGGGAACTTAGCAGCTGCTATTTGCTTTTCCTCTTTTACTTTGTTGAAAATTACTGTAAATCCTTCTCCAGATTTGGGATCTTTCTCATCCCATGCTCCAAATTTTGGTACTGATGCTGATGAATAATAAGACTGTCGGGAAAAAAAATCAAAAATAGCCAAATTTACAATTGTTAATTAAAAAATAATCACAGTTTCAAAAGTAATCAAATTTAGTCACTTTTTCATGTAAAGATAAAATCTTAACAAAAATACCCTTAAAAATCTGGAAATATTCCAGCATAATATGCTAGAGCTCGAATTTTTTACATATGAATTTTCTAGCATAATGTGCTGGAATTTCATTATGTGCTGGAGTTCCAACATAATATACGGTAAGTTTATATGCAAGAGCTCCAAATTTTGGTACTGACGCGGATGAATAATAAGACTGTAGGGTTCAATTAGAGACATATTTCTTGACCACTCAGAAATTTACAATATCTATAGGAAATTAAGCTTTAATGCGCCTATAAAATAACAAAAAAAAAAACGTTTTATTCAGTGCACACACAAAAATAGTTCAGGAGGTAGTCAAGAAGAAAATAAATCAGTTGCGCACTGATTAAAATATGTCAAGTTTATAAGGGTCTCGAGATATTCTGCCTTTACTTTGATTAAATACAATCAAAGATATAAAAATAGGATATTAGATTCAAAAGAGAAGAACCCCTCCTATTGAAGTAGGAGTACGGTGGTGGCAAAATGGTCAAAAGAAAACAGTTAAACACTCATATTATCTATTAAAAAATGGGTTGAATAATGAACTTTTTAAAAACGGGTCAAATATGGATAAGAACCATATTATCCATTTAGAAAATGATTAACCAATGTTAACCAATGCGTTTAACTTTTACATTTGTAAAGCCTCAAATCGGAGGTTCTCAAGTTTGGGATACTAGGAATTCTCCCAAAAGTGATCATATTCAAGAAGTTATGGATAATATGGGTAATTTATCCGTATTAAATATGGGTTGAGTCAGATAATTTATCCGTTTTTCATTATCCATTTTGACACAAACCATATCCGACCCGACCCGCCAGTTTGCTATTCCTAGGTGTAAATATCGAGTGCAAGTAGGTTTTTGCCTTGAAAAAGACTTCATTTTAGCAGCGGGACATGAAATAATATAAACTTTGGCTCTCAATAAGATGTTTATAATAGAGTTTCTCTTATTCGTATTAACAGCTACTCTAGGGGAATGTTTTTATGTTGTGCTAATGATTTAATAACTATCTTTGTAGCCCCAGAATATTTTAGTTTATACTCCTCCACAAGGTAGGGGTAAAATCTGTGTACCAATTACCTTCCTCATGCCCAGAGGCGGATCCAGAATTTTAAGCTTATGAGTTCCTATAACAATCTCAAGTTAATCTACATGAAGACTGGACCAACGTACTGGGTTCCAAACTAAATATTCTTATACGTTTAGTGAATTTTTTAGTATAAATACAGAATTTATGTAAAAATTACTGGATTCACGGGAACCCGTACCCTTTGCTCTACATCCGCCCCTGCATCTATGATATATTACTTCTTGCATGTTCTTACAGTGTTGTTACAGAATTTTATACTAAGAATAACACTAGACAAAGTTTTAATTCAAAGATATTGTATGATCCTCACCCCCAAAATGATGATTCTAAAGCTCTAACCAAACATTTAAAGAGACTATTGTCACTACATAAAAATTATTGCACGTTCAAAGCAGAGTATATCATTCAGTGTTTTCTAAAGAGACAATAAATTTAAATTTAGACAATCAAAGAGAGAAGAACTTACAAGATCATCAGATGGATTTCTGCTATTTTTCAGTCTATTAGGACTAGGTGGAACGAATATATTGCCGCGATCATTCTTATTCTTCTTAGCATCAGATATTCTGCGACAGACAGTTGGTTGGTTAACTGAACTTACAAGATTATCAGAAAGATTTCTGCGATGACCATAATTGTACTGAGGCGTTTCGACTAAAGGAGTTCTCGCAGGAGAAACATTAATACTAGCATCTTCATATCCTCTATATGCAAAAACCTCTGGATTCTCCTCAGGATCATTTGGATTTATCATCTTACCGCCTTTTCCTTTGCGCGCATTCTCAAAATAGGCTGTGTATGGCACGTTGTCACCATCCCAGTTTCCGAACTTAGGAACATGTGATACGTGCTGCAACGAGTATACAACAACGCTTCAATATTAAGCAAGTTGAGGTCGGTTGTATGAGTCATCATTGAACATGTCGCTCCATTAAAGTTTTATGTATTTTCTACTGGAATATAAATCATTGACATGACTAAAAGACTCATTGCATATATAGGACTTACAACTTATTTTGGATGGTTGTTATGTATCGTTTCATAATGTGTCGTATTGTACTGTATCGTTTTGATGTGTACAATGTTAGGATATATTGTATTGTTTGCAGTTATTTCATGATGTCATGAACCCACAATATGAAGAATAAACTTGCAATATTATATATATAAAAAAAGTAAGGTACGAGGTAATATTATTAAATAAAAATGGTAGGGTAAATGATAAAATATGATTATTCAATAATAAAAAAAGGCAAGATGAGAGGAAAAAATAAGGTAACAACGCGACCACACCAAATCGATCGTTCTATAAAGTGATACTTTTGGTCGTTACGTATCGATCGATTTAACGATACAATATAATAAAATTTAAGTAACAATAAAAAAAATTATATTTAAAGTAACAATACGATACAATACAATAGTTAACAATCATTCAAAAAAGTTGTTAAAGTAAATATACTAACACGACTAAAATTTAATCCCTAAGCTTTTGTTCCCTGAGAAACAACTTTGAATTTGTTCTTTAATCACATACTAATATCTTAATCTACAAAATAAGAAGATTCCTAAGATTTTTAACATCCAAAATCTATGATTTCAACAGCACCTTTGCCTTGTAAGGAAGTCATAATGAAGAATAACAAGCTAATTAAGGTGCAAAAACCAGAAATTGAAGAGAAAATATTACTTACAGCCATTAATGATTTTGGGATTCTTCTTCTTGTTATTGAGTTCTTCCATTGAACAATAACTAATTGTGTATTAAGCAAACTCAAGATTTGAAGTGGGACCAATTTAAATGTATTTTCTTTAATTTTATCGAATATCCCAATGAAATTTGGACCGGCTAGGCAACTATAGAAAAAGTCTCAATGGTTATAACTATTTGTTTCCATTGAATAAAACCAAACAATTTTTCCCATCGGAGGCAAAAAGCTAGCTTATTTTTTTGTTATCTGTACAAGCTGTTAGTAATTTGTATTTGTAAAACAATTTTGGAGAAAATAAAATAACATAAACAGAAATGTAAACGAAATAACAAAAACTAATTCGAGCCCACTGAATTCACAGTGTTTTCTTAAGGAATTTAATCTCCTCCTAGTACCCAAGGTTATGGATTATTTTCTCTCAGGATAGAACGAATTACACACTGGTGTAGTGGTACTTCAAACCCCAGTTTTTCAGCGAACACAAAATTCGGTAGCAAATCACACTTACTGTTGCTTTGTTTGATGTTAAAAGTATGCAGAAGAAGGAGGAGAAACTCAGAAAAGCGTATGGAAATTCTAAGCAGAATAAACTTGTATTTATAGCCAAAGTTGGGCTGAAATCTGAAGAGGTGCAACTCTTCAGAATGGCTGTTTATGCAAAACGGCCACATCATAAATGTCATAACACAAATGGCTATTTACTCAACAATAAAGATGGAAAATTATAGAGGATAGTTTAATTTTCAGTTACACAACTGAAAAACGGATTGGAAGATTTAATATTAATATTTATTTTACTATTAATATTCTGCTATTAAAACAAATATTTAATAATATTTCTGTTAATATTTTACTATTAACAAATAAATTTAGTCCAAAAAATCCGAAGCTGAAGTCGAGCGACGACGACGCTGCGAGGCTTGCCTTCTTCTCAACTCTTTAAGAATTAGAAGAAGAGCATTTGCTTATATACCCATGAAAAACCTCTTCCTCTTCCAATGTAGGATAATTTCCCTTTGTCAAGGGGGGAAACTTAAAATTTCACTCAAAAATTTCATTTCCCCCAATTTCTCATTCACCCTCTTTTAAGTATTTAATCTATACTATATTAAAAGCACGAAGGCCCTTAGCGAAATGTCGTTCGCCTTTTTTACCCTTTAAAAATTAATTTTGCACTAGACAAAATAGTCATTTAACTCATTTTTCTAATATTTAGGACTTGAAAATTAATTACTATATTTTAAGTATTAAATCATTCCTTATTTAAATTGGGTAGAAAATCCTAAAATTTAGGACTTTAAAATCAATTTAACTTTTACCTTATATTAATCACTTAAAAACAAAAACACCAACGTTTCCTTTCATTAACAAGAGATATATTACCTATTATATATTTTCTTAATTCTACAATATCAGTAAAATACTACTACCAATGAATTAATATTTTCCTAGAATAGACTATTGGAACTTAAAACTAACGGTTTTTTTTTTGTCTCAATTATAAATAAACAAAAACTGTAGTCCTTGGAGTATGTGTCAAGTAGTATAAGAAATAATTTATTGAATAGTCAATTAATTATTTCTTAATATTTAACAGTTAAATGAATTAAAATTTTACGCATTAAAATCTTTCTTATTTGAATTATGCAGAAAGTTCTACCATTTACAACTTTAAAACTGTTTAGAGTTTACTTTATACAAATCTATGTTTAGGAGTTTAAAATTAATTAAATTTTACTTATTAATTTTTTTCTTATTTAAATTATGTAAAAAGTCCAAAACCTTTAAAAATATTAAGAGTTATTTTTATGTAAATCTTACACTTAAAAACTTATACTATATTAAAAGCACAAAGGCCCTTGGCGAAATGTGTTCGTCTTTTTTACCCTTTTAAAATTAGAGTTCACCCTAGACAAAAAAGTTATTTAATTATCTCCATAAGATTTAGGACCTTTAAATTAACTAATTTTTTTTAATAATTTAAAATAAACTATATAACCATATTCTATTTACCAACACCATATCTTTTAGACAAGATAATTACCTTCGTTGTCTTTTAATTTTGATACAAAGTTAGAAAGATTCTAAGTCTATATGAACGAATACTATGTATCTTGATTACAAAAAACAAATATTACCACCATGTAAGAAATAGATATATAGATTTCAAGGGGGAAAAAAGACTCAATCCGAGAAAAAAATCAGAACATATTTTAAATCTTTAAATCTCTTTGTTATATAAAAATAATTTATTTTCTACATAAAATATTTATTTTAGAATGTTGACAAATTAAATTAGGTTTTATTTATTATTCTTCATGGAAATGGAAAACTAATTATACTTACTTATAATCTATAGTCGTGATAAATATTGTTTACTAAACCTTCCTCTACATTAGAAAAATCAATTCTTTAAATGTATAATTCTCTACTATATACCACGTATTTTTTATATTTGGCAAGTTTTTTAAATTTGTAATATCTTTTGTTATAAAAAGTAGCTTACCTTCAATTTTCTACATAAAATATTTGTGTTAGAATCTTGAAGATAAATTAATTGTGAAAAAGTTACCATTTATTTTATAGCATCATTATTTTTTGTATTCATTATTTGATAATTAATAAAAAAATGTTATTATTTCCTTGTAGGGTGATTTTAGGAATGCACTATATCTCCTTTTCAAAAATTTAAGTTATTATTCAATTTTTCAAGCTTTTAATATTTTTAAGAAAAATAGTAACTATTTAATTAATATTATTGGATGAAGATCTAAGAAAATTTGTTTATAGAACAACTTCCTGAAGACTGGCCTAATTAGGTGACTGAAGTTTTATGAAAAATTACATTATTTAGTAGATATATTTGGGAATGTAGTGACGCATCTACCGAATAAACAATCAAATTAAATATTTATATCCAGTAGCTAAAGTTTATAATATTTTGATGAAATAAAAATTTTGACAAATTGTGACGTAATATAATACTATCATTGGTCTAATTGATAGTCGAAATTTGTATTACTTGTATTCCAAAGAGATGTTAGACGAGATACAATAACATGACATATTTATTTCTTATTTCACAAGATATTATATTATATAACTAATTCAACTATATTCATCATCTTTGTATGTTAAGAAGATATTGTTTCAATGTATACAATAATTTATTTATTTATTTTATATATTTTATATTGAATGACGTGAAACACACGTGCAACGCACGTACGTTAAAGCTAGTATACTTAAATACATAAAATCCCAATACAACTTTCAGTAGATAGAGTTATCCGATACTTATGCTGATGCAGAATAAAATAAATTTAAGTGCGCACAAACTGATCTGAATACCAAAATTGAAAAGAAAAAAACCCAACAACATTGGACGTCAAAATTGTCTTTTTCTTGACATGGAGGAAAGCAAGATGATCTTTAATCAAAGCAAAATGATTTAACTGGTTTTTTTGTTGACTTCTCTTTTGGAGTGTTAATTGTTGGTTATAACTATTTGTTTCCATTGAAATAAAACCAAACAACCTTGAGTCCGATATTAGACTCTTGCCAGATGTCTTTAACCATATTAAGCAAAAATGTTTCAAAAGTTTATATGAAAACAATAAAGATGCCTCAATTATTTTAATCCGTCGTGTATATAATTTAAATTCTTTTTTATGACATTATTTTTTCTCGATACCTATAACTAAAACTAGACCTTTCCGAATTGTCTCGATTGTCTGATTTATGGAATGTCCCTGACTTGTTTGCGACTAAAACATAGTTATTGTTGTCTGGTTTAATTTTAGTATGTCTTCGGTTCAATTAATTTGGATACCTTTATTTTAAAAAAATACCTAATAATGTCAAAATAATAAACTAAAATAAGAGAGCAATAAGCTCTCGTAGCTTAGGTGACTAGAACGCCCGTTTAGTTAGTGAAGGTCTTGAGTTCGACTTTTAACAAATAATATTTTTTTTTGTACTGTATTTCGCCTTAGTTGTATTCGCTGCGCGAATATCAATTGTATAAACTCAATTATACGGTCGATATAAGTTGTATCCTTTTTATACACTCTTATATTTCGCCTTGGTTATACAGTTGATACACATTGTATTCGTTGCACAAATGAATAAAATTGTGCCAACAAATACAGTCGATACATGCATATTATATTCGTTACGCGTTTGAATATAAGTGATGCAAGTTAGTAGCAATTAAATAGTAGCTACGGTTGGTAATTAAGCAAACTATAGTTACTAGGCTCTAAACTATAGCGGTTTATGAAAATTCCTCTCTTTTTTTTTTTTTTTTACCCAGTGTCCGGTACACATATTGGGGGATGACTAGCCCTAATGATTACTGAAACAAATTGATAATTTCTAATCATATTCTTCTTCTTTCTAATTCATTCACGTCAAGATGGTTTTGAACGCCGCATAATATCATCTTCAATCTACCTCCACCGTACATCAACCAGGAAGAAAAATTTAGTGTTTTTCACCTTTCCACCAAACCAGAACGAGAGCCACCCATATCGGGGGAGTAAAAAATGCTCCCTAACAAAGGCGACTGCATACATTGGTGACTTTTAATTTCAAATAATAGCAAAGTTTGCTTCTTAATTACAAAATATCCATTGATCTTGATCCTGATAATCAAACTACAGGGGTTGTTTATTGTTCGACTAAAGTTGGGATTATGAAAAATTAAACACGTATTTTGCTAAATGCGATAAAATAATCAAACCAAATACTGGTTGGATTTTATCGATTTCGGTCCAAAATGATTCTTTTTTCTTTAATTTTTTTAAAGGAAAAATGATATTGTGTAGCCGCTCTCAGGTAGCCGGTCAAAATATATATATATATTATATATATATATACATACATCCTGTATGTTACTACAAAAATTATACAAATTTTATACACTTTTTCGACCACCAAATATAAATAGTTTCTGACGTAGGCTAAAAGTGATAATACCTCTTTTAACATCTAAGAAATATTTTAATGAAATGCTTTTTATATGGACAAATTAAATTAAGAGTTAGGTACTTAGATCGTCTCCTGTTGGGATAGTTTCTTCATTATAATGTTTAACAAACTTTTATCGACATCCACTTTTATAGTAAATCACCAACATTTGGTAAATCTTTTTTCGGAAAAGGTTCAAATTATATTATTTGCTATCACAATCAATTATTTCACAAAAATAGAACATAGAATCAGAAAAAGAATGGGCGTAACTAATTGTTCTAGCTCTTCTCAACCCATAATTTAGTGTATTTTTTATGTGAAAAGTAAGAGATATATTCTAGTTTTTTTTAAAAAAAAAAATTTTTTGGTCAAAATTTTGTATGTGACGACCTCTAGATAACTTTTGTTCGGTAAAAGATAAAAATAACAAAGAAACTCATCCACAAGAAATAAAACAAAATGCAATTAAAATGGTTGTTAGACTATAATTAATGAATTTTTCCTATATCTTTTTCAGGTAAGGAAGAATAATAAAGGTCAAAAAAAAAAAAAGTTCATTTATGTTAAAAGTAATCTAAAGAAAATATGGATAATAGCATCACTCAAAAAGGATCATAAATGTAAATATCAACACAGATATCGAATAACTCAGTCCACAAAAAATTGAACAAATAGAAAAAAATCGTTTAATATTTTTTACCTCCGCTGAGATCAGATTCATCACTATCTCAACTATATAATGTAGCAACAACCTGAATGGCTCTATACTCAGTACAAAACATAGGCAAAAAGTTTACAAAAATGGCCACTTACTCAATCTCTTTAACAACATTTCTTACTTTGGCTTTGATAATTGTCCCTAATTATGGCCACTCTAGATCTTTAATCCAAATTGAAGATTATAGTCCCCCGAGAGCAAGTCATTGTCTTAGTAATAAAGGTGAAGAACTAAAAGAAAGTGAAGAATTCTATGTTTGCCCACCCCATGGACATCATAATGATTTTAGCGCGCCAAAACAAGGGGCAGAGATCAACGATTACCCACCCACGAGACCAGTACATGGTCTTGCAATTGATTATGGTGTGGCGAAACAAGGGGCGAAGATCAACAATTACCCAAACACGAAACCAATGCATGGTCTTGGAATTGATTATGGTGTGACAAAACAAGGTGCAGATATCAACGAGTACCCACACACGAGACCAATGCATGATGTTGCAATTGATTATGGTGTGACAAAACAAGGAAAAGAGATCAATGATGCACCAACGCAAGGATAAATTAATCATTTATTTTGGTAAATCTTGCGAGATGTATCTGCATTAATCATGATTGCACTGTGTAAAGTTAGGTGAATTTCAATTTCAATTTCAATTAATAGCAAAAAATTGTTTAACAAAATTGCTTCTTGATTACATGAATGTTTTACTAGTCTTGATCCTAATGAATATAAAGTTAGTTTGTTTATTCTTCGTCCGCAGATCCATTAGTGAAATTTCACTAAGTCGTCGTTGTTGTTATTGTTTATTCTTCATCATTTGAGTCAGGATTATGAAGTAAAGTAATTTCGTAAATACGTAAAAATGAATCAAACCAAAGATTGAATCAAATTAGTTTAAGAATGCTCAATAATGACATGTGAACACAAACTATAAATAGAACCGCTCTCTTTTTCTCTCTAATTCGTTTGTTTCCCATCTGGTGTTTGATACTTGTATTGGGATTCGACTAAATTCAGATTCACCTCATGAAGTCCCATATTTCGGGTAAAGCACTTTCTAACAAAAGCGACTCCATTCCTGCAAGCTCGAGCCTACTTACTACTCAATTACAACACTTATTGGTCTCACATCTATTTATTTTATGTTCATCATTCTATCATTCAATTTTGATCACTTTGGTTGCTAGTGCCTTATTCTCGATCCCTTCGTAAATTTAGCATCAATAATTTGTTATAAGTTGTTAATGAAACGCTTTGTGTACGCATAAAATTAAGAGTTTTAATTAGGGGACCATTTTTAACAGATTAATATCTAATAAATCACCAACATTTGATATATCCTTCTCGGAAAAGTTGCAAATGATGATAATATTTTACACAACTAGAATATCAAAATCCAAAAAAAAAAAAAAAACAATATTCTATCAGAGGCAGAGCTAGCCTATAGTGCGCGGATTCGGGCGAACCCACTAAGTTTTGCTTAATTATTTATACTAGGAAATTCATTAAATGTGTATAAATATTTAATTTTGAATATTCCATTAACTAAGATGAGTTTTGGTATCGATGACTATCTGTGGTAAATTCAGAACCCATCCACGAGAAATAAACCAAAATGCAGCTGAAATGGTTATTGGACAATAATTAATGGAGTTTTCCAATATATTTTTTTCATGTAAGGAAGAATAATGAAGGTTAAAATGAGTTAAGTTCCATTTATGTCTAAGTAATCTAAATTAAATAGAAAATTGCATCTCTCATAGAGGATAATAAATGTATCTAAGATTATTGTATTTTGTTGCATCATCTCAAATGATCACATTAATCACCACTTCAACTATATAAAATAATGGCTCTGCATTCACTACTGAAAACATAGGCAAGCACTAAAATAATGGCTCGTTATTCAGTCTCTTTAACAATATTTCTTTCTTTGGCTTTGATAATTGTCCCTGATCATATTATACCAAAAACTCTTGCTACGAGTCGATCCATTGATGATTATGGACCCCAAGAGCGAGTCATAGTCTAAAACAAGAGGCAGAGATCAACGATTATCCATCCATAAGAGTAGGGCATGGGTTTAATATTGGTCTTAGTACACCAAAACAAGGAGCAGAGGTAGACGATTATTCACCTGCGTGACTAGAACATGATTCTACAAATTATCATGTGTTTACCTTGAAAATGGTAATAACAATTAGATTTGATTTTTTGGTTCTAAAAATACGTGATCTATTTTTATGCTAGTTGTTAGGCAATAGATGCTAAGTGAAAGATTAGAAGATAAGATAAGAACTTTGTAGATAGCGTAATAATCAAACCGAATAGCTGAAAATCGGGGCCTCGAGCTGGCGCATACGGGGCCTCGAGGTCGAATCGGATGTCCGGTTAAGGAGGATTAACAGTTATGAGAGCTGCGATGACGACTCTTTATGATCAGTAATGAGCAATAAATGATGAGCAATTAATGAAATGTGATAAATGTAAGTAAAACAATAAATATAAGCAATACAATCAAATAGAGAGTATGTTTGAGTTAGAGAGCAGAGAATGTTCTTGTATTGAATGTAGTGTGTTGTATAATGTATATTGTCTCTTACAAAATGACAAGGATCTCCTTTATATATGAGGGAGAATCCCAACATAGTACAAATGCATTTATTACAAAGATATGGGGCTGATACAGCCATTTAATGCCATGACACGAGTTTGAACTAGCCTAATAGACTTTGTCAGCTCTAGTCACTTGCCTTGAAAACTTCACATCAATCCATCATAGCCGCTGGTTTGTACTGCGTCGAGGTCGATCATTGAGAACCTTTGGGGTCGAAACCTCGAGCTGAGCTTCGAGCCTTCTGGGGGCGGTCTTTACGAGGCGCCTTAATGGTCATAAAATCGGACCACTGATTTTTATCGTATACAGATAGTCCCTGCGTTTCTTGAATTAAAATGATAAGAAACGATTTGAGTCTCGACTTTCTCGAGCCTCCTGTGATGACATCACGCTTGTGATGTAGGCACCTATTGAGGTCGAAGTGTCGTAGCATCCCATCAGTTCATCTTCCCAAAAACCTTGGGTACACCGTTGACCTTTATCAAAAGCATTGATTGCGTCGTCGGTTTATTTTCCCAAAAGCATTGATTGCATGTCAGCGTTGGCGTGCCACTGGTGCCGCCAAAACGTCACTGGCCCTCTATAAATAGGATTGTTACTTGTCTGAATGAAGGCTATGCTCATCCCTTCCTCACTAACTCCGACTCTTTTCCACTTCTTCTCTTCTTCCTATCACCCATTTTTATGGTTCAAAACTGCGACCATAAGACCCCATGGCGGCGACTCTGCTAATTATGCCAAGGTTGTCTTCTTTAAAGCTTTATCCCGTTAGATGGGACTACACCGAATTGTTGTTGTTGTCGTTGTTGTCGCCGTTGGCTCGAGGCGACAAGAGGGGGACACCGAATTCTTCCTATTTAGGAAGATATTTGAACTTTACACCGCTGCTCAGGAAGGTGCTCGAACTTTACATCGCTGCTCATCTCCCTACTTCAACTCGGCATGGCGTTTCACTCCTTTTGCTTTCCCTGGAGTGAGGCGGCACTATCAGCTACTAACCCACATGGTACATTGTCCCAAGAAGTGGATTCAAAGTAGCCGTGCTGGTGAGACCCATACTTGCCAAATTTTTTACCCAGCCACTTCTGTACCTTTTTCTGCTTCTTCATCTTTTTTTGCTTCGGAG
This sequence comes from Nicotiana tabacum, assembly GCF_000715075.1. Taxonomy (NCBI): domain Eukaryota; kingdom Viridiplantae; phylum Streptophyta; class Magnoliopsida; order Solanales; family Solanaceae; genus Nicotiana; species Nicotiana tabacum. Next base: position 133,568,246 of record NC_134092.1, on the reverse strand, counting down.
GAGGTTCTCGCAGAAATTACTCCTGAAGATATACCTCCGAGAGTAGATTAGACTTTTAGCCGTTATTTTTTGCTTCTTCGTTTCTGTGTAAGGACCCTTCATGGGCTTTTGTAATCATGTGTAAGGACCCTTCGTGGGTTTTTGTGGTCATTTATTAATGCAAAAAATGTTTCTTCAATTTGTCTCTGATTTGCACTGGATTTCCCTTTATTTGCACTTGTGGAGAATCTGAGCACGTGACCTTACCGATCGATCTGAATATCGGGCTTAGGTGTGGAGATTTCCTCAGTTCTTGATTGGTTAATATGATTTTTCTTGAGGCCCTTTGTCGTTCCTCGTACCAAGTTTGGATTGTCTTGTTACAAACTTAGGCCGCCGGAGCCGGCGACTTCGAATTGAGTGATAATAGGGCCTCGATTTTTAGGACAAAACTTAACCCTTTTTAGACCCCATCGATAATCCTTGAGGGATAATTTGCTTGAGCCTCTGAGAATAAAAATAGCCCTTAGTATTTCGAAGACAGTCCCCGAGTGAGGGTTCGCTCAAGCTCAGGTGACTCGAAAACTTGTTTTGAACTTAGAGTGAAGATAGCCTTAAGGCATTATAGATAAACCCAAGATGAGGGTATGCCTAGACTCGGATAGACCCTGGATTAAAGTAACTGATAGGACGTTTAACTCGATCTGAAGGCGAGAAATAGCCCTAAGGCTTTATTAGTAGTTTTCGAGTGAATGACACACACTCGCAATAGCAGAAATCCTCGGGGTAGGGTACCACCTCGAGGTCAGGCCTGTATGAATAGATTTTTAGAGCTTATCTTTCGTTTTGACAAAAATCCAAATCGGACACCATCACGAGGTTCATAGTGATATTAATGGCTCCTTAGATCCTATCTTCTTTTTGATAGAGGTCCTCGAGATCGGGTACCATCTCGAGGCTTGTAATGATATCAATGGCTCCTTAGAGCCGTCAGTTATGAAAACAGAAATCCTCGAGATCGAGTACCATCTTGAGGCTAGGTTGATGCGGGGGTCTTTGATCCCCAAAACGTCGTACGACAACGTTAATTGCATGACATGTTTATGAAACGACCGAGGTGATCCTGCCGGTACATCTTCCTAAAGTGATAATGGGTAGAAATCCCTAAGGCTTCTTTGCGATGAAAGGGAAGACGAGTTGGCATACTTGCGGTATGAGGTGAGTCGAAGTCAGAACTGCGAAAGCTACCTCGAGGAGCAGGTAATTTTTGTTCCAAGGGAGTGCGTGTTTCTTCTTCTATCTTTTGCGGCTAATGTTTTGTTTACTTTAGTTGCAGAAAAAGGTGGAGGATCTGGAGCGTCTTTGGAGCGAAGTTGGTCAAGCCAAGTATGAGTGCGATGAGCTAAAGGCTCGGGTGGACACCTAGGTTGCGGCCAAGAAGGATGCTTTAGCCAAGGCTTCCACCCTTAAAGTACAACTCTATAATGCTCGTGAGAACAGCTCGGTCCGAACGAACATGATTACAAGGCTCGAGTCTGAGCTTCTGAAGATGAAGGCTGAAGTTGTGGATGCTCGGGCTGAAGCTGAAGCGATCCAAACTAAGGCTGATAAGAAAGTGGCCGTCTATTTGAAGGACGCTGCCGACGCTCGAGCTGAGCTGAGAGGGTTTCTTGACCGTGAGAGCGGGATCAAGGAGTATGCTCGGTGAAAATCTCGAAGGGAAACCCTCGAGGAGATCCATGTTAGAGGCTTTGATCTCTCGGAAGAGATAAAGCAAGCAAAGGTGGATGGATATGATGCCAAGTTCCTTCTGCCTGGTGTTGAAGACAACGAGGAGGAGGTCGGTGGGCCACAGTCCTCGAAGGGATCGTAGACTTAGGCTTTTTTCTTTTCAATCTTGTGTATGGTGTTCCTAGAAGACTTTGTAAGTGAAGCCTTATGTAATTATAAAAGGAAACCCTTTGGTTCCATTCTTCTTTGCATGTGTACGTCTTTCTTTGCTTTGAATTTTGACGCTTTGACAATGATTGGCCGGATAAGTTGGGCCTTGGGGTAAAAACCCTTAGACTTTCAATATGGCTTTGAGGCTCGTCCGGCTGGCCCATAGGCTCTTACGCATTTGCCTTTAGGCATTTTTGACTGTGTTTGGGTTCAATCTTCGAGTCAGGTTCCGACTTTAGTTTATTGGTCTTCAAGTTTTTAAATTTTAAGCTGGCCCTTAGGCTCTTACGCACTGGTTTGGTACGACCTTTTAGTATAATCCATCGTTTCAAGCTCTTATGCTTTTGCTCTTAGGCATTTTCAGTTAACTGTTTTGAGTTCAGTCTCCGAGTCGGGCTTCGACTCGAGCTCATTGACCCTTAAGTTTTTGATTTTGAAGCTGGCCCTTAGGCTCTTACGAGTTAGGTCGGTGCGACCTCTCATATGAGCTGGCGGTAGTGGATTTTACGCATTGGGTCGGTGCGACCTCTAATATAGGCTTTATTTTTCCCTCGTTAAGGACTTTTTTGAAATTGTGTTTGCCTGACTCTCTGACGGTTTGATAAAAACCTCGATTGTGAGTCGTTATGTGGCGATAGACGAGCACCTCGAGAGATTTTGCTCGGTGGCTGAATGTTTCGAAGCTTGTTGTTTGGAACTGACATGGTCGAAGCTCTTTTGCCTATGTCGAGGGTAGCCTATTTAACCGGTTCTTTTCGAAGTACTTTCAAAGTAATTGAAGGCTTGTAATTTTATAGCGAGGACCGGGCATCCCCGAGTCGCGTTAGTTTGGCTGGTATAGCCTTGTGACTATAGTCATTGTGTTTGGCCGGAGCCTTTCACTCCCCGAGTGAAGTAGTTTCGGCGTCTATATCTAGTGTATGCCTTTTTAGGGGTCTTATAAGTTTGGATATATAGCCTTAACTTTAAGATCGAGATTATGCCTTTTGTAAGGTCTTACAAATTTGGTTACTTGGTACAAGTATGGTTCATGCCTAGCTTGAGGTCTTACAGATTTGGTTACTTGGTACAAGTATGGTTCATGCCTGGCTTGAGGTCTTACGGATTTAATGTTGCCTTATGAAGGTCTTATGAGCTCGAGGTTGCCCGCATGGGGCCTTATAGCCTCGAGTTTTTGATAGATCGATGGGAGTGGCGGTTGGCGGCAGTCCCTGAGTCATTGAAAGTTTCTTGGTTCTGGAGCCATTCCTTGTAAACTTGGTATTGCCTCTTTGAGGGCTTATAAGTTCGAAGCTTCTGACCCGGAGGTCATACGGCTTCGAGTTTTTGATACCAATCCCCGAGTGTTTGGGACGTTTTTAGCTTCTGGAGCCATTTTTGCAAACTTGATGTTTCCTGATTGAGGGCTTACAAGTTCTAAGCTTCCGACCCGGAGGTCATATAGCTTCGAGTTTTTGGCACCAGGCCCCGAGTGCTCGGGACATTTTTGGCTCTGGAGCCGTTTTTGTAAAAAATAGCAAACTTCTTTGATACGTGAAATGCTTTGTCGGAGGGGAAAATATTCTTTGATTACTTAGTACAAGTATACATGTTCTCGCCTTTAGGGGCTCGGTTATTCTATACGGGCATGGTTCGTTAGACCGTTTGGCCCGGTATATCATATTTCTATCGGGACCCCATTTAGCACGTCTTGGATTCTCCGAGGAGGTGACCTTCAGAGGGGATGCCCCCAGTATTCGGGGTTGGTTGAAGAGAAGCCTTGAATATTTGTTGAGTCTTTCTTAGGTAGCATATAGATGTTGCCTCGTTAAAAACCTTGTTGGTAAAAAACCCTTTTTTGGGATGAAAAACCTGATCGAAGGAAAAGAGCGCAACGCATGCCTTTGAAACCTAAGGACTTTGAGCTTTTAGCAGTAATAACGTTTGAGCATTGATAAATTCCAATTGCTTGGAAGTTGTTCGCCTTCCATGGTGCCAAGTTTGTAGGACCCTTTGCCAACTAACCCGAGGACGTGGTATGGTCCTTCCCAGTTTTGACCTAGCTTTCCTTCATTAGGATTTCGAGTATTCAAGGTGACTTTCCTTAGGATTAAGTCCCCGATTTTAAAATGTCGGAGATTTGTCCTCCTGTTGTAGTATCTTTCGATCCTCTGTTTTTGCGCGGCCATTCGGACCAGTGAGGCTTCTCGCTTTTCATCCAATAGTTCGAGAGCAATAGTCATGGCCTCATTGTTCGAGCTCTCGGTGGTGTATCGGAATCTGGTGGTAGGTTCTCCGACCTCGACCGGTATCAAAGCCTCGGCTCCATATACCAGGAAGAAAGGTGTTTCCCCCGTGCTTGATTTTGGAGTTGTTCGATAAGCCCAAAGCACTTCAGGTAATATTTCTCTCCATCTTCCCTTTACGCTTTCCAACTTCTTCTTTAAGTTTTTAATGATGGTTTTGTTTATGGACTCAGCTTGGCCGTTTGCACACGGGTGGTAGGGTGTTGAAAGGATCCTTTTGATCTTGTGGTCCTCAAGGAACTGAGTCACTTTGCTTCCGATGAATTGCTTCCCGTTATCACACGTTATCTTGGAAGGAATTCTGAATCTGCATATGATATGGTCCTAGATGAAAGTAATGACTTCTTTTTCTGTTATTTTTTCGAAGGCCTGTGCCTCAACCCATTTTGAGAAGTAGTCAGTCATAAATAAAATAAATCTAGCTTTACCTGGTGCCGTTGGGAGAGGTCCGACGATGTCCATCCCCTATTTCATGAACGACCATGGCGACAAAACTGAATGTAGTTGTTCACCAGGTTGGTGAATCATTGGGACGAATCTTTGGCATTTGTCGCATTTGCGGATGAATTCTTTGGTGTCCTTCTCCATGTTGTCCCAATAGTAGCCTGCCCTGATTATTTTACGAACTAAGGATTCGACACTGAACTGATTTCCGTAGGTGCCCTTGTGGATCTCTCGGAGCACATAGTCTGTGTCTCCCGGCCCCAGACATACTCCTAGGGGGACATCAAAAATTCTTCTATAAAGAGTTCTATTTTCATCGAGCGAGAATCGGTCCGCTTTGGTTCGTAGTGCCCTCGACTCTTTTGGGTCTGCGGGTAGCTTCCCGCTCTCCAAATGATCGATATATTTATTTTTCCAATCCCATGTTAGGCTAGTGGAGTTGATCTCGGCATGGCCTTCCTCGATCACTGATTTGGATAGTTGAACAACAGATCAGGGGAGTATGTCATCTTCCTCGATGGACGAACCCAGGTTTGCGAGGGCATCGGCTTCGCTATTCTCCTCTCGAGGTATGTGGACCAAAGTCCATTCTTTGAAGCGGTGCAATGTGACTTGAATTTTGTCTAAGTAGCTTTGCATCCTGTCTTCCCGAACCTCGAAGCTCCCATTTACCTGATTTACCACCAGGAGGGAATCGCATTTTGCTTCAACGACTTTAGCTCCTAGGCCTTTGGCCAATTCCAGGCCTGCAATCATAGCCTCATACTCGGCTTCACTATTAGTTAACCTTGTGGTTTTTATAGATTGTCTAATCACGCCGCCCGTAGGTGGCCTTAGAACTATGCCGAACCCGAACCCTCTTACGTTCAAGGCGCCGTCAGTGAACAGGGTCCATATCCCGGAAGATGTGCCCATTTTTAGCAAAAGTTCTTTCTCGACCTCGGGTACGAGGGAGGGAGTGAAGTCTGCCAAAATTTGAGACTTGATAGCCGTTCGTGGCTGATACTCGATATTATATCTTCCGAGTTTGATGGCCCATTTGGCCAGTCGGCCCAATAATTTGGGTTTATGCAATATGCTTTGAAGGGGATACATTGTTAAAACGCAAATATGATGGCATTGGAAGTAAGGTTTCAATTTTCGAGATGCATTAATTAATGCAAGAGCTAGTTTTTCTAGGAGTGAATACTTGGTTTCGGCATCACCCAGGGTTCGACTAACATAATAAATAGGGAATTGCGTACCTTGTTCTTCTCAAACCAGTACACCACTCACCGCTATCTCGGATACGGCCAGGTATAAATACAATGTCTCATCCTTTTTTTGGGGTGTAGAGCAAAGGTGGGCTTGTTAGATATCGCTTCAACTCTCTAAGGTGCGTGGCATTCCGTAGTCCACTCAAAGTTGTTTTTCTTTTTGAGTAAGGAGAAGAAATGGTGACTCCTGTCCGACGACCTTGATATGAACCGACCCAGGGCTGCTATCCGCCCGGTCAGCTGTTGCACGACCTTTACGTTATTTACCATCGTAATTTCTTCGATGGCTTTGATTTTGTCGGGGTTGATCTCGATTCCTCTATTCAATACCATAAAACTTAAGAATTTGCCTGATCCTACCCCGAAGGCGCACTTCTCGGGATTGAGTTTCATGTTGTAACTTCTGAGGATGTCGAATGTTTCCCCCAAATGAATCAAATGATCATCTACGCACAGGGACTTAACTAGCATGTCGTCAATATAAACTTCCATGGATTTGCCTATTTGATGTTCGAACATCTTATTAACTAGGCGTTGGTATGTGGCCCCTGTATTTTTTAGCCCGAAGGGCATTATATTGTAACAGTACGTATCGTACTTTTTGATGAACGAAGTCTTTTCTCTATCCTCGGGGTTCATCTAAATTTGATTATACCCCGAATAGGCATCGAGAAAAGTGAGGGTTTTATGGCCGGTCATGGCATCGATCAAACGATCGATGTTGGGCAGCGGGAATGAATCCTTTGGGCACGCCCTATTTAGATCTTTATAGTCTACGCACATTCTTAGTTTGTTCCCCTTTTTGGGAACTACCACGACATTGGTCAGCCATTCAGGATATTTTACTTCCCTAATAGACCCTATCTTGAGGAGCTTTTGTTACCTCGTCTTTGATGAATGCATGTTTTATCTCGGACTGAGGTCTCCTTTTTTGCTTCATCGATTTTTACCTGGGGTCAACACTTAGTCGATGGGTAGTTATCTCCGGTGGGATCCCTGTCATGTCTAAATGGGACCAAGCAAAGCAATCGATGTTGTTAATAAGGAATTGAATGAGTTTTTTTTGAGTTTGGGGGTTAATCCCGTCCCCAGGTATAACTTCCGATCTGGGAGATGCTTGACCAATACGGCTTGCTCCAGTTCTTCAATAGTCAACTTTGTTGCATCCGATTCTTCGTGGGCAATGAAGGTTCTGGGAGAGAGGAAATCCTCTTCATCATCCTCGGGGGTTTGTTGGCTTTCCAACTCTTCTGAAGCGGAGTGTACAAAATTCGGTGTCTCTTCATAGACCGCGAACATTTCCTTCGCTGCATGTTTCTCTCCATGCACTATTTTTATTCCGTTCTTTGTTGGAAACTTCATCATCTGATGCAGGGTCGATGGTACCGCCTTCATGTTATGTATCCATGGCATATCGAGCAAGGCATTATACCTCGCGTCACCTTTAATGACGTGGAATCTGGTATCTTGAACTGTGCCGGATATGTTAACCGGGAGGGTGATCTCTCCTTCTGTTGCTTCGCCGACCATATTGAAGCCGTTGAGGATTCAGAAGGTAGGTATGACCTGATCGAGTAATTCGAGTTGTTCTACCACTATCGACCTAATTACGTTGGCCGAGCTACCTGGATCCACGAGTACACGTTTAATTTGGATGTTATTTAAGAGGAACGAGATTACCAGCGCATCATTGTGTGGGTAAGACAGAATCTCGAAGTCTTCTTCGTTGAACGTGAGGATGTCCTCTTATGCCTGGGCCCGGGTTTGCCCTTGCGTTGCCGCAGAAACCTTTATTCGCTTAATCTCGGTCCCCTGGGGAACATTGGCCCCCCCCCCCCGATAATCATATGAATGATGTGCTGAGGTTTTCCCACTTCGCTTCCTCTATTTGCCTCTCTTTCTTCCCGGGTGAGGTTTTTCCGAGTGTTTTGTTGATTTTCTCGGTGTATACTCCAGTTGGTATGGGAAGTTACACCAACGTGTTGAGTTATCTGTATTTTCTAATAGTATTTTGCAGGAAATAAAAATATCATTATAAAGCAAATAAAGGAATGAAAAGAGAAGCATGAGGCATCATGGCAATAGAAGCACGATGCATCATGACAATAGAAGCACGACGCATCATGGCGAAAGAACCACGAGGCATTGTGGCACCTTATGAGATTTGATTTCTATAAATAGGATGTTTGTGTTGAAAGGGATGAGAGATGATACATGCCTAATTAGCAAACTTTTCTCTAACTTTGGTCTTTACGTCTCTCTTTATCTATTTCATTTTATCTTGTAGTCTTTGAATTTTCTAAGAGTGTTGATAGTATTTTAAGAATTTTTTTCTCTGTGAGATTTAAATACTCCATAATGGAGTAATCTCTTTTGTTGGGATAGTTGATGAAGCTCGATAGCGTTATAATATTAATTTCAATTTTACTACATGCTTGACCTGAAACTTTCTAATTATATTTCTATATTGTGGTGGAATATTAGTTTTAATTAATTATTATCACTTCTATCTATTTATTCTCCAAAGTTAGTTGTATGTCAATTTTGTGATTCTCACGAAGCAAAATTAATATACGATAACTATTGGGTAAAATAATAGAGTGAGAGTAATTCTTTTTAAGCTATCATTCCAAGTTTGTAATCTTGCTTACTTCCATTTTAATTCTCACGGAGGAGTTGTAGTTGGCAAGATTATTGATTTTTAGTAAAAATTAATCGCAAGAGGTTTTTGCTATCTTTTAGCACAATTCAGGCAAGAAAATTATTTCAGTTTAATCGTCACGAGTCATATATCAATTGATTTACATAATCTCGCGGAGTGTTATTAATTGATTATTTCTTAGTGAGCAAAATATAATTGTATTAGCAATAAACAGTTATTCCTAAGAGAAATACATGTAGAAGCTAAGATTTTATTATTATCATGCTATCGAGTGAATTCAATGATTCCCAACTCTTTTTAAATATAAATCTTCCGAAAGTTATTTTGTTTCAACTTAAGCAAATTAAATTTTCAATAAACAAAACTTCATCAATCCGATTCTCTCAAATAGTAGTAAGAATATTATAAGTTTGTAGCTAGATTCTTCAATCTCTGTGGGACGATATCATAAACTATACTAGAATTTGACAAAGTACGAGTAGCAAAATCTTATACGCATTGGCCCCGTCAAATTTTTGGCGCCGTTGCCGGAGATTGGCACAAGTCTACTTCAGACTAAATATTTTGTTACTAATTTGGGAACTTACTATTAGTATTATTTTCTTTGCTATCAATGTTTACTAAATATTACTACTATTACTTTTATTATTACAAGTACTAACATCTTATACAAGTGTTATTATCATTTATCCTTCTTATCATCATTATAGCATAGCAGCCACTATTGTTAATACTAGTACTACTTGCTATATTCTATATTAGTATTATATTATTAATTTTCATCATTAGTTACTGTTACTACTAACTGATTTCGTTTACCATTTTTTTTCATAACATCTATTGCTAATTAGTACTAATATAATTACTATTATCATATACTACTACTACTACTAATAATAATAATAATAATAATAATAATAATAATAATAATAATAATAATAATAATAATAATAATAATAATAATAATAATAATAATAACAACAACAACAACAACAACAACAACAACAACAACAACAACAACAACAAAAGAAGAATAAGAGTATTGCAGAGAAAAGTAGGGAGAAAGACTTCTTATTGATTTTTGGGATGATTTACAATGGAATAGAACACTCTATTTATAGGGAGAGGGTGACTTAGCCACCAAGTAATAAACCCTAGAATCTCTCTAGAATATATACATTTACCTTAAATAGAATTTTATTTATAACACTCCCCATTGAATGTCTATTCAACAGATAATGTGCCTCGTTAAAACCTTAACTAAATAAAACCCAATGGGAAAAAAATTCTAGAGAAGGAAAAAGAGTACACATATCTAACAATACGCCTTTTGGTTGCCTCGTTAAAAACCTTGCTAGGAAAACCCAGTGGGACAAAACCTTGTAAGGAAAAAAGAGTGCAACGCGTATTAACTCCCCCTGATGAGAGCATCAATTAACATCATTGAGCCTTCGCATTCCAATCTTGTGCACTAGCTTCTTGAAGGTTGACATCAACAGAGTTTTAGTGAATAAATCAGCCATATTAACTCCAATGAATATATTGCACCTTGAAAATTCTCGCTATCACATTATCATGCTTATAGTTATAGCAAGATACAAATGTGCACAAATTGCATTGAGAAAGTGGTACTTAATGATCAAGAATTGTATATGCTTTAAGCAACTTAAATCCTTCATGGATTGTCATATAAGTTAAGTCATATAAGCCATCTAAAGAGACTTTAGATGTATATCAAGTTTTCATGTCATGCTATACATATAAGATATCGAAAACTAATTGCACATACCATTGACTTTATTCAAGTATTTGAACAACATAGACAAAATTATATGTCTTTTATATGAAACCAATTCTATTCGAATTGTGTCTCTTCCATTTGGCCAATATTTTTGTGTTTATAGGCGACAGACTTGAGGTCCTCATCTATACTTAACGCTATGATAGATGTCGTCGACGAACATTTTATATCGGCTCCAATATATTTTCATAAAGACATAACATAGAGATATCTTCATTCATATATTCAGGTACCTGAATCTCTCATAAGATTTTATGAAGTGTTATGTCATGTGATTTTCTAGATCACTTGCCTCCTTATTATGATCACTTTGATCATTTGCTCATCTTCTTTATCAAGAAGTTCTATTTGAAACCGATTTGTCTATACGCTTTAAGCGTACCACAGACTTTGTCCTTCTAGGACTTAATATGAGCATTTGCAATGAGAATATAATTACTTTCTTTGGATCAGCAAATGTGTATGGCATGCTTTGCAATATATTGCAAATGAGTTATCTTTTTATGAACTTCAAGTTCATATTATCTTATTCGAGGATCAATATGTATAAATAATAATTCATTCCATGTAACTTTTTTCTCAACTATTGTGTCTTGTCTCCCCCTCATGTTAGAAAAACTAACTTGTTTCCTCAACTTTGAAAATCCATCTTTGTACATTATGGTGTTAATAAAAATATACACCGCACATCAATAATAATAAGATGAAATTATTTGGTTGCTGGTGAATATACATGGTAGGTGAATATGCCCATATTCACCTTTGATATTTCCAGAATTCATGGGATTCAATCCCAATTTTAGTTGGTCAATTAATTAATGAGAACAAGCAATATAAGAGAATTCGTAAAGAACTTTCTAGTTCTTTAATATTTACTCATGTGAATTCTCTGTTATTTTTGCACATCATACTTAAATTGATATGACTAAACTGATTATGCCAACTGAATAAATTATCAATATTAATAAGTTCAGGTTTACACCATGACATGTGCAATTATCAATAAACTCCAAGTTTATTATGATATGAGTTTTTATATCAATAAATATCCACTTTAGTGTGGTATTTTTTTTATTTATGTAGTACAAACTGGAGAATAAAGCGGGTAGTTTTTCACATATATATTATCCCGCTACAAGTTGTAGTAATAGAAGATATTAAATCTTTCTTTTATTTATAGTCTCAATATAATCAACCGCTTTCGCGTGTACTTTGGAAACTGAATAAGTTTCTTTGAGACTTACTACAACACAATATATTGACATGATAATCAATTGTATTCCTCCAAAATAGTAATAATTGGCTCTTCCAGAGCTCTCAATTAATTTTGTACTACCATAAATTCATCAACATCCATGTGATGAATATCTCTTTTAAAGAAAATGTTATACCATTGTGGTCATGGTCAAATTATATGCAAGATCTGTTTCTTGCATTATCATTGTCTTTTAATAATCACATTGCCATAATATTTTGGCGTACAATAAGTACGTGACCAGTGATCATTCATGCCATAATAATGACATTATTTTCTTATTTCATCTCAAACCTCCATCTAGAGGTGAGTGTGGTATATTCACTATCACTAGCACGTTCATATTCTTCCAAGAATGAATATGTATTCATAAATTAGATATTGTCACATTCACATCATGAATGGACCATAATCATCTATATGTGCTTTATAAAATCTCATGTCAAATCTATGATAAATATTACTTTCACAAAGTGAAGGATTATTTCGAGAATCCTTATTATTCTCATTATCATAATAATGACGATTATAATTTCGTCTATTATCACGTCCACATCCATTGATACATTCATAGTAATAATTTTGTCTTATTTCAGACTTATCACATACTGCTATCACATTCTCTAAAGGGAATGGTAATGGAGCAAATTCAATTGGACGGGTTTTCAATTCTTTGCCCACAATCATAAATGAATTTGATCATAGCAAGGCATAAAAATTTTACCACTTTGGGTGGTTATAATTTCTTTCAAACTCCATTAGAGTTGTAATCAAAATTTATCGTCTTTGCTTGTATTTAAAATCAAATTGTAGAATGTCAAGAATTTGAAAGAGAAAAGTAAAATACTTACCTTAAATCCAGAATTTAATCATGAAGGAAGTTCATAGAACAATTGACAATCATTATGCTCAATCCCAAAGCTTCTACTCAATTGGTTAGAGTCTCGTGCTGATAACGTGTTATAAAATAATAAAAGAAGAATAAGAGTATTGCAAAGAAAAATAGGGAGATGGAATTCTTATTGATTTTTGGGATGAATTACAATGGAATAGAACCCTCTATTTATAGGGAGAGGGTGACTTAGCCACCAAGTAATAAACCCTAGAATCTCTCTAGAATATAGACATTCACCTTAAATAGAATTCTATTTATAATAATACTACTATTTTTATTTGATCGCTTATTATTTTTGTCATCTTTGTTGTCCTTGTTATTCATCACTTTCTTTTAATTATTTTCTTCTAAGTACTACTACTACTACCACTTTAGGAGTTAAGTTCATTTTTTTTTTTTAGAATTTTGAGTAGTTTATGACCCGCTCTTCTATAAAAGAGTAGGTCAATTACGATCCTGAAATTGAAAGATTTCTTCGATTGCGCAGGAAAGGACAAGCATTATCTTCCCAAAGCATAGCTTGTGAAGGTATGGAGAATCAGGAAGTAGAAAATATCAATCCACGCAAAGTACCACCACCAGTACAAATAGAGGATCAATTTGATGAAGTGGCGCCAAGGCCAGCAAACAGAATCCTAAGGGATTATGCTACACCTGACCGCTTCAACTGTGAATATAGTGTCAGAAAACCTCCAGTGGCAGCCAACAACTTTGAAATCAGGACTGGCCTGATTCAAACAATTCAACAGTCTTGCATCTTCACTGGAGACGCAAGTGAAGATCCACACAGTCATTTAATTGACTTTTTGGAACTTGTTGAAACAGCTAAGTATAATGGAGTACCTCCTGAAGCTATCAAGTTAAGGCTATTTCCTTTCTCTTTAAAAGGAGATGCCAAGACTTGGTTGCGAAGTTTGCCACAAGGTTCCATTACCACATGGGATCAAATGACTCAGAAATTTTTAAACAAATATTTTTCCCCTGCTAAAACCACAAAGTTAAGACAAGACATATCTAATTTCTTGCAGACTGACACAGAGTCAATTTATCAAGCTTGGGAAAGGTTAAAAACAATGTTAAGAAAATGTCCATACCACGATATTCCTGAACATATGCAATTGTATATTTTTTATCATGGGCTAAAACCCTCTTCTAGAAATGTGATAGATGCAGTTGTAGGAGGTTCAGTAATGGGAAAAACAACAAATGAAGCATTGCAATTGTTGAATGAAATTTCTGAGAATGCCATCCAATGGCCATCTGAGCATATAATTATCACGGAGGCCGCTATAGTAAATCAGGTTGATGCTTTAAATACACTAACACAACAAATTATTTCTTTGGCACAAAAGTTTGAAACTTTTCAGGTGAATACACAACAACCAAGCCAATCTGAGTCTTGTGACATGTGTGGAGGAAATCATCAGAACCATGAATGTCAAGCAACCAATCACAATGATGAACATGTCAATGTCATCGGTTACAAGCAGTATCCTTTTGGAAGTCCAATGGCACAGAAACATCCAGGATTTCAATGGAGCAATCCAAATGGTGCAGAGAACTCTCAAAGCTTTCAGAAGCAACAAATACAGGGTCCACCCGGATACCAGAATCCAAACCATGGTCAATCAAACTTTAGACCATATCAACAAGAAGGGCCCTATTAGCAAAGGCCTCAACAAGCTCATTAAAGTCTTGATGATCTTCTGTATAAGTATATTAATGTCACTGATGAAAAGATGGAGAGCCAAAATTTATCCCTCAAAAATCTGAAAATACAGTTGAGCTAATTGGCAGCTCTTGTTTCAGAAAAAATTCAAGGTCCCTTACCAAGCAATACAGAGAAAAACCCAAAAGAGCACCTTAAGGCCATCATCTTACGATCAGGTAAGGAGCTTGATGAACCCTATGTAAACCAGTCAGAACAACATGTAAACAACGGTAAGAATGTTGAAATACCCTCTAAACCATCTCAAAAGAATGAAGTCAAGAAAAAAGAAGAAAGAAATATTGAAAAATTGACTCTTCTCCCTGTGAGTATTCCCTTTCCACAAAAAATGAAAAGAGAAAAGCTTGACAACCAATTTGCAAAATTTTTGGAGATTTTAAAATAAATTCACATCAATATTCCTTTTACTGATGCTTTGTTACAAATGCCTTCATATGCCAAATTTTTAAAGGAAATTTTGTCAAGTAAAAGAAAATTAGAAGAAGTTTCTGTGGTAATGCTTATGGAAAAATGCAGCGCTATACTTCAAAATAAGCTACCACAAAAACTTGGTGATCCAGACAGTTTTACAATTCCATACACTTTGGGAGGAGTATATTTTGAAAAAGCACTTCGTGATTCTGGAGCTTCAATAAATTTAATGTCATTTTCTATCTTTAAAAAGTTAGATCTTGGTGAAATAAAAGACACAAGTGTTCTCTTCAGTTTGCAGATCAAAGTACTAAGAAACCTAAGGGAATAATTAAAAATGTACTCGTAAGAGTAGATAAGTCTGTTTTCCCTGTAGATTTTATAGTACTTGAAATGAAAGAATGTCCTAATGAACCAATAATTTTAGGTAGACCATTTCTTACTACAGGAAGAGCAATTATAGATGTTCATCAAGGACAATTAATTTTAAGAGTTGATGAAGAAAGAGTCATATTTGATATGCAAAAGATACTAAGATATTCAGGAGATGAAACATCATCTTCATGTTTTTCAATTGACATGATTAGTTATCTTACAGATGAATTCAAAGATGATTAATTAATTCCAGATTCAATGGAAAGATGCTTGATCAAATCAGGCACCATACAGGACGATGATCCCACCATCAGAAAAGAAGCTGAAATATTGGACAAAGATTTAGAAGAAGAAGAGATGAAATCCGAAAAAGTTCAATAAAAAATTGAACTCAAAACTCTCCCTTCTCATTTGAAATATCTTTATCTTGAGCAATAATTATTTCCAGTAATTATTTCATCTTCCCTTACTGCAGAACAAGAAAATAATTTGATTAAAATATTGAAAGTACACAAAGGAGCCTTGGGGTGGAGTGTAGAAGATATTAAAGGGATTCGTCCGGCTATTCGTACACACAGAATCCTCATGGAGGATAGCTACAAGACAATAGTCTAGCCGCAAAGAAGATTGAATCCAGCATTGCAGGAAATAGTAAAAAAAGAGATCGTAAAGCTGCTGGCAGCAGGTATTTTATACCCCATTTCTGACAGCCCGTGGGTAAGTCCCGTTCAGGTAGTACCAAAGAAAGGAGGTATGACAGTTATAAAAAAATAAAAATAATGAGCTCATACCTACCAGGACTGTTACAGGATGGAGAGTTTGTATTGATTACAGACGTCTCAATGATGTCACTAGAAAAGATCATTTTCCTTTGCCATTTATTGATCAAATGTTGGAAAGAATTGCAGGATATGATTTTTACTGTTTTCTTGATGGCTATTCAGGATATAATCAGATACCAATTGCACCAGAAGATAAAGATAAGACAACTTTCACATGCCCTCATAGAACATATGCCTATATGAGAATGCCATGTGGTCTGAGCAACGCCCCTGCTATATTTCAGCGTTGCATGTCGGCAATTTTTGCTGACATGACTGACACGTTTCTTGAAAATTTTATGGATAATTTTACACTATTTGGAAAAACATATAAGGATTGTCTTAACCATTTGACCTTAGTTCTTAAAATATGTGAAGAAACAAACTTAGTTCTTAATTAGGAAAAATGTCATTTTATGGTTACGGAAGGAATTGTTTTAGGACATAAAATCACTGCTAAAGGGATAGAAGTTGATAAGGCAAAAATTAATCTTATAGCAGGATTACCCCCTTCCACAACTGTGAAGGGAATTAGAAGCTTTCTAGGTCATGCAGGTTTTTACAGACGATTCATAAAAGACTTCTCAAAGATTTCAAAACCGCTGACTAACCTCTTGATGAAAGACACTAATTTTGATTTTTCAGGTGACTGTGTAAAACCATTTGAAACCCTTAAGGAAAAGTTATCAACTGCACATGTAGTTGTGTCCCCTAATTGGAACCAACCTTTTGAGGTCATGTGTGATGCTAGTGATACAATAGTTGGAGTTGTTTTAGGCCAAAGAAAGGATAAGATTTTTCGTCCCATTTACTATGCTAGTAGGACATTAAGCGAGACACAAGTGAATTATGCCACGATAGAAAAAGAGTTACTAGCAGTAGCGTTTGCTTTTGATAAGTTTCGCTCCTATTTGATAGGAACCAAAGTCACTGTTTTTACTAATCATGCAGCTTTAAAATACCTCTTAGCTAAGAAAGATGCTCGACCTAGATTATTAAGATGGATTTTACTTCTGCAAGACTTTAACCTTGAGATAAAGGACAAAAAAGGGACAGAGAACCAAGTAGCTGACCATTTGTCTAGATTAGAAAATCCTCCCCTTGAGTTTAATGAGATAAAAGAAGAATTTCCTGATGAACATATTTTTTCAGTTGACACAATTGTGACTCAACCACCCTGGTTTGCAGATATCGCGAATTACTTGGTTAGAAAGTGGATACCGCAAGATTACTCTTACCAGCAAAGAAAAAAGCTTATATCTGATGCAAAGTATTATCTGTGGGATGAACCTTACTTATTCAAAAATTGTGCAGATAATATCATTAGAAGGTGTGTACCTGAAGAAGAGATGAATAAAATTCAATATCACTGTCATGATGGAGCAATTGGAGGACATTATGCAGCAAATCGAACAACTTTTAAAGTTTTAGAAGCCGGATTCTTCTGGCCCACACTCTTTAAAGATGCCCGAGCATATGTAACACAATGTGACAGGTGTCAGAGAATAGGTAATATCACCAAGAGAGATGAGATGCCACTGCATTCAATATAGGTATGTGAAATATTTGATGTTTGGGGAATAGATTTTATGGGTCCTTTTCCTTCTTCTCACTCTTTTGAATATACTCTTGTGGCTGTGGATTACATGTCAAGATGGGTTGAATCCATCCTACAAGAAAGAATGATGCTCGTACAGTGTGTAATTTTCTTAGAAAAAATATTTTTACCAGATTTGGCACACCGCAAGTCATCATTAGTGACCAAGGAACTCATTTCATCAATAGGCAATTTTCTGCTTTACTGTCAAAACATAATGTGACTCACAAAACAGGAACACCATATCAAGCTCAAACTCAAGGGCAAGTTGAGGTTTCCAACCACGAGTTAAAAAGAATTCTTGAAAAAACGGTTGGAATCTCAAGAAAAGACTGGGCTTTAAAATTAGATGATGCATTATGGGTGTACCGAACGGCTTTCAAAACGCTTATTGGAACATCTCCATATAGATTAGTCTTTGGAAAAGCTTGTCATTTGCCCGTAGAATTAAAACATAAAGCTTTTTGGGCATTGAAAGCACTGAACTTTGATTTAACCTCTGCCGGTAAAAAGCAATTTATTCATGTTAATGAATTGGAAGAACTGAGATTGGGAGCCTATGAAAATGCTAAAATTTTTAAAGAAAAAACAAAAATATGGCATGACAAGTTGATCCGACCAAAGAGTTTCAAAATTGGAGATCAGGTACTTCTTTACAATAGCCGACTCAGGTTATTCCCAGGAAAATTAAAATCCAGGTGGACGGGTACTTATAATGTTATAGGTGTTACTCCGTACAGGGCAATTGAAATTCAGAAAAATGGAGGAGACAAGTTTAAGGTAAATGGTCACATGCTAAAATTGTACTATGGAAGACATTTTGAACAACATCCATCGGTTACTTTGATAGACTGATGAATTCTGCAATTAATAAGTCGAGCTGACGACGTTAAACTCAGAACTAAGATACAAAACCCATAGCCATTGAGGGAGAAGCAGTGGAGCTTCATAAGCCCGACATAGATTTGGGTAATTAAATACTTAATCAATTGATCTGGTCAATATCCAGGTTATTGTACAACCAAAACATCTCATGAAGGCCTCTACAACAACAAAGTCACCTGTGTAGGAGTAACTCCATGGTGATCGGTATGCCTAAGTAACTGGTTGATTAACCATTTAATGAATCAATTCAAAATGTTGGCACAGGTAAATTTATTAGTTTATATTTAAACTAGAACCAAATGACAGATAAGATCTTAAATTAGTCAGTCTATTACATAAAAAAATATGTGTTGTCACACACTCTTTCAAGTTTTTTCTTCTCTCTCCCTATATATATATCCATCTTTTATTTTATTCTTAATTGTTGTTCTTGTACAATATTAAAGTTTCAAAGTAAAAGTTTACATATTTTTCAAACATAATTTTTTTCATTTATGCCATATAACTTCCAAGTTTGTGATTTTATTTTTGTGAAGGCAAGAACGAGTATCTCCAAATTTGAGAAAGTGTTGGAATTGAGAAGCATTATGATCTCAACAGGTAGAATCAATAAAATTCTGCTAGAACTTGCCCCAAATGTCTATCAAGGCGAAATTCTAGACAACACTATTTTTAGAATGAAATTAGGCTTTTTTTAACACTTTTTTTTAGCCTATCTATTTTTAACCACAAATATTTATATTTTACCTTTTAGAACTCAACTTTGAACCCCCCCCCCCCCTAAAAAAAGAAAGAAAAAAAGAGAGAGGGATAAACCAACTTTTATTGATACACCATATTGGTCTACCTTACAAAAAGATTGATACTACTCCTTCCGGCTATAGTTGAGCAAAAATAATTATTAAAGCAAGCGATGAAAGAATACTTATGGAGCAAATGTTCTATTTTAATCTTAAAAAAAGAAGAAGAGGAAAACAAGGTGTATATACCTATAAAATAAATTATTGGTTCAAGAAGCTTGAATTTAAGAAATCTATTCAGAGAAATGATGAATTAAGTGATGTTAATTATGAAATTGGAGACCGGGACCTTTAGCCCAATCTCTAGAGTTATTTTCTTGTGTTGAGTTATACATAGTTACTTGATAAAATAATTTGCTCTCATAATAAAGCTGGATGAAACAAAGTCACTACAAATATATCCTTTTACCTTACCAGCATTAAGCCTATCATTACAAGCCTGAAAAAGTCCTAAAATAATTTTAAAAATTAGTGTTGATTCTACATTAGTGGAGACTGACATGAAGGGCAAGCCTATGGACAAAATTTGAGAAACTCGAAATTGTAATCATAATGTTATCAATCTCAAAAGGTTCATCTAAAGAGGAGTTGAAAGTTTTTGGCAAACAAAAGCAGAAGCAGAAACAAGGTATAGATTTGGCGACTTGAAAAACTTATAGGTTTTGAATTTTATGTGAAACTTTATTTTTTTACTTTTCTACTTTACAAGAAACAACAATTATAAATAAAATTACTGCCTCGAGGACGAGCAAGGATTCAAGTGCAGGGGATTTTGATGACTATAAAATATTCATATATTATATACTTAAAAATAAATTATTTTAAATAATATATATATAATTATCTATATTTTCTAATAGTATTTTGCAGGAAATAAAAATATCATGATAAAGCAAATAAAGGAATGAAAAGAGAAGCATGAGGCATCATGGCAATAGAAGCACGGCGCATCATGGCAATAGAAGCACGGCGCATCATGGCAAAAGAACCACGAGGCATCATGGCACCTTATGATATTTAATTTCTATAAATAGGATGTTTGTGTTGAAAGGGAGGAGAGATGATACGTGCCTGATTAACAAACTTTTCTCTAGCTTTGGTCTTTACTCCTCTCTTTATCTATTTTATTTTATCTTGTAGTCTTTGAATTTTCTAAGAGTGTTGATAGTATTTTAAGAATTTCTTTCTTTGTGAGATTTAAATACTCCATAATGGAGTAATCTCTTTTGTTGGGATAGTTGATGAAGCTCGATAGCGTTATAATATTAATCTCAATTTTACTATATGCTTGACCTGAAACTTTCTAATTATATTTCTATATTGTGCTGGAATATTAGTTTTAATTAATTATTATCACTTCTATCTATTTATTCTCCAAAGTTAGTTGTATGTCAATTTGGTAATTCTCACGAAGCAAAATTAATATACGATAATTATTGGGTAAAATAATAGAGTGAGAGTAATTCTTTTTAAGCTATCATTCCAATTTAGTTGTATGTCAATTTGGTAATTCTCACGAAGCAAAATTAATATACGATAATTATTGGGTAAAATAATAGAGTGAGAGTAATTCTTTTTAAGCTATCATTCCAAGTCTGTAGTCTTGCTTACTTCCATTCTAATTCTCACGGAGGAGTTGTAGTTGGCAAGATTATTGATTTTTAGTAAAAATTAATCGCAAGAAGTTTTTGCTATCTTTTAGCACAATTCAGGCAAGAAAATTATTTCAGTTTAATCGTCACGAGTCATATATCAATTGATTTACATAACCTCGCGGAGTGTTATTAATTGATTATTTCTTAGTGAGCAAAATATAATTGTATTAGCAATAAACAGTTATTCCTAAGAGAAATACATGTAGAAGCTAAGATTTTATTATTATCACGCTATCGAGTGAATTCAATGATTCCCAACTCTTTTTAAATATAAATCTTCCGAAAATTATTTTGTTTCAACTTAAGCAAATTAAATTTTCAACAAACAAAACTTCATCAATCTGATTCTGTCAAATAGTAGCAAGAATATTATAAGCTTGTAGCTAGATTCTCCAATCTCTGTGGGACGATATCATAAACTATACTAGAATTTGACGAAGTACGAGTAGCAAAGTCTTATACGCATTGGCCTCGTCACGTATACTCCTGTTGGTGCGGGAGCTTATCTCGATGTGTTGAGCGTTGCGCGAGACCAAGTCCACGGGAAGTGGTTCTGGTGCATCCTTAGGGTTTCGTGGTGGCAAACCAACTGATGGAACAGCTACATCATTTTCTCCATGGTCTTCGAGACCGTTATTGTCATGTGCACTTACTGAGTTAGACATTTTGACCTGAAAACAAAGATACTTGGACAAGAAAAAATGTGAAAGATAACTTGCGTTATGTAGTAAACCAGCAAGAAAACAATCACTATTATTCTTAGCTCCACGGTGGGCGCCAAACTGTTTACCTTGAAAATGGTAATAACAATTAGATTTGATTTTGTGGTTCTAAAAATACGTGATCTATTTTTATGCTAGTTGTTAGGCAATAGATGCTAAGTGAAAGATTAGAAGATAAGATAAGAGCTTTGTAGATAGTGTAATAATCGAACCGAATGGCTGGAAATCGGGGCCTCGAGCTAGCGCATACGGGGCCTCGAGGTCGAATCAGATGTCCGCTTAAGGGCAGTTGATAGAGGATTAATAGTTATGAGAGCTGCGATGGCTGCTCTTTATGATCAGTAATGAGCAATAAATTATGAACAATTAATGAAATGTGATAAATGTAAGTAAAACAATAAATATAAGCAATAGAATCAAATAGAGAGTATGTTTGAGTTAGAGAGCAGAGAATATTCTTGTATTGAATGTAGTGTGTTGTAAAATGTGTATTGTCTCTTACAAAATGACAATGATCCCCTTTATATATAAGGGAAAATCCTAACATAGTGCAAATATATTTATTACAAAGATATGGGGCTGGTACAACCATTTAATGCCATTACATGGGTTTGAACAAGCCTAATAGACTTTGTCAGCTCTAGTCATGTGCTTTGGGAACTTCACATTGATCCATCGTAGCCGCTGGTTTGCACTACCTCGAGGTCGATCATTGAGAACCCTCGGGATCGAAACCCCGAGCTGAGCTTCGAGCCTTCTGGGGCGGTCTTTACGAGGCACCTTAATGGTCATAAAATCGGACCATTGATTTTTATCGTATACATCATGGTGCACCAAAACAAGTTGTAGAGATCAACGATTACTCATTCACTAGACAAGGGAATAGTTTTACCAATTATATTGGTGTACTAAAATGGTCAGGGGTCAATGATTCCCAACCACAACACCAGGGCATAATCTTGATATTGGTCATGTGATGCACCACCAAAACAAGGGGTAGAGATCACCGTTGATTATCCGTCCACAACACAAGGGCATGGATTTACCAATTGTATTGGTACACCAAAAGGGTCAGGGGCCAATGATTCCTCAACCACAACATCAGGGCATAGTCCTGGTATTGGTCATGGTTATGCACCACCAAAACAAAGGGTAGAAATTATCTGTCTACAATATAAGGGCATAGATTTACCAATTGTATTGGTACACCAAAAGGGTTGGGGGTCAACGACTCTCCACCAACAATACCAGGGCATAGTCCTAGTATTGGTCATGGTGATACACCACCAAAACAAGGGGTAGAGATTACCGATTATCCGTCCACAACACAAGGGCATAGATCTACCAATTGTATTGGAGCACCAAAAGGGTCAGGGGCCAACGATTCCCCAACCACAACACTAGGGCATAGTCTTGGTATTGGTCATGGTTATGCACCACCAAAACAAAGGGTAGAGATCATCGATTATCTCTCCACAACACAAGAGCGTAGATTTACCAATTGTATTGGTGCACCAAAAGGCCCCACCCACAATACCAGGGCATAGTCCTGGTATTGATTACAGTGATGCACCACCAAAACAAGGGGTAGAGATCACCGACTACCCATCCACAAGACAAGAGCATGGTTTTTCCAATTATGTTGGTGCATCCAA
Organism: Nicotiana tabacum; assembly: GCF_000715075.1. Classification (NCBI taxonomy): domain Eukaryota; kingdom Viridiplantae; phylum Streptophyta; class Magnoliopsida; order Solanales; family Solanaceae; genus Nicotiana; species Nicotiana tabacum. The sequence continues at coordinate 133,545,078 of NC_134092.1, read as the reverse complement.
AGGGTCGTCATCAGGGCATAGTCCTGGTGTTGTTCTTGGCGATACACCACCAGAACAAGGGGTAGAAATCAATGATTATCCACCAAAATAATGTAGCGGACATAGGAAATGATGGTTGCCCTACAAAGCTGAAGAATATAATTTCAATTACAAATAATAGCAATATTTGGTTTTTGATTACAAAAGTTTCCATTAATCTTGATCCTGACGATGGAATTAGTGAGGTTGTTCATGGTTCTATTTGAGTCAATGTAATGAAAAGGATCATACCAAATAATTTATAAGTAATTTTGCTAGCTACATATATAAAATTAATCATACTAAACATATATTGAGTTTTATCGATTTCAGTTCAAAGTGGTTTTTCTTTTTTCTAGGTAAGACTGAATATTTTCTTCTAATAAGAGGGCAAAAGATACACAATTATACTTGAACATAGCATGGATTCATTTGCTTGAAAATAAAGAAACAATAAGTTTGACAAATTAATATGAGTTTTCATCATCTCATATATAACTTTCTGTATAAACTTTCCGAGAATAATAGTACAACTTATTACATATTTTTTTATAAAATAAGAAAAGGATTAATTATTTTCTACATCTCTTCTCTTTGAAAATGAAAAGAAATGGGTCACTCACCAAGTGAAGCTTTACTGTAGGAATTTAAGTTTTATATACTAAAAAGGCTACTCGGTGCACTAAGCTCCCACTACGCGCATGCTTCGGGGAAGGGCCAGACCACAATAATTTATTTTTTACATAGTCTTACCCTGTATTTCTGGAAGAGGTTGTTTCCACAGCTCAAACTCGTGACCTCCTGGTCACATGACAACAACTTTATCAGTTACGACAAAGCTCCCGCTATGCGTAAGGTTCGGGGAAGGGCCGGACCACAATGATCTATTGTACGCAGCCTTACCTTGTATTTCTGCAAGAGGCTATTTCCACGACTAGAACCCGTGACCTCCTGATCACGTAACAACAACTTTATCAGTTACGTCAAGACTCTCCTTCTTAAGTTTTATATACTGATAGTATAATTTGTTTTAACACAGTCAATAAAGTTAAGCATATTATAACTTGTAATAACAACTCATCAACATCTGATAAATTCTTTTTTGGAAATATCCTTTCTTCTTTTCATTCTTCAAAAAATCATTGTAATTTCTTTTATTTTGAAGTGGATTACACATGTTCTATGCTACTATATTGAGATAGTCCAAATGTTCACATTATTAACAATTACATACTCACATTTAAAATCCAACCCTTTTCACCTTTAACTCTTTTTAAGTTGCATTTTTCATGCATACACTTCTCATACTCACACTTTTGCTCAAGAACTTCAAGCTAAAATTTCTACTATAAAAATATACACAAATCCTAAAACTTTCCATCACAAATTCATCAATTTCAATCAAAAATATCAAATATGGGTCGTTCAATTTTTGTTTTCGGGTTCGTGATTTTAGCTCTAATTATGGCAATTAATTCTGTTAATGGCAATGAATGTCCAAATACCATTATTAAGCTTTTGCCATGCAAAGGTTTTTTAATGGGAAAAGGTGATATTAGTGTTCCTTGTTGCAATGGTGTTAAGGGATTAATGAAAATATTAGCTACTAATGATGATGATTTGAAGCTTAAAAAAGTATGTGAATGTCTCAAGAAAGAAGCTTTGTCTATTGGAGTAATTCAAGAAAGAGCTAAGCAAATTCCTCAGCTTTGCAACATTAATGTTTCTCTTTCTATTGGTCCAAATGTTGATTGCAAAATGTAATATCTCTCTCCCTTTTTAATTCTTGCTTACTTTTGATTTTATAAATGATTGATCAATTAAATGAGCGGATTGGATTAATTTTGAGAGTTTATAGTGGGCTATAAGATTCAAGCATGCTCAAAATTTCTTTTGATTAAGATAGCGAGTGTAATTAATTTCAGCCGACCAGCCAATTTATAGTTTGCGCATTATACTTTTTTGGGCTAAATTTGACACCCCACATATGTTTGATCTTGAACTCATCTATATGCTCAAAATTAATTTGTTAAATGGCAAATCTCTTTTAAATTTCTTTCATAAATTTTTTTTATTCTTGATTGCTTGAGCAGACTAAAAGCTTCACCATCATTAACCCGAGGTTTCAAGCTGAACAAATACAAGAATACAGGAATCATGTCTTTCAAGAGACCAATTCCTAATCATGACAACCATTCAATTCACCACAAGAAACCTCTTGTTATTGTCCCATGAAGGTGAAATTTCATGGCTATATTATAAATAGTTTACTATGTATTCTTCGGAATCTTTACATAAATAGCCAGTCTGATTCACTGTTTATATTTTCTGCCGCTACATATTTTGTCCGGAAATTTTAAACTAACGTCTTAATTTTAGTACAATTCAGGATTTTTTTGTCCCGAAAAATTGAACTGAAAAACTGAAATTCAGGATGTGTTGGCTAATTTTTAAATAGCAGCCCTTTAGAGTGGCTACCTGGTGTTATTTCTACACTATTAAATCTTCAAAATCTTTACATAAATAGCTGGTTCGATTCACTATTTATATTGCCTAGCCAATATACATAGATTATACATATGTTATACATGAATTATACATATATTATACATCGTTAGCAGGCTATTTTTATCAGTTGACTGGATGGCTATTTAGGTTAATTCTTATTTTCCTCTTAATTTGGACTTTATGTAAATTATTTTCCAGTTCAATAATACTTTACTAATATACTTATTGGTTTGTTTTGGAAAATGCAGTATTATATCTTCATCAAGTGGAATGCACTAAGAAGCATGTGGGCATTTCTTTAGCACACATAAAGCTTGTATTGTGGTTGAATATGTATGTTATGCTCAAATGATTAATAAAATAATCATATTTACTTTATGTAAATCCAAGTCTACAACGCAATCAAAGCAAGGTATTATTATTTTTAGCTCGTGCCAGAAACTATTTACATTCGGTAGCCGAAAAATTGTATAAAATTTGTTTAATTTTTAAGAGCGGCTATACAATGTAATTTTTCCAACATAAATGGCTTACAACCAATGGGCCCGCACGGGATGGATGCAACCTTTTCATCCTTAAACAAAAGATCTCGAGTTCGAGCCATGAGAATTAAGAAATTCAAATAAAATGTGTTTCCTTCTCTAATGGAACCAACGCGATGATGATATTAAGAAAAATTAGTGCTTAGAACCAATTAAAGACTTTTCAATTTCAATGGACGGCAAGTTATTGGGTGTCAAATCCAATTCTATAGCTAATGATTTGTTATTAATATTCAACAAAATGATAATATCCCCTTGCCAAATCCTTGATTACATGTCTTCCATAATCCAATAATCCACTACTTGCATTATTCCACAATCTTTAGTGCTTTCACTTGATTCCACACCTCAAGTTTGTATATTTCTTCTTGCTTTTGTGTTTTCAATAAACAAAAATAGCTAGTTGAGATCGAAGAATTGCTCCATTTTTTACGTTCTTGAGTTGAGGGTCTTCGGAAATAGCTTCTTTACCTTTATAGGTAATGGTAAAATCTGCGTACACACTACCCTTCCCAGACTTCACTTGTAAGATTCCATTGAATTTATTGTTGTTGTATATAATGTGTGTGCATTAATATATATATGTTTGAAAAAAATTGAATCAGTTGAATTGGAGAATTGGGATTGGTACACAAATAGCCAGTCAGATATACTATTTATTTTTTCTAGTTTGTATACATAGATTATATATTAGTTATACACATATTATACATGAATTTTACATATATTATATATCCGCCGGCTATTTTAGTTTAAGAAATTAGGTGGACGACTATTTGGGTTGATTCTTCTAAAGAAGGAATTCGCCTTAGATCCACCTAGGGGTGGCAATTTGAGCCCAAACCCATTTGACCCTCCAATCCGTCCAACGTTGGGCGGGTCTGGTCATTGACTCGTCCATTTGTTGAACTCAGTCCATCTTGATCCAGCCCATCTAAAGTTGGGCTAGTTTTTAGCCCAAATTGATCCATGAGTGACTTTACTAAAATATCTTTAAAATAATTCCTTTTTTATTTGATATGTTATATATGACCATAACAAAGGAAAAAGTCTTATTTGATAATTAAACAATTCATAAGAAAACAACACAGATTAATTAAAGCTTGATAAGAGTTGGACGAGTTGTGCTATAACCCAAATTTTAGCACATCTTAACCCAGCATATCTCTGCCCAAATAACTTTTGGACAGGTTATTTTACTTGCTCATTTATTGACTCGGCCCATTTTGGCCCGTCCAAAATCAACTCAATTAACCCGCCCATCTATTGACTCGGTACATTTTAACGTAAAAATAGCATGATATAGCCATTTTTCGGACTAGTCATTCAAAAATAGCCAGCGTTTACGAAGTCAATGAAAAATAGCCACTATTTTGCTGCAACAGAGACCGAAAAATAGCCACTATTTTGCTGCAATAGAGACCGGTCCAGCATAATATACTGGAGTTTGGTGCACCTATGTATGAACTCCAGCATATTATGCTGGACCGGTATACTTTGCTGACTCCAGTATAATATACTGGAGACTGGAGCACCGATGCTCCAAACTCCAGTATATTATACTGGACAATTATACTTGTTGGAACTCCAGTATATTATGCCGGAGTTCTAGTGTACTTATGCTGGAACTCCATCATATTATGCTGGAATTCCAGCATACTTATCCTGAAACTCCAGTATAATATGTTGGAGTTCAAGCATACTTATGTTGGAACTCCAGTATAATATGCTGGCGTATTTTCCGAGTTTTGAACAGTGTTTTCGCTCAAATTTATCTTTACATGAAAAGTGGTTAAATTTCGATTACTTTTGAAACTAAGTTATTTTTGAACGACCAGTTGTAAATCTGGCTATTTTTTATTTTCTCCCCATTTAAACCCGCCCAAAATCGGCCCAACCCTCCCATTTTGACTCCTGAATTCACCTCCATGTCCCCCACGCTCCACCAACCCAAAAAAAGGGTAATCATGATCTGTAGAAATGTTGAACACCACTCCAATATTGACAGTAAAAGAATCCATACATTTATATAATTAGCCCAAAAAATAATTCACTTGAACACCATCTATCCAAAACCAACAAACCAACAAAAAAAACTCTCATTACTTAGAATATTATCAACATATGGGGATGAAAAAATCAATGATATGGTCACTAATGGTTCTAGGAATTGTAGGATTTGTGACTATGCAAAATACTAATATTCCTATGAAATCATTGATTTGTTATCAAGCCCAAGATTTATTGTCACCATGTCAACCATTTTTATTAGGTTGTAGAAAAAATATTACAGAAGAATGTTGTCAAGGTTCTCAAACTTTGGCTAGTCTTGTAAAAAATAGTACAATTAATGATATTAAAGATTTATGCAAATGTCTTCAGAAAATTGGGAATTCTTCTGTTATTGATGTTAAAAAAGGAAGAAAACTTTTCAAGGTTTGTAAGATCAAGAGAGTTCCTATTGGTCCACAAGTGGATTGTGACAGGTACATTTTTATTTTCCATTATTTTCTATTTTCTATTTTTTTTTCCTTTAATTTAGTAAACTAACGTTTTGGTTTCGACGATGAAAACAAAAAGAATTAAGTTTTCATGTTAATTATTAGGGTCACTTGAGTCTATTATTTTTTTGGTATCTAGAACCTACTGATCCGATTAATTTGAATTGTATAGCCGCTCTCAACATAATAGTCGAAAAGATATATATTTTGTATATATATATTCTGTATGTTATATATAAAAATTATACAAATTTTATATACTTTTTTGGCTACGGAATGTAAATAGTTTCTGGTATGGGTTAAAAGTGATAATACCTCATTAACGAGCCGGAGAAACGCTCCCTACCAAAAAAAATTCATTTCTAAAGTACGAACCTGAGAACTTTATTTAAGAATGGAGGGATTCTATCCATCTCGTTATAAGTCTTGGTAATAGACTTGAGTCGTCGTATAACCAATCAACTAGCTAAAGAATCAAGAAAATTCATGTTAATTATTAAGTTTTCTATCCATATATACTTTTCAAGTTTCCATATATAATTATCAAGGTTCAGTTCATTAATTCGATACTAAAATAATTGCAGAAGTTGAGTCTCTAATGAATAACAATAATAACAACAATAATAATAATAACAAAACGGTAAGATTAACTAATTAAACGATACTATCACATATATGGATTCATTGTTTTCTTTTAGCTAAATTTGCATCGATTCTAAAGAAATTGCTGGTATTTTGACACAATTTTCTTCTATGCGATTTAATTATCATGTTTTATGATTAGCAATTATAATTGAAAGCCAAGAGGTTTCTCTACTTTCCTCTGTTCCAACTAAGAGTTTTTTCAACTCAACTGCAATTTAGCCTCCGGATTAAGTCTCTAATTACCTTGAAAATAGCATGGGCTAGCCAGTTTTCGGACTGGTAATTGAAAAATGGCCAGCAATTACAAAACCATTAAAAAATAGCCACTATTTGCTGCAACACGGAAAGTTCCAGCATAATATACTAGAGATTGGTACACTTGTGTACGAATTTCCAACATATTATGCTGGAACTCCAACACACAGAAAGTTCCAGCATAATATACTGGAAACTGGAGCACCTGTGTATGAACTCCAGCATATTATACTGGACCAGTATATCATGCTGGAAGTCCAATATATTATGCTGGAATATTTTCTGAATTTTGAACAGTGTTTTTGTTCCGATTTATCTTTACATGAAAAGTGGCTAAATTTTAAAACGGTAACTATTTTTCAATTAGCACTTGTAAATTTGGCTATTTTTGAATTTCACCCGTAATTAGCTTCTTGTAATTCTGTTGGATATGCAGTGTTTGACAATATGGACTGGCAAAGAAGCTTTCACATATTGAAATTTGAGAAGAAAGTCAGCCAAGCTAAGAAATTATTACTATTACTTATTGAAATGTATTTCAATTTAATTCCTACATAAGTGTACTGGTATCTCAATTGACTTAAGTTTGGTCAAGAAGACTCTTGTTATCGGTGCTATAAAATGAAATAAATATTATCAGTATGTCTTAAATCTCCATATATTGATCATTATTATTTATTTTAGGTTTATAATAAGTCGTCTAAAAAGTTTAACATGTTAGGAAAAATGCACGCCTTCACTTGCGAGCTTGATTCTTTTTTTGAACGTGACATATTTGATTAATGAGTGCTTGTGAGATTCAAACCTCAGATCTTTGTCTACTCTGATACCACGTGAAAAAATTTGACCTACGTAGTGTGTGTTCGCAAGAGTTAAGGGGAAATTAAGATGGTTTTCTCCTATATATGGATCACCAAATAGACTTTAGTTGGTATATGACTTTAATTTGATCTTATTAAGGAAAATTACTCGACCCATCAAATATTAACACAGTATTTATCATTCGTAGCTATACTTTCAGCAAATTTACCATTCGTAACTATATTCGAAATTTTATAGCAAATTCATAAAATAAGAAATTAATTGTTTTGGACTGAAATAAGAGGGCAAGAAGCTCTCATAGCTCAATTGGTTAGAGCGTTTGCTTAGGTAGTGAAGGTCTTGAGTTTGAATCCCAACAGGAATATTTTATTTTCGTGTATTTTGTATTTCGCCTTAGTTGTATTCGTTGCGCGAACAAATATAGTCCATACATGTTGTATCCTTTGTATATACCCCTGTATACAGTGGATACATATTGTATTCGTTGCACGAATGAATACAATTGTACGAACAAATACAGTTGACATAGGCTGTATTCATTGCGCTTTTGAATACGAGTAATACAAGTTAGTAATAATTAAACAATAGCTACGGATAATAATTGAGCAAATTATAGTTATTAGGCTCTAAACTACGGATAATAATTGAGCAAGGTTTAAGGGGATTTTAGATGGCTTTAATTTATCCTATATATGGTCACCAAATAGAATTTAATTGGTCTATGACTTTAATTTTTTCTTATTTATGACTCCATCAATAGATTAGGTAGTAGATGTCAATAAAATGAAAAAAAAAATGCAAGTGGATTTATGCTTATTCTAGCTATAAGATAAGCTTTGAATTTTTCATTTTTTCGTACACTACTCAACTTTTTAAAATTTTACTTTTATAATATTTATATTCTTAGACCTTACGTTAACCAAACAAAAAACAAAGAGCAAACATCGGTTTAGGTATCACTTTAAAATTTACGACTGAATCTGTCTCTCTATACATAATTGAAAATTTTAAGGATATGAATCTAAATTCGCACTCACTGTAGCAAAAGAATATATAGTAAGTCCGCTGATATTTTTCATCAGGAAAATGACATTGTATAGCCGCTCTCAAAATACTAACCGAAAAAATATATATTACACAAATTTTATAAAGTTTTACGGCTATCGGGCGTAAATAGTTTTTATCGCGAGCTAAAAGTGAGACATAGACGGATCTGCCGATCTTGTAATTGAAGATTATGCGTTCAAGTTTGGGATTCTACCACACATATTTTTCCACCACAACGTGCATTTCGTGGCATTGCTCGTCGGCTTGCTTCTATTTATCTAGATGTAATCCAAGCACGTTCAAGTGCCTGAAGAGCTTATTTACCGAAAGAAATATGATTACGTCGATGAGATATTCCCTTCATTTTTCCTTTATGTTGTTTAGCGAATTTGGTTCTTTTGGGGTTATAGTTGATGGTTGTTTTTGAATTCCATCTCTAATAATAGTTATTGGGTTTGAATCTATTATTTGTACTGCTTTAATAAATTTTTAAGTATATATATACAAGGTCGGAACTAAAACTACTGAGTTCGGATGAAACCATAAGTTAAACACTAGATACGCCCTGTGCTTTGGATCTTTGATTAAATCAGAGTTGAAACTGCAGACCTTTGTCTATGTTCTTTTACAATCAAAGGTCAAAACTATTAATATAACAACATTAAAAATGAAACTTTTGTTAATAAACACCTTCTCCACCCAGTTTTAGATTCTCATTTCCACATTTCTGCTATATTTCAGATGGAAATAATATTAAAATTTGCATTGTTGTTGACATATTAATTTCAAATTTCCATGACAAAGTTGTTGAGTCCCACATAAGTGGGATACAAAAGCGGAGCTAGGATTTCAACTTTATGGGTTCTGAATTTTGGAGCGATGACTTCAAAATTTAATATTTACACATATTCAATGAATTTCTTAATACAAATATACTGTTTGAGCAAAAACTACTGAATTCGGCCGAACCCGTAGCCGCACTTCTAGCTCCGCCCCTGGTGGGATGAAGATTTTGCGGTCTCTTTATGTGGTCTTGGGCAATTCTCATCTCACGAGCTAGCTTTTAGGATTGAGTTAGGGCCAAGATCCACTTATCATTTCTCCGATAGTGAATAAAAGAGGGAACTAGCTAAGAGAGCTGTATGAATATGGTCCATAGTATAACAGAAAACCAGTATGCTGAAAAGGTTTTCCTAATATGATAACCTAAAAGCTATATTGCACTAACTCTCCAGTGTCAGATCCTCCGTAAATGCACTACTTTTGGAAGATCTGACACACACCTTGCGACATTTTTGGAGAGTGCGAGTAACATAGCCTTAAACATAGTATATTCCAGATTGTAAAGGCAACTATTTTTATCACCTGTCTCATATATTGAAATGAGAAAGTGTAAGTGATGAAATACTATTACAGAAAGCCAACAGATTGCATAGTCTAGCATGAAACAACATAGCCAAATGAAACAGATATAAGTAGGATCAAGAGAAAAACTACCACGCGAACAGCAATTGAACTTAAAGGAGAAGTAGCAACAGGCGAACGAGCTCAGTAAGTGTGTAAAGCCCACGTATATGCATGAAAACTGAGGACACGAAGAACATTAGCTTAACGAGCATTCACAGCAGCAGCACGCGATGTCTTGAAGCATTCACAGCGGGAAAACAACGCTAGACAAATTGACTAAAACACCAAACTGAAGAAATCTAAGCACAAAACTTTCACTTCATTTATGAAATTGATATGAACAAATAGTACACTCGACAATCTAGGAAAGCATGAAAAAAAGTACCAGTAAAGGCATCTTTATCACACACTGTCAACAGTGAATAGGAACAAACTCTGCAAAACTTGAGCATCTATACAAATATATATATATATATATATATATATATATATATATATATATCTGCAAAACTTGAGCATCTATATAAATATATATAGTAGTTTCTCTAGGTGCAAAACTCAACAGATATTTATGTATCCACAAACGCGCAGACCTTGTCATTGACTGGGATTTTACGAAATACCAATTGTCTTATTCAGTATCCAGAGTGTAAGAGACAGCTGAATTGCAAAAATTGTATGAAGCCATGTCCTATCTAACATGAATCCATATACTGTGATTCCAGCTCTGTTGTGCTCAAAGTATGACACTGCAACAAATTTTGTCGCAACCGCAATCAATAACGCGCCACTTCATTACCAAAGATGTAAAAGAATTCAAGAAAATAAGCCCCAAAAAGAAGTGCTAGATTTACCTAGTGCTTGTCTCTTCTGGTAAGATATTGTATGAGCATGAACCGGCACCATATTTGTGTTGTCCAAAACATCATCTCCGTCTCCTTCCTCATCGGTGTCCCAACTGGAATTGATAGGGTATACAACCTGAGTTGTTGCACTCTGACCCGTGGGAGTCTCATTATCTATGTCATCAAATGAGCTGATTGTCGCACAAGCATGCCATTTGGCAGCAAGTGATGTCACGGCTTGCGCTTTGTGTGTGATCTTTGCTGCACTACGCAAGCACATGAAAAGTCCAGTTACCAAAGTAATTGAGCTCAACTGCATCACAACAAGTATACAATGTCAAATCAATGCGGCTATGTAATCAAGAAAATAAAGAGATTCTAAGTACAAAAAGACGGTGCATGTGAATGAAGGATTATATACATACCGCAAGTTCACCAGCTGTAAATATGTTTACAGTGGAGCTAGGCTCAGTTGTAAGAAGCAACGCAAGAAACTGACTTACGGTAACTAGTATGAGAGTTGACAAAATGAAAACTCTGAATCGATGGCTAATGACACGAAGATTTCTTCTGATTCGGAGATGTTCTATCATGATCGTTGCAACATCAGATTCTTTCTCGAAAACTTGAGCAAAGTCTTCCAATCTAAAGATCTGAAGGCAGCTTATTAAACGGAATAGGACACATACAAGGAAGGAAATTGATATCCGGTAGAGCCAGGAACATATTAACAATATGCATACGAAGGTATTGCTCAAAGCGGCATTGTACAGGTAAGGAATTTGGGTTCCCCCTGAAGAAAACCACCAGATTTTGTATATACTCTCAGCAATAAAAGAAGGGAGAACAAAAGCTGACAGGATCTTCATCGACCTCTGCACGACAAAAGGAGAAACTGTTATACAGCTGAGTATTAGTAAATGCTACGGAAAGCAGCTGAGTTTACTCAAACTATCTCTTTGGTCTTATTCTGCATAGGTGCAACCTAAAATCAGAGAAACCACCATATTTGCCCATTCTACAACGATAAAATAAATTATCACTACTTTCCCCCAGTAAAAGCAAGGGCGAGCACTTCAATCGATGAACCAGATGTGTATCGAGGCCAGCTTAGTATCCGAGCAAAACTCATGATTTGGGTTAAAAGGGTCTAAATAAATGTTTGGTTCTTTGGAAACAGAAAACGCCAACATACGTGTTTGAAGTGTTCTCCGTTGCTAGTAGCATCAGCAGTATTTGCCTAACGCTAAAAATACTGACATTTCTTAATCTACTTAAAACTGATGATTCTCCAATGACTGTCAACCAGGCTCAAACTTTTAATACAAATGCAAAACAGGAAAATATTAGCTTAAATCATATCATCTAAAAGCTTAAGCTATTAGAAAGAAAACACTTTTATTTACTAAATCATATCTTCAAACACATCCCCTTGTGCGGTCATGATTGTTTCGAAAGGCCAAGCACCTGTAAGTTTTTTATTAATTAAGGGTGGAGTGTGAGATTTGAACTCAAGACATCTGCCTAATATCACATCGATATAAACACGTCATTTAAAAGCATAAGCTATTAGAGAGCACGCATGTTTATTAGCTTAATTATATCTTCAACAAGAAGAATGGGAGCCTTGGCGTAACTGGTAAACTTGTTGCCATGTGATCAGGAGGTCACCGGTTTGAGCTGTGGAAACGGCCTCTTGCAAAAATGCAGGGTAAGGCTACGTACAATAGACCCTTGTGGTCTAGCCCTTTACCGTACCCCGCGCATAGCGGGAGCTTAGTACACCAAACTGCCATTTTTATATTTTCAACAAGCACCAAAGGACTGAGCATACAACTGATCTACTTGTGAAAACTTGAAATCATCAGCAAAGAGGAACAATAAAGACAATTTGAATCAATCCCAAATTCAGTATAGTTCAATTATTTTCTAAATCTAACTTAATAAACATAACAACAAATCTGCAAAAAGAAGAGTAACAAGAAAAGGGGCAAACAAACTTATATACCCAACATATCTCCCGTATCTTGTTGAGTGGGATTCGCCTAGGGTGTCACATATACTCCCTAGGGACTCGGCATCCTGGTTAAGGTTTGCCCCCACCACCATTCAAGGTTGCACGCGGAGTAGCTCTGATACCATACGTAACAGCCTAGTCCACTAGTGATATTGTTCGCTATAGGCCAAGCCCCACACGGCTTTAAAACGTCTAAGGCATGTCTACTTATATACTAACATCTCTCCCGTGTTTTGTCGATATGGGATTTGCCTAAGTATCACAAATTATTTTCTAATTCTAACTTAACAAGCATAATACAATCTGAAAAAAGAAGAGTAACAAGAAAAGGGGGGAAAAACTTACATGTAGCTGCTGAGTATATTCTTGTTGAACCTTTTCACTATCTTCATACAATCTATCAAGAAACAAAAATCTTCTAATCCCATATTTCCTAGAAAAAGAAGAGAGACTAACAAAAGACAAAGTTGCAAAAAGTGAAAGAGAAACTTGAACAACAGCATCAAATGGCCTTTGATGCATAGAATCACAGCTTTCACAAGCAAATACAAAATGAGAAACTAATGGAACCCCAATCGTTAAAATAAAAAATAATGACCAAGAAAGACCAGCTCTCCATATATTTGATTGATCAAGAAAAACCCAAGTTAGAGCTGATTTAATTTTCTTGATTTCTGCTGAATTTTCATGGATTGAATATCCTGAAGAAAGTGCTTCTTTGCTAGTAGTAATTTGTAATAATCCTGTTTCACCTTCTTCCATTTTCTCTTTTTGAGGTACGAAATTCAATCAAATGAACATAGAAAATTTCAAGATTTCAATTTGTAGAGACAATTAAGCTGACTTGATTAATATGTTTTAATTTCCCAAGTGGGAATTTTGTACCAAGATCAAGCCTTGCAGATGTGACTTGAACCAGAAAGCTATATATATATAATTGAATAAAAAAAAGGGTGACACAGATGGCAAATAAAAATGGTAGCCGATACTGTTTGATGTTGACAAAGACCAATTTTTTTAAGAAAAGAAGAAAAAGCAAAACAAGATTAGTAAAGTTTTAGATTATGATAAGTAGATATCTATTATTGTAATAGTGCTGGTATATAAGATTGTGAGTCAGATTCAAGATCTAAATTTTATTGGTTCAATATTTAAGATTTTTGACATTAAACTCATTATACTTTTTAAGTTATGAGTTTATATCTACTGTTTCGGAAACGCCTTTCTACTCGGGATAGGGGTAACGTTGGCGTATACTCTGCCCTCTCCGGACCCCATTTGGTGAGATTTTAGTGAGGTGTTGTTGTAGTCAGAGACAAAAGCCGGAATTTGAAGCTTATGGGTTCAGAGTTCTAATCTTTTTAAGTTATTAGATTCTAAATTAATAATTTGTATATATTCAATGAATTTTTAAGATAAATACATGGATTTGACCAAAGTGATTGGGTTCATATCTACTATTTTCTATAAATTCAATAAATTTTTACTTATAAATTATACTTCGCGCAGTAAATTATGAGTTTCAAGAGAAAACACTACATTGGCCACTGATTGTGAGGAAGTGAAAAGGGACAAATGGAAGGCATAGGAAACATTAGGAAGAAAGAAAAGAAAAAAAAGGTGGGAAATCACAGGTTGCTTGGTGAAGTGGAAGGTGAGATTTGAGTAACTGGCGCGTGAAGCTTTTCTGGAATATGAAAAGTGAAGGGACACCATTTCTTTTATGAAAGTGATGGGAGGGGTATAAGTTACTACGTGTTTGGCCTCTTTGGTGTCTGCTATGAGTCAGGGCTGTTCATGTGCTACATTGACCTCCAAGATTTTTGTTTTAAGGTGGCAATATATAGGCCAAAATCTGCCCCAGGGAAGATTAGTATAAAGCGGCATCGAGGAAAGGATTGGCCGAGGTCAACCAGGAAGTATCAAGGTTCGTGATCGAGGAGCTAATCATGGCCGAGGTTGACTGTTGTGTCAATAGTTGTAATGGTCACTATTTGAAATAAGATATTAAAGAGAATATTCCCTTGGATATTTCCTTAAATTGTACTATTAGGATTATTAGGAATATATCTTTTATAAATAGAAAAAGAGATAAGGGGATAATGTATGTAATATTGATTTGATAAGAACACGTTTTGAGAAGAAAACTCTCTCTCTCTAGCAAAGATACAAACTCTACTTTTTTACTAAGATTCTTTCATCTATTATTTTATACTTTTTCAACAGATCTGAGAATAGTACCAATATTCTAGGATTTGTCTCTCATTCATCACTATCAGAAAGAATAATCATCCACCACATTTAATATTGGGTGAATCATTCTCCTTATTTACATAAAAGCCATTTATTGCTTGATGTCTATCTATTATTGCTCAAATCATTTAGAATATTAAATGCGCACGCTTTTCAGCTCCCAACCAGCATTATCTCGTGTTATGTATGCTAACTAGTTATAAATCTTGAGCTATTATCATTAACTAGGTTCAACCCTTTATTACATAAGATATAATAGTTCAACCGAAGGTATATGTTATTTTTTGGTCAAGCAATTTGGCGTCGTTTGTAGGGATCTCCTAGTTAAATTTTTAGTTTCTTCTAGATCTATAACTAGCACGGGTTGCTAACAAAATAAAACACAAAGAACAAAATTTCTTTTTCCTTATACACACAGATCTAACATGGCAAGTAATGGAGAAGAAAGAATGAGGGTAGTGACCGACCTCCCCACCAATCTCTTGAACACCATTGTTAGAATAGTTATATAAATAGTAGTAAGTAACCCTAATCCCATATGTATTAGGAGTAGGACATGTTATGTATATATATAGGGCTCATTGTATCATGTCTAACATATGAGAATACTATCAATAATATTTTTTCCCGTGCATTCTCACACGGTATCAGAGCTTTAGTGAGAAACCTATTGTTGTGCATCATTCTAGCGACTTCCGGGAAGAAAGACCTCGTCGTCGTACAATTTTCCGGCGACTTAGAAGGCTGCCCGTAATCACATCAATTTCTGTTCGTGTGTGCAAAAAACCAACACCACCACAACAACCATCAATGAAGTCTCTGAGATAGAAGGCGAGGACATAACGCCTAATGCCTCTCACAAGGGAGGCGGGTCGCCCCTCGCTTACGGCAGTATCGCAACGTCCCGCGGTAAAGGAGCTTCTACGTCCATGACAGAAAAGACGCCACCAGCAGTGAAAAAGCTCCTTGAGGCCTGGCTATCTGACACGCTAACCAACATCCTCAATAAACCCGCTCAGGAGACAGTTAGAGAAAATGCAAGGACTTGCATTACACCGACAACAGTCGAGCAGCATGGCCTTTTCCCTCTAATAACAGGTATTACTCACACCGTTAATAATGCAGGTGACGAAGTCCTCACAACCATTTTGAAAAGGAGGAAATAAAAAATGAGAATAAAGTTACCAAATGAGAGAGCACCAAGAAAGGGTCGACAAAAAATCAGGTGCCCCGAAACTCTTGCCAAAGAGAAATGTTGGTCGGTTTGCCGAACAACCATACAATGATGAAGCCGCCCCGCATACCATACTAAAGTATATGATGATACGACAGATCCCGAAGATCATGTGACTCATTACGTCAGCGCTGTAAAAAGCAATGACCTCGACAAGGAACAAGTATCCTCCATCTTGTTGAAAAAATTCGGCGAGACCCTCACCGGAGGAGCATTGACTTGGTATTCACAGCTGCCCGCGCGCTCCATCGATACATTCGAAGAGATGGCCGACAAGTTCGTAATGGCCCATGCTGGGGCAAAAAAGGCAGAGAGGGATTGAGGGACTTCCTCGCTCGATTCAACCGAGTAAGGATGATCTTACCAAATGTTTCGGAAGGAATGGCCGTCGCAGCTTTCCAGAACGGGCTGAGCAGGAATGGTTCAAGGGCGACGGGGAAGTTATTAAGCCGACTCATGAAATATCCTTCGACTACTTTGGATGAAATACATAACGCATATTATGCCGAGGTCCGAGAAGACGAGGACGATCTGAATATATGAGCCACCCCATCGATTGACCTCGGTACAAGTCGAATCTAAGAAAGATCGAAGAAATGATATCATGAGGGATCTCGTAGCTCTATGGCTCAACCGAGAAAGATATTAGCCATATTTTAGAAGCACCATTGTTACCCCTTCCCACCACGAAGAGGGCTCGCCTAGACCAAGGACAGGGAATAATCGGAACGAGAGAGGTATGCCCTATTTGTTATCCACTCACAATTTTTATGTGTCACGTTCAGAAATAGTCTATGCATCGGAGAAGCTTGGACCAAAATTAAAGTGGCCACAAATGATGAGATCAGATCCAAGCACCAGAAAGTCAAACGCCCTCTGCGAGTTCCACCAAGAGCGAGGTCAAAAAACTGAGGACTACATCGCCCTAAGGCGGGGGGTCGTAAACATGCTTTGCCAAAGACACCTCAAAAATTGCTGAGCGACTGGGGGAGGACCAACTTTGCCTGAGGACGTGAAAAACATCAGGGTATGACAAAAAGTTCACCACAACCTATAATCTCAAACGGTCGATAACTCACGAACGGTATGACGAACTCGAAGAAAGTATCATCTTCGATAAGTCAGATACCCACGGTTTGGTTTTCCCTCATTATGATGCCCTTGTTATCACTTTACAAATATTAGATACAAATGTGAGATGCATTATGGTAGATGATGAGAGCGGCGCGTGAATTATCCACCCTCGAGTGCTCGCACAAGTGAAACTCGAGGACAGGATAGTGCCGCATTGCATCACGTTAACAAGTTTTAACAATGCAGTTGAATGAACATCTGGAGAAATCACACTCCCCATCCTGGCCGGCGGCGTCACTCTGGAAATCACATTCCATATCATAGACTAGAATACGACGTAAAATGCCATAATAGGCCGACCCTAGATACACGTCATGAGGGACATCCCCTCCAGCTTGTACCAAATTATCAAATTTTCAACCCCATAGGAAATATTCAGCATACGATGAGAACAACACATATCTTGAGAATGCTACCGCATCGCCCTGGATTGTACGACCACTCAACAAAAAAAGGGCAAAGAAAAAGAGGCATATCAATTAATAGGGCCGAGTTCGAGTGTCGATGAAAGGGAAGATATCGTCAAAGACCTTGAAAAAATGGAAGCCGCGGAATGACCGTCGAAGACCTCGACCACATCCAACTAGATGGCAACGACCACAAAAAGAAAGCTTACATCGGTTGCAAGCTTCAAGAACCAGGTAAATTCTGTCAATTCTTTACTACTAACATGGACTTGTTTGGTTTTAGCCATGCAGATATGCCAGGTATCCCAAAGGAAATCGCTACACACAAATTGAACATCGACCCATTTCACCTCCCCGGTGAGGCAGGTTAGGCATAAGTTTAACTTCGCGATAAACGATGTAGTACATGAGGAAGTCAAAAATTTATTGAAAAATGGCTCCATCAGAGAGTCAAAATACCCACAATGGGTCGCCAATGTGGTCATGGTGAAAAAGAAAAATGGGAAGTGGTGAATCTGCATATCGATCAACTCATCGACGCAACGGTCGGGCACGAACTACTAAGTTTCTTGGACCTACTTTGGCTATAATCAGATCCTCGTGGAAGAAAAGGATTAGGAAAAAACCACTTTTATCGCCTATCAAGGAACGTACTGCTACAGAGTCATGCCTTTCAGATTGAAAAACGCAGGGGAGACGTACCAAAGGTTAGTAATAAAGATGTTCAAGGATCAACTCGGCAAGACGATGGAAGTCTACATAGATGACATGCTGGTCAAGTACCCTCGGCCAGGTTCATCTCTCATTTTGGCGCATACTGATTATGCTCCGCTTCTTTTTCAGCAAGGCCAAGGGGTTGGAGTTCACCCTTAACCACCTAATACGGTAATATCGACCTCAACTTTTCCGAGGGTTGATCAAGCTCCAACGCCGAGTGACGAAGGCCTTTTTTGCGAGCAACGATGATGACGAAGATCGGGGTTGGATGAGCCGGTTCATACGAGTTAGGACCTGTGACCTCATCCCAGAGGAGAAATTGTCGTTCCCAGAGAAGTGGAACCCCGAACATAAGTGGTGTTTTTTATCCATCAGTCTTCGTACTCCATATTTTGCTTTATGTAATGCCTTTGTCTATTTTGCAGCAGTTGCCTGGATGCCTCACGCGGTCACCGACCATGAAGTGGTTTCGGAAGTTGGCCGCGACTTCCTCTCATGCTGAGTGTTGCTGGCATGACTTGGCAAGGGGCAGATGGGAAGCCAAACATCATGATAATTTTATTCTGTAATTTTTCGATGCCCCCCCTTTTTTGTAACGTTTCTCTTTATTTATGCTTGACTTTCTTTTATGCAGGCATTAGAGATGTCGCTGAAATGAGGTCGGCCCCGCCTGGGGAAGAGATCGAGTCCGCGGCCTCGAAGTCGGGGAAAGATAACAACAGGAAGAGGGTCTTGGAGTCCGAGAATCCCTAACCTATAAGGGCTCCACTTCGAAGATACAGGAGAAATATCATTCCTGTGACTATAGAGTCGTCCTGCCAGCTGGGTGAAGAAGAAGATGAAGATGAGGGCAACGACTCAGCATTGGTGGTTCGAGCAAGAAAGCCGGCCTAGGTCTCTAAGCCTTCCAAGTCGGAGGCGGTTGTCGACACCCTACCTCGTGATGAGGAGGCTTCAAAGAAAGATTCGGGCAAAGCCCCCGAATCGCCCGAGGTTAAGATTATCCCTTGGGCATCAACAAGCATGCTAGAGGGGGCCGGTTCTGGGACCCCCAGGGTTGATCATAGCGCCCAGAGCGATTTGCTTGGGGCCATGACAATAGGTCACTCTCCCTCTCTATCGCCTTTTTCGAGGAGGCCATAAGGGATGCTCGGGCTCTATAAATGCCTAACATAGGCGGAGTCCCCAGTGAAGAGGATCTCTTCTGGGATTTCTTTACTGAGGTTGACGATGCTGCCGATCTAACTATGCATCCACCCTTTTTGAAGAGGCCCAACACCTTCTATCATGAGTAAGTATTAATTCCCGTTGTTGCAATTTTTTTCCTTCTTCTCCCTTTATCCCACTTTATATCTTTTCTATTTATGTAGGCTTTCACCAAGTTTAGGGACGATCTGAGCCAATACGAGGCCGAGCTCCAGAAGACCTCGGAGGAGAGGAACACTTTGAAGCTCCTTAGCTATCAAAAGGAAGAGGAGCTCAGGGACCTTCGAGCAGACTTGGCCTAGGCTCGTAAGGAAAAGGCTGAGCTAGATGAGCATGTAACTATCATTTTGAAAGAGTATGGTCTCGACCCAATTGTGGAGGCTAATACTTCAGTATCTCGTTGCAGTAAAAGCTGTAAAGGATCGAGCTGCTCCAAGGGGAAGTCGATCAAATCAAAGCTGACTGTGATCGGTGGAAGGAGAACATGGATCGCCTTGCTGCGGAGAAAGAAGTTGTTTTGGCCAAAATGTCATCGGCCGAGGTCCAACTTTGGGGCGCTAAAGAGAAAAATTCAACCCAGGCCAAAATGATCAAGGAACTTGAAGCCGAGCTTGCTGAGGCAAGGCGGAGGTTGAGAAGACGAAGATCGCGGCTGACAAGTCCATAGCTGTGTAACTAGCCGATGCCGAGGCTGCTCAAATGCAGCTAAGGGAGGCTTCCGATCAAGTGAGATGGAGCAATAACTTGGCGAAGTGCCAATCCCGGAGGGAGACCCTCGAGGAAATCCACGCTCGAGGTTTTGACCTATCCAAAGAGATAGCTCAAGTTAAGGCGCTTGAAGCTGATTCCAGTTTTCTTGTCTCCTTTGATAATGACAATGATGATGAAGGCAGCCAAGGCGGGTCCGATAACGACGAAGGGCCCAGAGGAGAAGCTGACCCTGAGGGAGAAAACAGCCCTGGGCATAGTAAGGATTTTTATTTTTCCCTTTCTTTTTTGTCAGACCCCCGTCGGTCCCTTGTACATATTTTTGCCTATATATATAAGAAAATTTTCCCCTTCGAATACCTTCTCAATTTTTATCTACAAACACGTTTTTTGCTTTGCAAAACTTTAGCACAATCTTATGCTTTGAACGGTGAGTTCGAGAATTTGGTTTTGGGGTGGCTTCCACAGTCGAGTTTGAATAAGGTTCGGACTTGAGGCATAGACCCTTTAAGGTTTATGTCGGATAATAATGAGTCCCCGAGCCATAGTCAAGTCAAATCTTATTTGGTCACGGATAATCGAACCCTTAGGTCCGGATGGAGTGAGAACAAAAGCTCGAACTCCAAGTGTATTGGCCCTTAGACTCTTTATATCGGGCTGATATGGCCACTAAAAGATGGCTATTATTCCTTCTTTCGGCTTAAAATACTTAGTAAAAATTTCTTTATGCCTTAGCATGTGTTTTTTTACCCATTGAGTTTTTTGAGGGTTCGATGTCGACTGAAACCCCTTTGTTTTTTGTGCCTTAGCACGTTTGTGTTAAGATAATTTGATACCTCTTAAGGTTTTTTTAGGGCTGATTTTATCGAGGCCCTTTTTATTATTTGCCAAGGTAACCTTTTTTAACTGGTTTTTCAAAGAATTCGAAGGCCTATTTTGATTGCTAGATTCGAACGTCTCCAAGACGCATTAATTTGGACGTAGCCTTTGGGTATGGCTCTTGGTCTTATTCCCCAATAATACTTCGAACTTGTTCGAAGTGTTAGTCCCCGAGAATGATGGCCTTGGCCTATAGAGCGAGGGGTTCCTCTTTGAGGTCTTATGAATTCGAGTTTAGATAACTCAAATATGTTGATTGTCGATGACAGTCCCCGATTGTTCGAGGTATATTTGCGATTGGCCCTTGAGCCATTTCTTACAAAATCATAAGTGCGGAGCTCGTATAGTAGAAAGTTTTCTTTGAGACACAAGATATTTGATATAGAAAGAATGCTTCTTGAAATAATTTATACATGCGTACATGTTTTGCCATCGGGGCTCGACGAATCTATATGGACAGGGTTTATTCGACCGTTTGGCCCATTGCAAAGTTTACCTATCGAGACCCTTTGACATGAAGTACTTTCCTTGAAAATATAACATCCGAGGGTGATGCCCCCCAGTATTCGAGGTTGATTGAAAAGAATCCTTGGATACTGTTACATTTTCCTCAAGTAGAACATAATTATTGCCTCGTTAAAAACCTTGCCAGAAAAACCCATTTGGGATAAAAACCGATCTAAGGGAAAAAAAGTGCAACACATGCTTTAAAACCTAAGGTCCTCATGTTGAAGAGTTTCTCGACGTGTTCGATCGAACACCTGTAATAAGTTAGTATCAAATACAAATGGAAAGGGGGAAAGTCATACCTTAGCAATAATACCGCTTGAGGAGGGATACCTTTCAATTGTTTGGCATTTGTTCGCCTTCTATTGCGCCAAGTTTATAAGATCCATTTCCGATGATACAGAGGGCCCGATATGGTCTCTCCCAATTTGGGCCTAGTTTCCCTTCGTTTAGGTCCCGAGTATTGAGGGTGAATTTCCTCAGAACTAAATCCTTGATTACGAAGTGGTGAAGGTTGGTTCTTCTATTATAATATCTCTCGATTCTTTGCTTTTGCGCAGCTATTCGAATGAGCACAACTTCTTGTTTTTCATCCGATAGTTCTAGGCTAGTATTCATAGTCTCGTGATTTGATTCTTCCGTTGCATGTTGAAATCTGGCGCTAGGTTCCACGACTTCGACTGGAATCAAGGTCTCGGAGCCATATGCTAAGGAGAATGGGGTTGCCCCCGTATTGGACTTTGATGTTGTTCGATATGCCCAAAGGACTTCGGGTAGAATTTCTCTCCACTTCCCTTTAGCATCATTCAACCTCTTCTTTAAGTTTTGAATGATAGTCTTGTTCGTCAATTTGGCCTGTCCGCTCCCACTAGGATGATACGACTTTGATAATATCCTTTTTATTTTGTGGTCCTCGAGGAATTTCGTTACCTTGCTGCCGATAAATTGTTTTCCATTATCACACACTATTTCGGTGGGTATCCCAAATTGACATACAATGTGATCCCAGATGAAGTCTATAACCTCTTTCTCTCTTACTTTCTCGAACTCCTGTGCTTCAACCCATTTAGAGAAATATTCAGTCATAAATAAAATGTACTTAGCTTTACCTGGTGCCGTTGGCAGAGGGCCGGCGATATCCATCCCCCATTTCATGAATGGCCATGGGGATAGGACCGAATGAAGTTGTTCTCCGGGCCGATGAATCATCGGTGCAAACCTTTGACATTTATCACATTTTCGAACAAACTCCTTAGTGTCTTTTTCCATGTTATTCCAGTAGTATCCTGCACTAATGATTTTGTGAATCAATGATTAGGTGCCGGAGTGGTTCCCATAAGTGCCTTCATGGATCTCTCATAAAACATAATCGGTGTCTCCTGGTCCTAAACATACTTCCAATGGTCCATCGAATGTCCTTCTATATAATGCTCTTTCTTCATCCAATGTGAATCGAGCAGCTTTGGTTCGTAGGGCCCTCGACTCTTTAGGGTCCGATGGGAACTTTCCGTTCTTCAAGTATTCAATATATTTATTCCTCCAATCCGAGGTCAAGCTTGTAAAGTTTATGTCAGCATGACCTTCATCGATCATAGATCTCGAGAGTTGAACGACAGTCCCTGAGCTGATCTCATCTTCCTCGACCGATTACCCCAGATTTGCAAGTGCATCGACCTCACTATTTAGTTCTCGAGGTACATGTAAAGTCCATTCCTTGAAACGGTGCAAAGTTACCTGCAGCTTGTCCAAATTCTTTTGCATTCTATCCTCTCAAACTTCGAAGGTTTTCTTTACTTGGTTCACCACTAGTAAAGAGTCACACTTGGCTTCAATGACTTCTGCTCCCCAAGCTTTTAGCTAGCTCGAGACCTACAATCATGGCCTCGTACTCGGCCTTATTGTTAGTCAACCTAGAAGTTTTGATAGACTGCCTAATATTGCTACCTGTGGGTAGCTTCAAAATGATGCCTAACCCGGACCCCTTCACATTTGAGGCACCATCTGTGAAAAGGGTCCACACCCCCGATGATGTGCATGATTTTAACAAAAGTTCTTTTTCAACTTCGGGCACGAGGGTTGGCATGAAATCGGCCACGAAGTCTGCCAAAATTTGAGACTTGATGGTTGTTCGGGGTTGATACTCGATATTGTACCCACTGAGTTTGATGGCCTATTTGGACAATCGGCCCAATAGTTCGGGCTTGTGCAAAATATTACGAAGTGGATAAGTGGTTAACATGCATATGAGGTGACACTGAAAGTATGGTTTTAACTTTCTAGAGGCGTTTATCAGTGCAACTGCTAATTTTTCTAAGTGTGGATATCTAGTTTCTGTTTTTCCTAAGGTTCGACTTACATAATAAATGGAAAATTGTGTACTTTGTTCTTCTCGAACTAAGACACCACTTACTGCGATTTTTGATACTGCCAAGTACAAGTAAAGTTTCTCATCTGCCTTTGGATTGTGAAGCAGTGGTGGGCTCGATAGGTGGCGCTTTAATTCCTCTAATGCTTGTTGGTATTCCGGGGTCCACGTGAAATAATTCTTCTTTTGGAGTAGAGAGAAAAATCTTTGGCTTCGATCTGACAACCTCGAGATGAATTGGCCTAAAGCAGTTATCCGTCTAGTTAGCATATGCACGACCTTTACAGTGTCCACGATGTTGATGTCTTCGATGGCCTTGATTTTATCGGGGTTGATCTCGATCCCCTGATTTGACACCATGAAGCCAAGGAATTTGTCCTAACCGACCCCGAAAGCACATTTCTCAGGGTTGAGCTTCATGTTATATTTCTTCAAAATCTCGAACTTTTCCTGCAAATGAGCCAAATGGTCCTCTATGCGCAGGGACTTAACAAGCATCTCATCGATATAAACTTCTATTGACTTACCTATTTATTCTTCGAACATTTTATTTACTAGGCGTTGATAAATAGCTCCAGCATATTTTAGCCCAAAGGGCATTACATTATAACAATATATTCCATACTTGGTGATAAATGAAGTCTTTTCCTGGTCTTTCGGGTTCATTTGAATTTGATTGTACCCGGAGTAGGCATCGATAAAAGTAAGGATCTCGTAGCCGGTCGTGGCGTCGATCATGCGATCGATGTTAGGCAGTAGAAAAGAATCTTTAGGGAATGCCTTGTTTAAATCTTTATAATCTACACACATTCTAAGTTTGTTTCCTTTTTTAGGGACTACGACTACATTGGCTAACTATTGGGGATATTTTACCTCCCAAATGGACCCTATTAGTTACCTCATCCTTTATGAATGAGTGCTTTACCTCGGACTGGGCCTTCTCTTTTGTTTCACCTATTTGAACCTAGGGTCAAGGCTTAGCCGATACGTCGTTATCTCCGGTGGGATCCCTGTCATGTCTAAATGGGACCAAGCAAAACAATCTATGTTATCAATAAGAAATTGAATAAGCTTTTTCTTGAGTTCGGGGGTTAATCCCGTTCCTAGGTATACCTTTCACTCGGGCAGGTACTCAATCAATATAACCTGTTCCAGCTCTTCGACCGTTGATTTGGTGGCATCCGAATCGTCGGGAACAATAAAAGTTTGAGGAGTTAGAAAATCTTCTTCTCCTTCTTATATCCCCTGTTTCCTCGATTCTGTCAAGATTGGTGGTTGTGATTGCTATTTGGCTTCTTGTTTACCTTTGGTGCCTGACCTTTCCGAGGTTGATAACGTCGATATCGGCGTTACCTTATCAATCGCAAACATTTCCTTTGCAGCATGCTGCTCCCTGTATACTGTTTTTACACCGTCCATCATCGGGAATTTCATCATTTGGTGGAGAGTCGAGGGGACTACCCTCATGTTGTGGATCCAAGGCCTTCCGAGTAGGGCATTGTACCTTATGTCACCCTCGATCACGTGTAATTTGGTATCTTGAATGGTTCCAGCCATGTTCACAGGCAAAATACTCTCCCCTTTAGTTGTTTCATTAGCCATATTAAAGCTATTTAAGACCCGAGTTGCGGGCATGATTTGATATTCTAGGCCGAGCTGCTCCACGACCCTTGATCGGATGATATTCTCCGAGCTACCTGGATCCACTAAAACACGGTTAACTTGAACTTTATTTAATAAGATAGAAATTACCAGAGCGTCGTTGTGTGGCTGAGAAATTCCTTTTGCTTCTTCGTCATTGAATGAGAAGGAGCCTTCGGGCACATAATTTCGGGTTCGTTTCTCCCTGGTGATTGATACCTTAGTGTATTTGAATATGGGTCTCTATGTAATGTCGACCCCACCGACGATCATATGAATGACATGTTGGGGTTCCTCCAGTTCATTTCTCCTATTTGCGTCCCTTTCTTTGAAATGATTCTTGGCTCGATCGTTAAGGAAATCTCGAAGGTGGCCTTAATGAATAGACAGGATACCTCCTCTCTTAATTGCCTACAATCCTCGGTCTTATGGCCATGTGATAACTAGGGATTCTAGTTTATTTTATGCTCATTTTTGCTTAAGTTTTGGATTAAAAGTATGTACAAGTATTTCCTAAAGCTAACTTATTGTGCTTGATTGCAGTGTTTGGTCAAAAAGAGACAAGGAAGTCATAATCAACTCAAAAACAACGAAACCTACACAAGTTCAAAGTTGAAATTAAAGGGCGCTAACAGCGAGAAATAGCAGCAGACATGGAGGGTCTACCGCTGAGGCGGTCCTGATGCCGCTCTCAGCAGATTGAGGATTCAGAGAGTGTTCTGGAAGCTTAACAAGTTACTGTTGACTACGGTGAAATTGCACGGCAGTTGTGTCATCTGATGCGGCCGCGGTCAAGTTTTCGCCCTCAGCGGAATGAAGAATCATAGAATATTAGTTGGGAGTTCAAATTGAATGGCGCAGTCCGCGATCATATTTCATAGCCGCGGTCGAAGGAGCACTAAGGCAGGTGTTTTTCCGCTCCCAGCGGACTCAAGTTCAGAACCAGCTAAAAAGAGAAGAACCGTGGTCCGCGCTTGCTTTTGCACGGCTGCGGTAGTCATAGCGCTGAGGCGACCTATTTTTCGCTGTCAACGGAATCTCTGTAGGGGCAATTTTGTCCAAAAAATTTGGATGTGTATAAATAGTTCCTTTTCACATTTTTAGGGCATATGTGGTTTAGTGGAGCACGTGAACGGCCTCTTTTTACCTTTTTGAGTAATTTTAGAACATCTTTAGCAATTAATCTTAGATTTTACTCTTGTAATTACTTTTTATGGCTTATATTTCATCTTCATCTTTGATTTCTTCTTTGATTATGAGTAGCTAAACCCATTAGCTAGGGTTGTGTCCCAACCCTAGTGTGGGTATTTAATGGGTCTTCAATTTTAGGGCTTAAATATTTATGTGCTAATGATATTTAGCTTGATTCATGCTTTAATTGTTGAATTGGTGGTTGTTTGACTTAGGCTCTTCTTGATAAAGAGAGACTAAGTCTAGAAAATTCAAGCTAACAAGGAATTGGGGTGCATTCAAGAGATTGATAGCCCCAATTAAAGGGTTAAACCTAGAGATAGTAATACCCGACTTGAACCAATTTTTCTTGCATTATTTAAACACCCAATTGGGCTTGAGAAATCTAATTAGGGCAAAGTCACTCAAACTACCGAGAGGTATAGAGTGAGTAACTACGTACAATGGTTATATCATAATCTCAATCACAATAAGTTTTCCCTAAGTTTTATACCCCGTTAGATACCCACCTAGGTGTAAGTCACTTCCCTAGTGCCTTTTTACCAATTGGGAATACCCTTACAAAATATCATATTTTGCCTATTTTCATTCTTCATTAGTAGTAAAAGTAGAATAGCAACCAAAACAAAGCATGATTGGAAGTGAAATTAAGAACATCACACAAAGCTAGAGTAGATAGAAACCCAACTCCAAACTAATATTAGCTCTCTGTGAATTCGATCCCGACCTTTCGGGTAAAAGCTGCATCGACCACTCTTGCCATTCTATAATGGTATAGGGTTGGAGCCGATCACCATACGTGCCATGATACTTGCACATCACATTTGGGTTTCTTTGGGAAGGATTGGTCTGTATGGGTCTGGTCCATCTAGTATCTTTGATCCTTCCAATTGCCAATACAATGCTTGATGCGTCGATGCTAAAGGTATATTCCAATATCCGAGGTGCCTCTATGAATCGGCATGCTTATCAAAACCACTTTTGTTCATAAGTCCCCGAGAATTCTGTCCTCGATCACTTCTTCGATCATTCCGGGCAGAATTACGTCCTGAACCATTATTCCTTCGATCTGCGGTATATGGTTGACATCGTTCCCTGTTCAATATTGGTTCCCTATCAACGTCCCTCTAGGTCTTAACTTCCGACCTATTTGGATGTACTGAACCGAAAGGAGCTCTTAATTGATCGTCCTCGATCCTGATCTTTGATTGATATCAATTGTGCACATCTGCCCAAGTTACAGCTGGATACTCGACCAAATTTTGTTTTAACTATCGTCGAACTCTGCTCGTTCAACCCTTGGGTGAAAGCTTGAATAGCCCATTCATCTGTGATCGGTGGCAACTCCATGCGTTCCATTTGAAATCGGGATACGAACTCCCTCAGCATTTCGTTATCCCTTTGTCTTATCTTGAAAAGGTCTGATTTTCTTGTTGCGACCTTTATAGCCCCGGCGTGTGCCTTCACGAAAGAATCTGCTAACATGGCAAATGAGTCGATGGTATTTGGCGGCATGTTGTGATTCCAAATCATTGCTCCCTTTGATAAAGTTTTCCTAATTGTTTTCAACAAAACGGACTCGATCTCAACATCTTCTAAGTCATTTCCCT
Source organism: Nicotiana tabacum (assembly GCF_000715075.1). Lineage (NCBI taxonomy): Eukaryota > Viridiplantae > Streptophyta > Magnoliopsida > Solanales > Solanaceae > Nicotiana > Nicotiana tabacum. The sequence continues at coordinate 133,516,619 of NC_134092.1, read as the reverse complement.
TTATTCTGCACGTATACGAAGTGATGTGTTCATTAGGTTCGATGGTCCCATTGTATTTAGGTGTATTGATGATAGGCTATAATTATGTATTTTAGTTGATCAGTACACTCTAATTTACTGCACTTTAGTTGAGTTTGCACTTTAATCGCTAGTGTTTTGCACTAATAGTGTGTTTTATGCCTTATAGCAGTGATTCCGAGCTATATAGATGTTATGGAATGAATTATAGTGATTTGGAGCTTTGAAGTCTGAGTAAAAGCCCAAGGAATTAAGCCGGGATCGTGTTCGAGGGTCAATTTTGATAGTTAAGAACAAACGAAGACTCGAGTAGGCATATTGCGTACTTTCTAATAAAATAGACATAACTCTTTGCTCCAAACTCCATTTAGGCTATATAATAAATGGTTGGAAAGCTACGTTAAAGGGATACAACTTTTATGTTTTACATTTTTTCAAATTCCAAACAGAACAAGGTAAAACACTCGGTCGAAACTGCAATCGCGGACCTAGACGAGGACTGAGGCAGTGCACTGGGAAAATACTGCGACCGCGAGCGTCCAGACCTGAAAAATTGTCCTTTTTCGTGTAGGAAAAGGTACAATTGTTTGGACCCGACCCTACTTGTTATATATACATGAAAAAATAGTATTTTAAGAGGCTGGATATACTTTTGACACAGATTCGACCTAAGGAGGCAGAGACACAATATGAGCAAGGCGGGGAATTCTTCTATGAGTTTTTCCTTCCTCTTTCTTTTTTTTCATTGTTGGTTATGACTTTTAGTATTGTAGTTTTACATACTATTATGAATAGCTAATTTGTTATCTATGGTTTTGATGGAACCTTTTGTAGGATAAATTCTTGTTATGTTTTTATATAATTGAGCCGTTGGATTTCTCTACTTGTTCAACTACGTGTTTATTGTTGTTGATTGACGACTATCGATTGACTGTGCATATTTATTATGTGTTGCTTGAGAAAGGATACATATTTAGGTGGTTGTTGAACAATGTCACTCCTAACGTATGTGAGTACAGGGGGTTTAAAGGTAAGTTTAGAAATAACAAAGCCTTGACATGGTCATAATGAGCGGTTACATAAAGCCAACTAGCGTAGTTCGAAAGAATATATCTAGTAAATTGTTGTAGTTGCTCGAGATAGAATTACGACACCTAAAGTTCCCACGATCAGTAGAAAATACATAGGCAAAATTGTTGGGAACATAGCGGGAAGGATTTCAACATTTGGGAAAATCATAACTCTAGACCTTCTTAGTTTTGTCTCAAATTTCATCATTGTTAGTTGATAATTTTACTGTTTTATAATAGTGTTAGTTAATTAGTTAGAAATAAATATTATAATCTCTATAATTAGGAAATTGTTTGGACTTGTGGTTCTTAGCAATATTGAACAACTACAGCTAAGTCTTAGTTCTCTATGGGATTCGACTTCGGACTTATAGATCGGATTATATTTGCAGTGACCGCTTATCCTTTTTTTAGGACTAGAGTTGGGGCTGATCATATATCCAACATACAGAACTTCTTAGGAATGGGTTTTGGAGCTGTACTTTGAGGAAAAGGCTTCTGTACGAACTTTTTGAATCCAAACCCTTTAGGATCGGGGGTGCCCCCGGTATCTGAAAAACTCGGGAGTTGTATGTTTCCGCTTTTTTATCATTATCTTCGATTTTCTTCTCTCCTAACTCAATTCTTTTGGTGAGCTCCTCGAGAATTTTCATTATTGTAGGATCAGTCCCTGATTTATTAACATTTAACCTTTTTGGCACTGGCTCGGTATGGCGAGTGATTTCTGGCTCGACCCTACTTGGAGTCCTATATTAATTTTGCAACTGAGCGATAACAGCTTGTTGAGCCTATAGCATCTCAAATATCACCTGGAGACTAACTCCTCTGTCTCCTCTGCCATGTGTACCTTGACCATCAGATCGGCCTTCCTTGCGTACACTTCCTTCGGGGTCCGCGCCTAGGTCCGCATTTAGAGCAACGTGTGAACTGATATCGACTGGATCAGCAACCAGTGCTCCTCCGAGATTAGTTGGTGGCACCCCGGCTCCTAGAGCAATTACATCGTCGTTTTCCCCGTGAAATCCGAGACCATCATCACCATGTACGGGTGCATTTTGTGAGTTTAACTTGAGAGAAAAAATACTTGACAAGAACAAGTGTGAAATAATGTGTGTTATCAGAATAAGCACTGGAACAATCACTATTATCCTTAACCCCACGGTTTTATTCTTATTTTTCTTATTTTTTTTCTTTTTGTAAGACCCCCTTCGGTCCTTTGTACATATTTTTGCCCATATATATATATAAAGAAACTTTTCCTTTTGAATGTTTTCTCAAATTTCGTCTTTGATCATGTTTCTTGTCTTGTAAAATTTTTGCACGATCTTATGCTATCCATCCAATTAGCCTATGCACGGCCTTCACATTGCCCACGACAGTGATGTCTTCGATGGCCTTGATTTTATCGGGGTTGATCTCGATCCCCCGATTTGACACTATAAAGCCCAGGAATTTGCACGAACCGACCCTGAAAGCACATTTCTCGGGGTTGAGCTTCATGTTATATTTCCTCAAAATCTCGAATGTTTTCTGCAAATGAACCAAATGGTCCTTTGGGCGCAGGGACTTAAATAGCATGCCATCGATATAAAATTTTACTAACTTACCTATTTTTTCTTCGAACATTTTATTTACTAGGCGTTGATAAGTAGCTCCAACATTTTTTAGCTCGAAAGGCATTACGTTATAGCAATGTATTCCATACTTGGTGATAAATGAAGTCTTTTTCTAGTCTTCCAAGTTCATTTGAATTTGATTATACATGGAATAGGCATCGAGAAAGGTAAGGATCCCGTGGCCAGCCGTGGCGTCGATCATGCGATCGATGTTAGGCAGTAGAAAAGAATCTTTGGGGCATGTCTTATTTAAATCCTTATAATCTACACACATTCTAAATTTGTTCCCTTTTTAGGTACTACGACTACATTAGCTAACCATTCGAGATATTTCACCTCCCGAATAGACCCTATTTTGAGAAGTTTAGTTACCTCGTCCTTTATAAATGCGTGCTTTACCTCAAAATAGGGCCTTTTCTTTTGTTTCATTGGTTTAAACCTAGGGTCAAGGCTCAGCCGATGCGTTGTTATCTCCGGTGGGATCCCTGTCATTCTAAATGGGACCAAGTAAAACAATCTATGTTATCAATAAGAAATTGAATAAGCTTTTTCCCAAGTTTGGGGGTTAATCTCGTTCCTAGGTATACCTTTCGGTCAGGCAGGTACTCGATCAATATAACCTGTTCCTGACCTTGGTCGTTGATTTGGTGACGTCAGAATCTTCGGGAACAATAAAGGTTCGAGGAGTTAGAAAATCTTCTTCTTCTTCTATCCCCTGCTTTTCTGATTTGGTCGAGGCTGGTAGCTGTGATTGCTATTTGGCTTCATATTTACCTTTGATGTCTAACCTTTCCGAGGGTTATAGCATTGATATCGGTGTTACCTCATCGATCGCAAACCTTTGCAGCATGATGTTCCTCGTATATTGCTTTTACATCGTTCGTCGTTGGGAATTTCATCATTTGGTGGAGAGTCGAGGGGACTTCCCTAATATTGTGGATCCAAGGCCTCCCGAGTAGGGCATTACACCTTATGTCAACCTCGATCACGTGGAATTTGGTATGTTGAATGGTTCCAGCCACGTTCACTGATAGAGTAATCTCCCCTTTAGTTGTTTCACTGGCCATATTGAAGCCGCTTAAGACCCGAGCTACGGGTACGATTTGATCTTGCAAGCCGAGCTGCTCCACGACCCTCGATCAGATGATATTCGCCGAGCTACCTGGATCCACTAAAACACGCTTAACTTGAACTTTATTTAATATGATAGAAATTACCAGGGTGTTGTTGTGGGGCTGAGAAATACCTTCTGCTTCTTCGTCGTTGAATGATAAGGAGCCCTCAGGTACGTAATCCCGGGTCCATTTCTCCTTAGTAATTGAAAACTTAGTGCATTTGAATATGTGCCCTTGTGGAATATCAACCCCACCGACGATCATATGAATGACATGTTGAGGTTCCTCCTGTTCATTTTTCCTGTTGGCGTCTCTTTCTCTGAAATGAGTCTTGGCTCGATCACTAAGGAACTCTCGAAGGTGGACATCGTTGAATAGACGGGCTACCTCCTCCCTTAATTGCATGCAATCCTCGGTCTTGTGACCATGAATGCCATGATACTTACACATCAAATTTGGGTTTCTTTTGGGAAGGATCAGTTTGTATGGGTCTGGGCCACCTAGTATCTTTAATCATTCCGATTACCGATACAAGGCCTGATGCGTCGATGCTAAAGTTATACTCTGATAGCCGAGGTGCCTCTAAGGGATCTGCATGCTTATCAAAGCCACTTTTGCTCATAAGTCCCCGAGAATTCTGTCCTCGATCATTTCTTCGATCATTCCGAGCGGAATTGTGTCATGAACCATTGTTCCTTCGATCTGCGGTATATGGTTGATATCGTTCCCTATTCGACCTTGGCTCCATGTCGACGTCCCTCTGGGTCTTAACTGCCAACCTGTTTGGATGTGCTAACCCGAAAGGAGCTCTTAATTGGTCGTCCTCGACCCTGATCTTTGATTGATATCGATTGTGCACATCTGCCCAAGTTACAATTTTGTTTCAACTGTCGTGGTGTTATCAAAATCTGCTCATTCAACCCTTGGGTGAAAGCTTGAACGGACCAATTATCTATGATCGGTGGCAACTCCATGCGTTCCATTTGAAATCGGGATACGAACTCCCTCAACATTTCGTTATCCTTTTGTCTTATCTTGAAAAGGTCCGATTTTCTTGTTTTGACCTTTATGGACCCGATGTGTGCTTTCATGAAAGAATCTGCTAACATGGCAAATGAGTCGATGGAATTTGGTGGCAGGTTATGATACCAAATTATTTCTCCCTTTGATAAAGTTTCCCCAAATTTTTTCAACAAAATGGACTCGATCTCATCATCTTCTAAGTCATTTTCCTTTATTCCGCACGTGTACGAAGTGATATGTTCATTAGGATCGGTGGTCCCATTGTATTTAGGTATATCCGGTATATGGAACTTCTTAGGAATGGGCTTCGGAGCCGCACTCTGAGGAAAAGGCTTCTACACAAACTTTTTTGAATCCAAACCCTTTTACGATTAGGGGTGCCCCCGGTATCTGATCAACTCGGGAGTTGTATGTTTCCACTTTTTTATCATTATCTTCAATTTTCTTCTCTCGTGACTCAATTCTTTTGGTGAGATCCTCGAGCATTTTCATTATTGCAGGATCAGTCCCTGATTTGCCATTCGTCCTTTCTGGCACTGGCTCGGTACAGCAAGTGATTTCCGGCTCGGCCTCACTTGGAGTCCTATTTTGATTTTACAACTGAGTGATAGCGATCTGCTGAGCCTGTAGCATCTCGAATATCACCTAGAGACTAACTCCTCCGTATCCTCTGCCCTATGTACCTTGACCATCAGATCGGCCTTCCCTGCATACACTCCCTTCGGGGTCCGCGCCTAGGTCCGTATTTAGAGCAACGTGTGAACTGATATCGATCGGATCGACAACCGGTGCTCCTTCGAGATTAGCCGGTGGCACCCCGACTCTTGGAGCAATTACATTGTCGTTTTCCCCGTGAAATCCAAGACCATCATCACCATGTACGGGTGCATTTTATGAGTTTGACATGTTTTAACCTGAGAGCAAAAATACTTGACAAGAACAAGTCTGAAATAACGTCTATTATCAGAATCAACACTGAAATAATCACTATTATCCTCAACCTCCCAGTGGGCGCCAAACTGTTTACCCTAAAATTCGAGTAACAATTAAACTTATATTGTAGTTTTAAGGATGTGTGATTTAATCCAATACTAATTGATAAACAAGGAATTAAATAGATAAATTAGAGAATAAAACGAATCAAACTGGTATGTTCGACCTCGACCTATGATAGTCTCGAGGTGTGATAATAGGACTGACAAATAATGAAGCAGCTCTGATGAACAGTAAACAAAATAGTAAAAAAGTAATGAGTGTATATATTCTTCTTAGTGAATAGTGATGATTACAAATGAATGAGATCCCCTTTATATAATAGGGGAATCCTAAATAAGGTACACTTCTAATTATAGTAGAAAATCATATTAACATCTAATTAACCGCTATAGATTGATCCGTTCCGAGATTCGCGCCATGATCCTCGACCAATCGGGGATATCTAGTCTTTCCCGTTATCGGGCTACGCCGATGCCACTCGAAGTTTGCCTCTTTCTGGTCGCAATCGATGTCTACCCCGATCCGGACTAGACGTCCCAACTCTTCGACATGATGTTCCTACCCCGACCAAAGAGTGAAATCAGGTAGCCCCGATTTCTACCGTATACAGAGACACAAAAAATAGGTTGTAGCATTACAATCAAGAAGGGTAGAGCAAAATCATGTTTTTGACAATGTGAATATAGACAATAGAGGTCTCAGGTTCGAACGTTAAAAATAAAAATAAAAATCTTGATAAAAAGTTTTTTTCTTGCTCGTTAATAAATTTATGTGGCGTATCCGAATTAATAAGGGCCCAAAATACAAATGTCTAACATTGGATGAAAGACTAAAAAAACCTTGAATCATAGTACAACTCATACATTCCAATAATTAAAAAATTAGGAATGATATAATGTTCGAAAACTTTAGAAGATACCAACGTAGGCCATATGGAATCACATAAAGCAAGCAAAGTGGAGCGCTTAAAACCTTGAATTGGAGTCTGAACAAAAAATTAGTGTTGTCATTTCCAGTGACATATAAAGTCTGATCATAGGCACATAAAGTTTATGTTATTTCTCTGTATATATATATATCGGATTTGGTCAGTGAGACGTAGAAATAGTACTTCAAGATGCATTACGTGTCCAAGGACTTTTGACTTTTGTTCTTCTTGGCATCTATTATTTTGGCACAAATCTTTTTGGTTCTTAAAAAGAAACAGTATGAGGCATGTAAGGGAGCCACTACGAAGAAGTTCAGTATGTTATTATTTTAGATTTAACCAATTTGATGAATTACTCCTAAAGGTTGACATCAAACTAGTGCTAGTTTACCATAAGATTATTTTATTTTTAATTAAAGGTCTCGAGTTCGAGCTTTATAAAAAAAAGATTTTGATAATAAAATATTTTTTCTTTTAATGAGTCTTACGCCGTACAAATTCGATTTAATTAATTCTAATATCAGACTACAAATGAGAAGCTCAAAGAAAAGACTAAGCGATGGCTGATGAATAACCTATCGGACTTGTAATTGTCCACATATACACGTATCCCGTCTTCTCAACATTTATCACATTTGCCTTTACACAATTAAGATAAGTTGACAATCATTGTGCAATTATTAACATAGATTTATGTTTGACCAAAAAGTATAAAACCTTTTGTTAAATTAATTAAATAAAAAAATAAGGGATTAATCCTAGTTAAAGATAATAACCTTGGATCTAAAATAAGCTTATGTGAATAACGTGGGGACCGTGTTAAAATAGATTTAATGCAATACACATTAAATGTTGCGGTTAGTAATAGAGTGAGGACAATGATAAGCAATAAATACAATAAATGACACTAAATATAAATAAGGAGGAAGATTCACCCAATTTTAAATGAGGTGGAGGATTCCTTCCTCTGACAATGATGCATGACAAGAATATAAGAGAATATGGGAATTTTCTCGGATTTGGTGGAAATGACAATAGATAATCTAAAGAGATCGAACCTCTCTCAGAAAGTAGTTTTCTGTATTTATCTAGAGAGCTTACTTTTCAAAAGTGTTCTTATCATATGTAATATTACATGCCTTTTGTCTTATCTCTCCTAATATTTATATGAGATATTCCCAAAGAACCCTAAAAAGTACAAATAGATGGAATATTCAATAGAATATTCCCTTTGAAGGTTCCAAAGCTATACTAGCAGTTGCTTCTGTCCATGATGCTCGACCTCGACCTTGATGAGCCACTATGCGGCTTGTTCTGTTGACCACTGATCGACCTCGGCCAAACTGCTCATGATAAGTTACAAATCTCACGATAATCACCTCTTCGTGATGAATTTCCTCGGTCGGATTTTGACCCATACAGTTAGTCTCTTCACTTATCGTGGTCGTCTTTTGGTCGACCTCAATGAGAGAATTTCATTAGTCATAGTTTGAGAAATTCGGATGGGGAGGTCGAGTAGTGAGGATCGCAACCGAGATGGTGACGTGGCGTTTTAAGAACCACACTTAATGACGTTGGTTCAGAATGACGTCACTGCCTCACGCGTCATCATTACGCATCTTCCCAATGCGTTGCGTCGCTTCCCGTGTCCTTGTTGTTTTGATCCCTACGCATTTGACGGTTAATTATCTCGATCCGAGCGCCGGTGTTCTCTATAAATAAAGGGGGACCCTTTGAATGAACCTTTACATTTTCTAATCTTTTGAACCTGCATCTTTTCTTCTCTTTTTTTTTTCTGTGTTCTTGCTCTAGTTGCTTCCGTCTTTCGCACTCTCTCTCCTTTCCAGTTCGAGTGACTCTTGTTGTTTCTGTCTCTTTCGAGTTCATATCTTCTGCATTTACAATCAACCAACAATGGTGGATACACCTCTTGTCTCTGGTGAGTTTCTTGAACCAACTCCACTAGGAGTGAGGATGCCTCCTCACGATGAGGATGTTGCATTGCCAAGGATGAGAGCTTTCCCACCATAGAGGAAATCATTACTCGTAACGATAGGGCCATGTCGGACTTCTCGAAGTTGCCTGCGGATGACCCTAAGCCTGTGAAGTCCAAGATCGAAGCAGCCCATCCTGAGCCTGTGACGTCCAAGGTCGCGGTCTCACCCGAGGGCGGGATAGCTTTAGGCACAGAGACTGCGCTCTCTCCAGATATAGAATTTGCTCCCCTGCCGGAGGTCACCGTGGAATGATGAGGGCGATCAGAGAAAGCGGAGGTCATTCCGAGGAGTGATACGTCGCCGTCAGGGCAGGCCGACGTCCTTTCCTCTGCCGAGGAGAGGGGGAAGGGTGTGGTTGTAGATGGCTATGAGTCAGGTTCCGACATCGACCCCGAAGAGGAAAGGATGTTCAATGAGGGGTTTACTCGGGTAGATGTGAGAATGGAGGGACGTACTCATTCTATAGTCATTCCCTTGGACTGCGACTTGTTGACGAACACAGAAAGTGTGGTCCCTTCTTTGGTTCCTCTTTACTCGGGCGCCGAGAACAGGACTTTACGGACGTTCAAGGATGCCAATCTGTCGTTAGGCATATCCGTAATGGCTTTGAGGTAAGTTTGTATTTGTATCTTACGTCCTTTCTTCTTTTTGCTTTTATTGACTTTTTGGTTCTTCCTTTTTCACTTAGCCCCTCATTTTGGAGATGAGAGTGCCCACCGAGAGGAGAAGCAGAAGGTTATTTTTAAGAAAATGTTTTCAAGTATCGTGAGTACCGTGACAAGTGCCATGAGATGGAAATAAGCTCAACTTATAGGTTGATTTTGATGTAGTGACCAAGTAATGAGCAACATCAAGGAGATGGATAAGATTATTTGCTTTATAAAAAAATAGATTTTGATAATAAAATGTTTTTCCTTTTAGTGAGTCTTACGCAGTACAAATTCGATTTAACTAATTCGAATATGAGACAACAAATGAGAAACTCAAAGAAAAAACTAAGCGATGGCTGATCAATAACCTATCGGACTTATAGTTGTCCATATATACACGTATATATCCCGTCCTCTCAACATTTATCACATTTCCCTTTACACAATTTAAGATAAGGTGACAATCATTGTGCAATTATTAACATCATATATCCTTTTAAAAATAATAATAACAAAAAAATATACAACATATTCGTGAATTATAGACAAACTCATACATAAAAGCCTAATTAAATGGTAGTCTTAGAATGAAAGTAATTACCATTTTTTGAAGAGTGACATGTACCAAGCATAAATTCCTTTTCTACTTCAGCGAAGGGCAAAATATTTACCAAAATCATGGTATTCACGAAAATTTGACGTCTGACAATAAGAAAAAAAAAACAGCTCGATATTAATGGCTACTTTTACGGTTAAACTCGTGACCTATAGATCACATAGAGACAACTTTATCATTGCTTCAAAACTCCCTTTCATCTGACAATAAGAAATAACTCTGAATATGATTTATAAGTAATATCGTATTTAACTTCTTAATTACCGGTTCAACATAATCCAATATTTGATGTAATTATCAATGTCTCAGGAGTAATAAACTTTTTCTTAGTGGGCGCTTGGACATAAGAACGGTAAAATTTAAAAAAAAAAAAAGTGATTTTTTTTTAAATGAAAATGATATTTGAAAATTAGAGTTATGTTTGGACATGATATAATTTTGGGTTATTTTTGAAGTTTTGTGAGTAATTTGAGTGAAAATTTTGAAAACAGCTTTTTGGAGTTTTTCAAATTTTCAAAAAAATTCAAAATTCATGTTTAAGTGGAAATTAAAATTTTGTGACCAAACACTAATTTTAACAAAAATTTAAAAAATTGTTATGTCCTTGGGAAGCATCACAAAACAAGTTGCGTGCCGTCAACTTCAACTTTTGCTTTTGCTATTTCTTTTTCTTCTTATTCACTCGATAATAATTGCATCCAACACGAAGATCAAGTTGATATTATTTTATTTTATTTTTACGAGTCGAGTCTAGTAGCTTTTGATTAAAGTTTATATTTGTATTAAAGTATTTATTAAAAATATATAAATATTTAATAGCGTACCAAATAACTAAGATGAATTATTATTTCGATGAAAAATTCATTACTCATAAATTTTAAATCTCAATCCTGAAGATTAGAGAGTTTTGTTTAAATAATTAAATCAGCGGAGAGATAGCATCAGAGAAAATACATCTCACTTGGCATTTTTCGAAAAGTCTGCAGCTTTGGTACGTACGGGAGAATATGATATACTTATCAACAAATTGATTTGTCTTTTGTCGGTGACTTAAATAGTTTTTTTTCTTCCTTTAGCTATAAATTTTTTTTTTCGAAAGAATTTTTTTTTATTTCAACCATTTTGTCAGTTTACATCATCTGTTCTTGTGGACCATAGAACAGATCTCATAAGTACAACTACATAAAATACTATACAACTATTGTTGTTTAGCAAAATCCTAACACTATATAGACTCTAGCTGTCATATGTGCCTTGGATTACATGTAGGATAACTATTGAATGACTGCATAATATATTACCATTTAAGCTTCTTCTGTCCAGCAATATGTACTTGAAGAGCAATTTCCTTTGCTCTGTCTTTGGCTTCTCTGCTCAGCTGTTGAAACCTTCTATCATTTCGCTTCATCCAGATGTTGTATACTACTGCTGCAAATACCACTCCTGGCAGTGTCTTTCTTGGATTCCTGTTGTTTACATTGGCAATTAGCCATTGCAATTCTGTTTTCCAGTTACCAATTGTTCTTTGGTACTCTAGCCATCTTAACATTCCTTTCCATAGACTCTGTGAGTATGAACATTCGAAGTACAAGTAGTCATGTGTCTCTTCAATATCTCTTCCACACAATGTGCATGACTGATCTACTTGAACTCCCCATTTGGCTAATCTGTCAACTGTAGTCAATCTTCTATGCATTGTCATCCATAAAATGTACTTATGTTTTGGTAGCATTCCAGTTACCATAACTAGTGTTTTCCAGTGGACTTTGAGATATTGTGGAGTAGTATGAAGGTAAGCCTTCCTGATACTAAACTTCCCATTCTCAGTGCAGGTTTGAATTCTTGTGAAATCATTAGCCCACTACTCTCTTGCTGCAAACAGTTTCCTTACTAGCCAGCTAGCTTGCCTAGGAATCTCCATAGTAGTAATGTCTTTCTTCTTTATGTAGTGGCAGTGAATCCACTTGATCCAGAGTTTGTCTTTCTTAGACATTATGGCCCAAAGAAGCTTAGTCAAGGCAGTTTTATTCCATCTATCATAATCGATAATGTTTAAACCTCCAGCAGTTTCTGGTTTACACAAAGTCTCCCATGCTATAGGAGCCCTATGACTAGTATCATGACTACCAGTCCATAGGTAATTCCTGCATATACCATTTACCAGTTTAATAACTTTTTTTGGAATGAAAAATACTTGAGCTCAGTAAGTCTGTATTTCAAACAATACACTCTTGATGATTTGTAGTCTTCCAGCATAGAATAAAAACTTGGATGTCCAGCTTTTGATTATGTCCACTATCCTCTCCACTAATGGCATGCATTGTGCTATAGTAATTTTCCTTGTGGACAGAGGTACTCCCAAATATTTGAATGGAAAGCTGCCTTCTGCTAGGTGAAGCTCTGCTAGCATTTTTTCTTTGAATTCCCTGGGAACACGTGCTATGTACAGTGAGTTTTTTTTTCAAATTTACTTGAAGGCTTGCGGCCTTTGAGAATTGATCAAACACTTCCATCAACATCTTCATTGAAACCTCATCAGCCCTGCAACACATCAAGAGATCATCTGCAAAGCAAATGTGTATTACTTGTAGTCTGGTGCATTTGGGGTGGAAGTTAAAATCTGGATTCCTAATTAATGTCTTCAATGATTTGTTTAGATACTCTATGGCTAATACAAACAAGTAGGCAGACATTGGGTCCCCTTGTCTTAGCTCTTTCTTTGCTTCAAACTTGTTGGTCAATCCTCCATTCAATAATAGAGTAGTTTACTGTAGAAACACACTCCATAATCAATGTTACTAGTTTGTAAGGCACCCCAAATTCAAGTAGTACTGCTTTCAAAAAGCCCCATTCTACTGAGTCGTAGGCTTTTCTGATGTCTACTTTGATCATGCATCTAGGAGATACTGCCTTTTGAGTATACCCTTTGATCAATTCATGACCCATAATAACATTATCAAGAATATTCCTCCCTTCTATAAAAGCAGATTGTGAAGGCCCAACCAGAAAATCAACAACCAATTTAAGTCTATTTGTCAGAATCTTAGCAATGATCTTATACATTGTTGAGCAACAAGCAATAAGCCTAAATTCTTTAACATAACTGGGGTTCTACACTTTTGGGATCAGTGTAACATTTGTGCAATTTATGTCTTCCAGTAATCTGCCATTTTGAAAGAATTGTTGCACTGTCTCTGTAATTTCCTTTCCAATAATTGGCCAAAAATCTCTAAAACATTCTGCAAGGTATCCATCTATACCTGGTGCCTTGTCATTAGGTAAGTTCTTCACTATCTGGCAGATCTCTTCCTTTGTTACTGGCAGTAACAATTGTTGTTGCTGGTTCAGTGTTAAACAAAGGCCATCTCTTGTTATATTGATGTCAATCCCTGGCAATTGTTCTGCTGTTGTTCCCAATAGTTGCTGAAAGAATTGTGTGAACTCTTGTTGAATCTGTTTTGGATCAGTAATCTTCAACTGATTTTCATTGAAGATACAACTCACCTTATTTCATGCTTGCCTGGCTCTCATATATGCATGGAAATACTTGGTATTACAGTCTCCCAATTGGATCCAAGTTGCTCTTGATTTCTGCCTCATTATTTGTTCTTGAATTGCTTCCCATTTTTCAATACTTTCTAGAGATTTCCTTTCTTCTTCAATTAATACTTTGTTGAAATAATCTTCATTCAGCTTTCCTTGGGTCACTTTCAATTCTTCTCTCATTTGCTTTAGCTTATGGTCAACTGAGGAGTGCTCCTTTTGTATATCTCTGGTTTCTTGTTCAAGCTTCTTCAGTTTGGTTCAAACAGAATACATGGTGAATCCTTTGATCTTCTGTCTCCAAATTCTCTAGACTGCTTCCTTGTATTCTCTTTGGTTCATCACTGTTGTTAGTAACCTGTATGGCTTTCTCACTCTTACCTTTATCACCTCAGTGTCTAGCATTATAGGAGTATGGTCTGAACAACCAGGTAACATATATACTGCCTCAATTCCAGTGTAAGAGTTGAACCACTCAGCATTGCCAAAAGCCCGGTCTATATGGCTATATACTCTGACCTCTGCATCCCTCTTGTTACTCCATGAAAATCTGCTTCTTCTTTTGGTGATTTGTCCCACTCCAATATCATCAATGCAGTTCTGAAAATCAGTCATTTCTGCTTGATGAACTGGCTGTCCATTTATTATGTCATCTACACTTAAAACACTATTAAAATCTCCCATTATAAGCCAAGGTCCACAATGCTGAATATTCCTCAAGCTCCTCCATAGTGATACTCTGTGTTGTATGGTGTGTAGGCCATATACAAATGTTATGTAGCTAGTGAATGTTGAATTCTTGTCCTTCACCTAACAGCGAATCAGTTGGTATGTGCTACCCAGAATTGCAACATGAACAATTGTTTCTTTCCACATTATCCATATCCTTCCATTTGGTGCAAATGCATAGTTGTCTTCTACTTTCCAATCCCCATCCATTTTCTTGTAAATAGCCTTTGCTTTTTGTTGTTTCACTCTAGTTTCTAGGCAAGCAATCATATCTACTTTATTTATCCGCAAGAACTTCTCTAATTCTTGCTGTTTATAGGACTTGTTCAGTCCTCTTATGTTCCAAGATACAATGATCATGAGGGATTATGATTACTTGAGGTGCTTCCCTGGGTCAATTGGCCTGATCCATTTCCGGATACTTGCTGCTGTTGATTCCCATCTGATGGTCTTTCCAGTATGGTCAGTGCAACAAATGCATTCCTTTTAGCCAATTCATCATAATTGACCTCTCTATACTTTGCTTTGTCAACTGGTCCTTTTACAACTACTACTTGTTTCCCTCTGTTGTTCACCTGTACCTCCATTTCAGGATGATCTATTGGCTCATCTTGTTGTTGAATGGTTGTACTCTCTTCAGCTACAACTTTTGGTTTCCACTTCATTATGGTTTTCTTCTTTCTTCTCCTTCTCTACTTCCTTGGTCCTTCCTCTTGTTGCACATCTTTTTGACAGTCACCAATATTATGCCCAAATGTGTTACACTCTAGATAGAATTTCGGTTTCCATTCAAATTCCACATTCTGCATCCAACTTCTTCCATCTGGTATCTCAATATAGATCTCATCAGGCAACGGCTGAGTTATGTCCATTTCCATAAGGACTCGAGCATAAGAAATCCTCTCACACTTAGTAGTTAATCTATCAGTGCATATAGGTTTTTCCTAGTAAGCTAGCTATCCTCCCTAGATTTTCCTCAGCCCAGCACTGAATTGGTAGACCAGGTAAATCTACCCATATTGGAACAATTCTCTTTGATTCCTTCTTGATCTGGAAGTTTGGATCACAATCCTTCAATATCATAGGTTTGCTATTGAACGTGTAAGGGCCATTTTGCACTATTAGGTTTTTGTCCTCCATAGATTCAAATTTAAAGATGAAGTACCCGTCATCGTGTAGTAACACTGTTGGAGTTGTAACAGTGTTCCAAACACCATAGACGAACTTAAGCATCTCCTTAAATGACGGGTTGCCCCCAGTACATAACCTATTAATGTTGTCATCCACTTCTGGGTCTGCAATTTTACCTCCTTTGGATTTAATTTGGCAATTTTCACTCCATCCTTCACCATCGGAGGATAGAATTTGAGTTGCATGCCCTGATTTTGTACTTTGTTACCTTTAACAACATCAGCCATAGTTTGTTTTTGAGATCTAGCTGAGTATGTAAGTTTCCTTGCCGCTGAAAGCATACATGTTTTCATTGGTTATATTTCGCTTTTCTCCACTTCCAGCTAAGCTTGCATGACCGTACGAGCACTTCCCATACCTGGTAACCAATGTAACAGTTGCATTGGGGCTATTTTTTGTGGAATGCCGCTTTCTGGGGTAATTAATCTCGTCATATTTACAGTTTGGGGGGAATTATTAGTGTAGGTCGGTTATGGTGGAATCCGGTGGATCGGTGATTGTCAGCTGCTTTGCTTAACAAATCGCCAGAGTTTCTCTCTTTACTTTCTCTCTCTACATCCCCTCCCCTTCAAAGAAGGACTTGAGCTATAATTAATCATACTATTTTTGTACACTCTTGAAGAGTATATTGTAGCCATCCAAAACATTTATGCTCAATGTATGCGTTAATTTCTCCGGAAGACAACAACATCTAGGGATGTTCAAAGAAAACCGATAAATCGCACTAAACTGATAATTCGAGTCAAATCGGAAAAAAAAAATCAGTTATATTTTTGTGTTGGGAAAGAAAAATCGATTATAATTGACCTGATTTGGTTATAGCCAAAAAAAATCAAACCGAAACTAAACCAACCTCACATTACATTATATAATTTATAAAAATATTTTATATAATCAATATTCATAGTAATATAATTTATAAATATTTCTTAAACTTGCTCACAGTTTTATCTTTAAACATATTATTTAAAGTTTGGACTTAACATTTTTGAATGGTCCAATAAATTTTATAGCTCATAAATGTAGTAAGTCAAATAAAGTTCAAATCAATACTAATAAAGAAAATTGAATTTAACACTAGGAATGACAATAGTGTTGGATATTTATTTATTAGTTTTACATTGGTTTATAATAAACATGCATAACCTAGTTTATCTTTTTCTTTAGTACTTAGTTGTGTAATTAATAGTACTTATTAGTTGTACTTATTTTAGCATGACCTATATAGTATTTTTAAATTATGTTAATTTTTATTATGGCGCATTAATTAATAATATTTTTTTATATGATTTTATTATTTTTGTTATTGAATATTTTAGTATAACGCTATGACTCATCTCATACTATTATGTTATTTTCTTGAAAAATACAATATATAGTTATACCTTACTAGGACTAAAGAAATATTTGGAGTACAAGTTACATAATTTGTGCCATGAAGACTTTACTGGAGAAAAAACCCGAAAACCCGAAAAAATCGAAAAATCCAAAAAAAATTGAGATTGAAAAATCTGACTTTTTGGTTTTGTTTGGTTTATAGATTTAAAAACCCGATACCATTGGTTTTATTTGGTAATTGAAAAATTCAAACCAACCCGATCAATATACACTCGTAGCAGCAACAACAACAAACTCAACATAATCTCACATAATGGAGTCTAAACATTATTTATCTTTGTGTCTCCAATAAACAGGAATAATGGGGACACTACCAAATGAAAAGATTATAATCCACCACCTTATTCTTGCTTCAAAATATAATTAGACAAAGAGCCTCATTTATTTTTATAAGCCCACAACGGGTGAAGTACACAAAGAGCCTTCTAAGTGGATAACCTTAAATTTTTGTCTCCGTACAGAACTTCAAGTTTAACAAGTGTCGCCTCTTATTTGCCTCGTATGCAACACTTTTAACTTTTGATCTTAAAATTCTGCATCAGTCAAAAGTTAAAGACCACCCAAAAAGTATCATATTTTTGTAACCTTTTGGTCCACATGCCTCACTTTAAAATGATAAGCCCAACTGATCCCCTACATTTGGGCAAAGGGCACTAGTAGCCACATTTAAGCCTTATAATTTAGGAATTTTTACCTAGTTATACTATAATAGAAACCTATTTACTATTTTTATTTAGGTTCCTTATTAATTATTTTGTACATCAAAATTTCAAGATCCCTTAAATCTAGTCTATCTGTTACATGACACCCAACACTCATTTCCAATAATCCCTCCTACATTTAAGATTCTTTCCTTTTTCAAAGGATTATAAAAACATCTTCACTCTTTCTTAACAATTACCCAAAATTGTTCTTACCCACAGTAAGAAATTTTGCTTACCCATTGTTATCCAAAATTTGCATACCCAAAATCTCGCTTACCCCACTGTTATCCCCCCAAAATTGCATATTCTTTTCCTCTTCCACAGCTTTTGAGATTCAATTTCTCTTTTTCTTACTAATCACCCAAAATCTCGATTTCTTATTGATACAATGCAAACAAAATTCAGAATATTGCTCTAGAATCAAGTTGTGGGACAATTTTGAATCTTGTTTTCTTTCTTTCTAAATTCTTTATTGTATTTGACTTGTATATGATACATCAATACCCAAAATAATACTCAATACAATATTAATACAATTATATTAAATTTTTAGTGTAGGGTTATGATTGAAACTTGAAGAAGATGAAGATCATAATTGTATCGCGATTGTATTATAATAGTATATGTAGCACAATTATTGCAGGAATTGTATTACAAATGTACGATAATTGTATTTTTATTGTATATTGTTACGAGCAGCTGTGAGTTCGTGACGAATTTCACTGTTTGTATTACAAATATGAAAATTGTATACTGTTAATTTATTAGTATTGTATCAGGTATTATTTTGGGTATAATATAACATATACAAGTTAGATACAATTGTGATATAAGTATGATGCATTTATGTTTTAAGCATTGATGTATCCGATACAATTCAAATACAATTATGAAATAATTATCATACAATTTCTGAATATGTTTTTTAATAATATAAAGTCGTCGGCAATAGTGGGGAGAGAGAATATGGAGATTCTAGGTGTAGATTAAGGAATTTTGATGTAAAAAAAAAGGAGAGCGAAAAGGATAGGGGAAAAAAGGAAAGGGTGTAATTGAATCCCTTAATTGAAGGCACTAATAATGGGGTGGGAGCCTTTTAAGAAGCAATGTATAAGAAAAACCTAGGTACTTATTAAAAACTGCAAAATATAAAGAACATAGGTAAACAAGTTTCTAATATAGTATAGCTAGGTAAAAATCCCTATAATTTATAATATATTTAAATATTAGCCAATTCACCCAAACTTCAGGACTAAATAGCCTGAATTTGTATCCTGAATTTCTTAGATGCTAATTTAAAATTCAGGACTTAACGTACTAAGTTTTTGAGCTGCTGCTTTGAAATTCAGGACTAAGCTGCTAATTTAGAATTCAGGACATAAGATTCAGAATTCTGGACACAATTTTCGAACTTTAGGACACGATGTCCTGAAGTTTGAACCTTAAATTTTAAACTTTAGTATGTTGTGTCCTGAAATTTGAGATTGACTAATTTTTAAATACATTATAAATCGTGAATATATTTTAAACATCATGCTTGGTGTCATTGCCGCTCTTCATTTTGACAAGCCGACTAGGCCTAACTTTCTGATAATCCATCAAAAATTGAGGATTATGACACAAACCGTGCTTTTGCTACCTGACCAAAAGAACATACTGAACCAAAATTACAGAAAACAATTGCAGTCCTAGCCCACCAAATAGAAAACTAACAACTTTTCCAACTCTTGAATTTTCTTTTCCTTACCTTCCCTCACCAAAATTATAACACGAATTTGTATTAGAATTTTGACAATTCATCGGAATTTTCGTATGGCAATTCTTTGCTCAGAATTAGGTGTAGTAATTTGAGCCCAAACTCATTTGATTCATCCAATCCGTTTAATGTTGGGCTGGTTATTGACCCGTTCTTTTGTTGAACTCAGTCCATTTTGACCCAACCTATTTCAACATGTCAAAAGTCGGGTTGATTTGTAGCCCAAATTGATCCTTGAGTAACTTTGCTAAAATATCTTTGTCTGTTTGATTTGATATGTTATATATGATCATAACAAAAGAAAGAAAAATGTTATTTGATAATTAAACAATTCATAAGAAAATCATACACATTAATTAAAGCTTGGTAAGAGTTGCGCGAGTTGGACTATGACCTAAATTTTAGCCCAATTTGTTCCAACCCATCTCAACCCAAGCTACTTTTGGACGGGTCAATTGACTGGCCCATTTATTGACATCCATTTTGATCCGCCCAAAATCAATCCAACATGCCCATTTTGACTCTGCTACTCAAATTTTTGTAAGTCAACTTCTGATAATCCATTAAAATTTGCGGCTAAGTTCTAACCAGTAAGTAATTTTAAAAAATTTATTTAAACGGATCAAAACTTAAATCGTGGTGCAAAAATAGATTATTTCTGCAAATCACCCCCAAAAATATTCTGAACCAATATTGGGACGAGTGTACAAATAGTCATTCTCAGGGATGCTATTTACAGCCTGTTTGGATGGTTGTACATATCGTTTCATAATGTATGTCGTATTATAGTATATTGTATTGTATCATTTAATGATACAATGTTTGAATAAATTGTGTCGTTTGCCATTATTTCATGATATCACGCACCAACAATATGAAGAATAAATTTGTAATATTATAAAGAAAAATTATGATACGGGATAAAATTACTATAAAAAAAGGTAGGCGTAAATGATAAAATAACATTATTTAATAATAATGAAGGGTGAGAGAAAAAGACAAGGTAACGACGTGACCACACTAAATCGATCGTAAGGTTGGCAAATGGGCCAGACCCGGACCTAAACGGGCCTCGTAGGTTGGTCCTATATGGGCACAGGCTTCGTGGGTCGGGCTTAAACGGTTCCGGGCTTCGTGGGCTAGCTATTGGTAGGAACCAGACCGGGACCACGAATTAATGGTCTCGGGATAAGTGGGTTGGTCTGGACTAAGTGGGCCAGTCCCGGGCCTATGTGGGCCTGCACTATTTTTTTTTTTTTTTTATCTAAGGCAATTTCTCTTAAATTATATTATATAGTTGTGACTTAAATTTTTTAATTTAAAACACAAAATATTATAAAGAGATATTCAAAGGAATGCGTTATAATTTTTATTATTATGACATTAACAAAACATGACCCAATCTTTCTTAGTCTTCCCCCTCCCCTCCCCAATGCCCCCAATGGAATGAGCACAACCAAGGTGCTAATACCACTATTGAGAAGAAAAAGAAACTAATCAAGATGTGCCAAAAAAGTTACATATTAATTTTACATGGTATCTCTTACAAATTTCATAAATCCTTCAAGGTTCGAAGGAACTTCCGTTGGTGGTGGTGGAAAAAACACTTGTTCATCACCGCTTCCAAGCGAAGCTGCATCCTTCGCAAGTTCAGCTAGCATTTCTTCGTAAGCTTCGTCTACATTTGGTTGTGATTCAGCAAGTCCAAAATTTTTTCGTTCCAAACGGATCCAATTTATGAAAAGTACTGATTTTCCCAAGCTCTCCCTCATAGACGCTCTATAATTACCAAGTTGAAGTCTTGCTTGACTGAAAGCGCTCTCCGATGCCACTGTTGAAGCTTGAATGATTAAAATGTCTCAGGTCATCCTTGAAAGAATCGGAAAGTATTTTTCTTTGTCCTTCCACCATTCCAAAATATTAAAGGAGCCATCAGGATTCACTTCCTCAATTCCTTGTGACAAATAAACTTCAAGCTCATTTAGTTGTGAACAATCACTAGTACTAGAACCTTGAGAACCCCTGAACCCGGCCCAAGCAGTAAGTGCTCTTACTCCCGCAGTTCTTTTAGTTGATTGAGAACTCGAAGAAGAAGGAGTTGGAATATTTGGTCTAGCATTATCTATTGCAATTTGATAAGCACTATAAATAGTTTGAGCATTTATTTTAATTAAGGCTTGTGCGTCCAAAAGTCTAGACAACTCCTCATCTTCAAGTGCTAAACCATGGTAAATAGATTGATACCAATATTGAGGACCTCCTAATTTCATAGTAGGATTTAACAAGGCACCAAAATCATAAATAGAGGGAATATGGAAAAAATATTTTTAAAATTTCATTCTCATAGAATCAATAGCTTGTTCATAAATTTCTCCACCCTCTGAAAAATAAGCAAAAAAATTTGCAAGTTCTGCAAGATAAACTAAACAGTTAGAAATAGTAGGATAATATTGCCCAGAAAATTCATTTGTAGCAATATGAAATTTTTCTAAAAAAATCTACAAACATTTTAATATTAGCCCAATCCGCATTTGTAAGCTTCTTATCATCATCACTTACATGAGTATTAAACGTTGAGTTTGTGGAGTTTCTATATTCATATGCAACAACTAAACTTTCATACATGTAATTCCATCTAGTTGGATAAGGTTTAAGAACCTTTCTTTCTCTTAGGCCAAATTCATCGCATCTTTTAAAATATTCTCTAAGTCTACTTCTACGGTTTGAATAAAAGAGCTAGTGAATAGCCATTTTAACCTTTTCAATTTCCACATTTAAAATTCTCATACCATCACCCACAATTAAATGGTAAATATGACAAATACATCTAACATGAAAAATGTTACTAAATGCAGGATTTAATGTAGTGGTAAGCAGGGCTACAACATTAGTGTTACTAGTAGCATTATCCATTGAAATTGACATTATTTTATCACTAATGCAAAAATATCTACAAATGTCCGTAACTGTGCTAGAAATAAACTGCCCTGTGTGACATGAATTAATTATTCTATAAGCAATAATACGCTTTTGCATTATCCAGTCCTCATCAATCAAATGACCGGTAACAGTAAGATAATCACAGTCATTACCACTTCTACCAATATCAGTAGTAATAGCAACACGGCAATTAATATGAGTAAATAAATAATGCAAATATTGTTCATATTCATGTTTATATTTATAAATAACACTCTTTACGGTTGTGCGAGGCCATCCTTTATAAGTAGGATTAAAAATTCTTCTAATATAATGCACAAAGTGAGGGTTAGAAGGAAAACTATAGGGTAAGCACATAACAGTAACCATTTTTGCTAATTCCTCCCTATCTTTTCTTGGGCCATAATATAAAATACTACCGGTAACATTATGTGTCTCCTCAAACTTCTCGTCCCCCCGATCAACCCCCGAGTAACATAGTTAAAAGCTATTTGCCACACGTTTTACCTTTAAGCTTTATTTTTTTCTCTTGTTTGAATAAAAAATGGCCAAATAAGAGATGTTTCAGCCCGTTTAGAAGGTTGTTTATAAAAAGCAGGGGTAGTAACAGGGGAGGGGGTCAGATGGGGCATCATTTGGATTAGTTGAGTTAACTTCCGCAACAGGACTAGTGAGTGTATCATCATCCGGTTGCGGTTCATCCAAATCTATTTCCTGCTCATCTTCTTCATCAATAGTTAGATTACCATAAAGAGAATTCATATATTCATGATCTAAGTGTTCACCACCTCCAACATTATGCACATATTGACTCTCAGTAAATTATAATAAAGTATTATCACTATCAAGAATAAGAGCAGGTGGAGAGCGGCTATGGGGTTTGGGTAGGGGAGCCCGGAGAATTAGAGGAGGAATAAATTGACTAATAGATTTACCACTCTTGGATTTGTCTTTATTTGTACTAAATATTTTTTTAACGAAAAATCCATCTTAATTATAATTATACAAAATAAATAAAACAAACAAAACTATAATATTAAAACTAAAGAGTTGGAACGAGTTTACCGAATTGACGAACAACTTGTTGAAAATTAATTATCGTTGAAGACTTGAATACTTCAATTCACCAACTTCACAATTTTTCACACAAATTGCAACAATAAAGTAACCAATTATAGAAGAAAATTAGAGAGAGATTGATGATTTTGTGAGAAAAATGAAAGAATGAGGGGGTATTTATAGTTGAAAAGAGGAAAAAAGTGTAATTATAAAAAGTTTGGATTAAAACAAAGTTGGGGGGAGGGGGGTTAAATGGCTATTTTACAGAGCCCAAGCGACTATTTTTGCAGGCCAACAACCATATTTTAAATGTTATAACGGTTAAATTTTTTTTTAGATTTTTTTTTTTAAATAGCCGTTGGGCCCGTTTGAGCCCGTTTAAGATCGTTTGAACCGGCCCACTTAGCACCCGGTCCCGGGTCCTAACGGGCTTTTTAACGTAACCGGCCCACCCCTGGTCCCGGGCTTAAACGGTTAGGCCCATTTAGACCCACTACCCATATAGGCTCGCGGGCCTAGGCCGGGCCTAACCGGCCCACATGGCAACCTAAGTGACACTTTTCGTCGTTACATAAGTACATATTTAACGATACTATACAATAAAGTTTAAGTAACAATCAAATCAAACATTGTATCTGAAGTAACAATACGATACAATACAACAAGTAACGACCATCCAAACAAGTGTTAGAGATTAGTCAGTACGCATTTTGTCCTAAAATTTTAAACTAAAAATCTTAATTTCTGAACAATTCAGGATATTTTTGTCTTGAAAATTGAAATTAAGGACGTACTGACTAATTTTTTAATATCCTCAAAATTTAAAATTCAAGACATACCGACTAATTTCTAAATAGTAATCTTTTAAAATGACTATCTGTTGTCATTTTTACACCAATATTACAGAAAATGAAAATCGCAGTCCTTAAAAATATCTATTTTTGCAAAAAACGACAAAATGTTTTGATACTTTTCAAAACCATCCCTAAGTTTTCCAATTCCATTGCACTTTGTCCATTTTCCAGTTTGACACAGCTATTGGTTTCTCAGAAAAACTAACGACTTTCCTTACCTTCCCTGGCCGACTTAAAATAGTATTAGGTCGATTTTCTGGGAAGGCTAAAGGTTCAACAATGGCGATTTCTCTTTCAGCTATGGCTTTTAGAACCTCAGTTCCTTCATTTTCTTATTTCAAAGCAAGAAATCTTGGAAATCTATCATTTTTATGCATTTCTCAGACCCCATTTTGTTTTAATTCTCTAATTTCACTTCAAAATTCTTGTGGATCTTCACGACTTCATCTCTCAAGGTAAATTATAGTCTAAAATTCTTGTCTTTATTTCAATTTAGCTGGAAAAAAATGAGCTTTACACATCTTTTTTGTTGTTTGGTTTAAATTGTTACTATATAAAGTTCTTGTTTTTATGGAAATCAAAATAAAAAAATGATTGTGCCCATCTTTTTGTTATTTGGTTTAAAATTATATAAAGTTCTTGTTTTTATTGAAATTATTAGCTCAAACAATGAACTTTGCCCATCTTTCTTGTTATTTGGGTTGTAATTTATATGAAATTTTATTGGTATTGACAATTAGGGAAAAAGAAGGAAATAAAGAATAGTAATTTTTGATATTTTATGGATCTTTTTCATTTCTAGAGGATGATTTAGCATGTATTTTAATCAGTTTGTCTTTATTAGTATTAATTTGGGAGTTGGGTATTTGCCAGCAAAAAGAATTGAGGTTTGGGCCTTGCAAATTCTTAGCATTAACTGACATTTTCTCTACTTTACATTTTTGTGTATTTATGCCTTTAATGTTAAATTGTTTATTACAATTAGAATGAAATGGATATGATGACATGAGTTGAGCTTAAGTGGTGAAATATGGTCAGTGAGGATTCATATAGCTGACCCCAACTTGTTTGGGAATGAAGCATAGTTGTTGTATCGGAATGAAACGGATCCAAATAGAGCAGAATGAATACAGTGGATTAATATAGCTACCAAACTAATACTGGGTTGAGGTGAATACAGTGGATTAATATAGCTACCAAACTAATGGAGGTGTAGTTGATGGATTGATTGCTTTGCGGTTCATATTGTAGAGAATTTGCTGGTTGATTGATGTTTTGGTTGATCTTTAGTAGAAAAGCGAGGTTGATTTCTTTAAGTTGTATTTTGGTTGTTCAATTGTGTGCAGGAAATCATGTAGGGTTCGAGCAACGTTGTTACAAGAGAATGAAGAGGAAGTGGTTGTGGAGAAATCGTTTGCACCTAAAAGTTTTCCGAGCAAAGTGGGAGGGGGAAGTAACGGAGAGCCACCAGATGATTCACCCCCTAATGGTTTGGAGAAATGGGTTGTAAAGGTTGAGCAGTCTATAAATATATTTCTCACGGTAGGTATTGCATTTTCTGAATCTTGCTTACTATCAAATTTCATGAAAACTATGTATTTCAGGAATGTTTTTCAGCGCATAGGATTTAGTCCTGAGTAGCTTTTGTACATTCCAATTGGCTAAGAATATGTCTGATTGTGATCAAATTATGCTCTAATAATTTCAGGATTCGGTGATAAAGATTCTTGACACATTGTATCATGACCGAAACCATGCAAGGTTTTTCGTGCTGGAAACAATTGCAAGAGTTCCTTATTTCGGTAAAGACTACGTCTTCAAGCTGCTGATTCTTTTGTAACACCTAGACCATTTTTCCCAGACCGTACTATTTTGTTTAGGCTTGAACATATGTTGTGTACTGTATTGACATGTGGATCATAATGTATTTATGACAGCATTTATATCTGTTCTTCACATGTATGAGAGCTTTGGTTGGTGGAGAAGAGCAGATTATCTGAAGGTGCATTTTGCTGAGAGCTGGAATGAGATGCACCATTTACTCATTATGGAAGTAATGCTCTAGCTTCTAACTTCTTGATTTCCTTCCAACAAATGCCCTAGTTTATGTTTCTTCTCGTCCTTCTAATGTACTACACCTAACAAGCATCTGTCTTGCCGCAGTCATTAAGTGTGTGCTATGTATGTTGGTTTTTTCATAAATAAGCATAGTTTATTCGGCAAGGGTTACGATATGAAAGGCTTGATACTACATTGTCTCCATGTGCTACTTTAAACTTTTTATTGGAGAAATGTATTATTTCATATCATATACTTATATAGTGAAAGTATAGACCCTTGTGGTCCGGCCCTTCCCCGGACCCCGCGCAATAGTGGGAGCTTAGTGCACCGGGCTGCCCTTTTTTAATCTAAGTGAACTTTCTTTTGAATGGGATCTTATGAATATTTCGTGCAGTAAGTAATGAACCAACTTATTGTGCGTCACAGAGCCTTGTTTACTTGAATTGAAAATAATTCATAGATATATTTCTCTGTCCTGAAATCATTGTTGTTCAACTGCAGGAATTAGGAGGAAATGCCTGGTGGTTTGACCGATTCCTTGCGCAGCATGTTGCAGTATTCTATTATTTCATGACAGTTTTGATGTATGCTTTGAGCCCAAGAATGGCATGTAAGTTGTAATATTAGGATCTAACGTTCACGTCTCTAGAGCTTTTCTTTATCTCCTTTCAGTTTCTCATAGCTTTTTATTGTTTAAAAGAGTATGGTTCTGGATGTCGATAATAGCTGGAATATTCATCATTATCTTATAGACCAATTTTAATATTTCCAGTAAAAGTGTTATAGCCTTTTTAACTCATCAAAAAATATGTAGCATCTTTTACCTATCTTGCTTCTTTTCAGAATTGGGAGATGAAATCACTGCTTTCGGCATTTTTTCGTGCACGTCTTCTTTGTCTAGTTTTAAATTCTTTGATTTATATACCCGAAAGTGAGATTAGTGCCTTTTCATGTATGGACCATTATCAAGGCGAATACTGATAAAGTTTGGTGATGCTTCAATTCTTGTAGATCATTTCTCTGAATGTGTGGAGAACCACGCATACGAGACTTACGATAAATTCATCAAGGAGCAAGGAGGTATTATTTTACAAACAGTTGCATATTTTGAACAGCCTAAGCCGAGGGGCCAGAATTTTAAGTGGTAGTTTCCTTTAATATGCTTGGCTCTTTCTCAAGGATAGCACAATGTTTGGAAAGGAACAAGGACCTCGGGGAAGAGGGAAGATGGAAAAATATGCATATATTTCTAGTCAATTCCTTTTCTGGGATAGTTTAATGCTATTGGATTTTTAACCTCAAAATGGTAGTAATATTCAGTGTTAATGCTTCTGCAGAGGAATTGAAGAAATTGCCCGCTCCAAAGATTGCCGTGAGCTACTACACGGGAGGTGACTTGTATTTGTTTGGTGAGTGTTACAGCGGTACTTAATAAACTTATGACCAAATAATTTCCATCTGCTTTAGTACTCTAAACCATCTTGTGATTGCTTCAGATGAATTTCAAACTTCACGAGAGCCTAATACTCGAAGACCAAAGATAGGTAAAGTCACCTCAATGATATTGTATCATGTCGCTGTTTAACCCTCTTTTTTCCTGAACTTCGATATTGAGCTTGGTTTAGATTATTTAATAAGATGACTGTTGCATAAATATGCTTCATATCCTGATCCTTGGCCATTCTATTGAGATGTTCCATTAGACGTCTTTGTTAATTTTCAATGATATTTTTGTTGAAAACTGAAGGGTACAAAGTGTTGTTCACCCTTATCTTTATAATTCTCTAGCGGTGGTAACATTTCGTGCGCCCCTATCTTATAGCTGAGATATATGTTTATCTGGAGAAAGGAACGCTGTTTTGTTACTTTTGGTAAATCTTTTTACACAAGTGAAAGAGTACAGTTCTGATTGAACTCGTGTTTCCTATTTAGATAATCTGTACGATGTATTCATGAATATTAGAGATGACGAAGCAGAGCATTGTAAGACAATGAAAGCCTGTCAAACTCATGGGAGCCTTCGCTCTCCGCACACAGATCCATTTCCTGAGTCTGAAGATGATTCAGGGTGTCCCGTGCCTCAGGCTGATTGTGTAGGTATCGTGGATTGTATAAAGAAATCTGTCGCCGATCCTCAAGTCAGCAGAAGGTAGAGCAAGAAAAATGACAACCAACTAAACTATACTTGTATATACTAGTATAGCTATACAAAGATATATAGATCCATGTTCTATCTTTTTGTCTGAGGTAGAGCATGTCAAATTGCCCAAAGATGGGCAAGAATTTGGTTGTTTTCTCCTTTCATATGTACTGAATGTATTACATATATAATCTTTTGGAAAGTTTCAACAATTTAGTCTTTGCTTGGGATGTGAACCTCTAGATGATTTGTACACTGATCAAGTATTTAGTACTAGTTTTCTTTTATGTTTATCTGACAAGGATGATCTATAATGCAAGAGCAGAATGTGTTACCTCCATGAACTGGTTACACACACACATCACATATAAATATATAGACACACACATCACAGTCGCAATGGTGGAGACAGGATTTCCGCTAAGGGCGTTCAAAAAAGAAAAAATTTAAAATTTATTAAAAGACTGGCCAATGGGAATTGAACCAGTCCCCTTGGCCACTAAGCTATGCGTTTGGGCTATTTTTAAGGGGATTCTAAAAATAATATATAGAGACACAAGACGGATTTTGCCTTGTGTGTATAGTGCAATTTTCCGGCCAAGGGGGTTCGAGCCCCCCTCCGCCCCCTAAATCCGCCCCCCGGCCGATCGGTCACTCTTTAGCCTGTGATAAGCTTAGCTATGGAGTGGGTATACACCATCATGTCGAGACTCTTTCAAAGTGAGATACCGGCTTTCACGAGGGAATGAAATTATGCTACTTTCCCCTTTTGCAGAAAATGGAGATATGAATTGATATATTATTGAATTTGTGAGACGAGGCATGAAAATGCAGTTTATGCCTTAAATTGAACTATAATTTCAGGAAAATTTGGTGTACATTCTAAGATAATTTCAGATTCAAACCAACAATTGGTCATCCTGAAGAATATGTGTCTTGCCATTACACAATTAAGATCCGATTATGTGTATATATATAATATACGACAGTGGTATCAGGTCAAGTTGCTCGTACTTCAACTAATTCACGTAGTACATTTATACTATGGTTTATTTGATGGCCCAAGACAACTAGTAAGCTACGTTTTCAGATTCTAAATATTATTTTAAAAAAAAGATTTATACTATGGTAATATTATATATTAATATAGCATGAATATCTAGGGAAAAATTGTAGCTCAAAAGGTCTAAGATTGGACCCTTTTGTTTCATATTGTTTGATTCAATAATATCTTCTTCACTCATATTATGTCTGTCACACCTCCTTTTTATCACCTCCGGAAGGGTATAAGGGAGTTTTTTTCAATTTAAGTGACAATCGAAACGGGATTATTTTATTTAAAATTCAGAGTCGCCACCTGGGATAGTTTATGGTGTCCCAAGTCACCGGTTTTAAATCCTGAATCGAGGAAAGATTGACTCTGTTTTATAGTCCGCGAATACAGAAATCCGGGTAAGGAATTCTGTTAACCCGGGAGAAGGTGTTAGGCATTCCCGGGTTTCGTAGTTTTAGCACGGTCGCTCAACTATCATTATCGGCCCAATTATCTGATTTTAAATTACTTTTAAACCTATGTGCCTTTTTAACTTTAAAATCGCTTTTTATTTATTTAAAGAATTAATTCAGGGTTATTCAAAACACATCACAAGCCACGCTACATGAAATGTACTCGTGATTCACGACACGTTCTACTTATCCTTGTTGGAAATTAGAACCGGGTCACATGAAATGTACACCCGAATTTAAGAATTAAAAGAAAGTCAATTTAAAGAACGCGCCTAAAGCAACTACGAAGGTTCAAATTAATAACAAATTTGTGAGGGCCACGGAAAATTCAATTGATGACACACCTCAATTTTTAAAGAGTTAGTATTAATTATATGAGGGTCATGGGCTTGGGGTTTTTATTTGGCATGACACGCCTCAAATTATTCCTAAAGTGATTTCTTGGTCTAGTCTTATGAGGGCCATAAATTATAAGTTTTGTGGATATGGCACACCCCAATCTAATTAAAGATTAAAGCAGTTTGAGCTTTGTTCAAATTAATTCGGTCTTCATTACTATACGCATCCTATTCAAAGTGCTACATATTGGCCTAACATTTGGAGAAAGCGGATTTCAGACTTAAGTAATAATAGACAACAATTTAAAGGGCATTGGGCTCAAGGTGAGGCCCAAAACTGGACGGGATCAGCAAAAGGGGTTTTGGATGTAACTGGGCCAATGACAAAGGCTTAGTTGCGTAATTTATGGCAATTACTTGAAACAAATTACATTTTTTTATGAGAAATCTTGAGATTAAGACAAGTACTGACAATTCTTGCAAGTTTTAAAAAGATGCAAAGTGTATTTTGATGCCAAATCACATTCTATAACGAAGATGCAATAACTGATGTTATAAAGCTCATACACAGTTTGTCTCACTATTTAAAATATAACAAAATTCATGAATTCTAACCAAACACTAACATGATTTCAAAAAATACTATTACTAACATGAACTCAACTCTGTTCCACTCCAAACATTAGATCCAAGACAATAATGGACTAATTCTATGAAACCTTTAACATTAGACTCACAGACTTTCTTTCACTAACATTCATACACCTGTTATGCATATGCTAATATTAAGTGCAGGGTAGTCAAGCTAACACTCAAAGTTGACAACCTTCAGAACCCTTAAACTGATATCATTTGAGCAAAAGTATTGATTCTTCAAGAACATACAACGCACAGGTACATCAAAGCTAATTATAACATTGGTTTCAGCACATGAAACTAGTGAATCAAGCAGTAATATGTCATGTCATTAGACCCCTAATAATGAACTAGAAATCTATTCGAATACACTTGAAGCTAAAGAAGTAAACTGAAAGTCCAAACTTACGATTACAAACAACTACATAACATTCACTGAAATTATACCAAGTTCAGTTAAAACTGTAAACATACTAATTGATAAACATCAAGCCATAACAAGACTACTAAGACCAGACTTTAAAGTGAGGCTAGAATTTAGACATTGGAACACCATCTTTCATTCAACATTCACATTTCCACTCCAAGGATTTGAAAATGTATCTGGATACAACCAAAAACAGCTACAGAATTTCAAAAGAGGAGGGTGAGATCAGCAGTAACTTAGCAGCAGAAACATCAATCTCAGTCCATATTTGGAATCCAAAACCAGCAAAGTATTAGATCATCTTTCAAATCCCAGAAAATCAGCCAATGTAACAGTACTTTCTCTCTTTTTTTCCTGTGTTTTCTTGTTAATTTCCTAACTCTAGCAATGTATATTCCCCAGTCGTTTATGAATTTTTAGGTTTCTGATCTCTGCCTTGAAAATCAAGGAAAGGGGACCTTTATAGAGGGGTTTTAGGGCATCAGTAGTGAATTTTCAAACTTACCATTTACCCCATGCCCCAAATTTTATCTATCCAATTCAGACCCCAATTTAAAACTTGTTTGTAAATCTACCCCCTTCCCCACCTTTCTGGAAGTTTCCCAGGCGGTTTTAAAAGATTCCCCTTATTAAACTCCCCCAAATACCCTTAAGACTTACTAATTACCTTCACACTAGACCTTGAACCAAACTGCCCAAGTACCTTTGGGCCTCTGCAACACCGAGCTTTAAACAGCTCTTTGGGCTTCTTGCATTTAGCAAGCCCAAGTTAAGGTTTAGGCCAATGAATTCCCAAGCAAACTAAAAAACCCAAAATAACTCCATTTCTGAATTTTAGACATGAAATCTTTACATGAAGCAGAAATAATAAAAGGAAAAAGTAAAACTAGCAAATACTAATCAGAGAAATTAATCTAAACATTATAAACTAAAATGACTCAATCCCAATCATGCAAACAAAACTATTTAAAGCAGAAAAACAAGAAAGAAAAAGAGAGGAATCTGAAATATATGAAGATGAGAATAAAACAAAAGACAGAAAGAAAGAAAAATGGACGGAAATACCTAGAATAGGCAAATGAACAGGGCTTGACAAACCTCAGGCAAACTTCGATTTGAACCGAAATTGGCATCAATCGCGTGTTCTCGTCGAGAACAGACGAACAATACCAATTTCAGCCCTAATCGTTCTTGGAAACTCGAATACTTGAGAGATTTTTCTTTTTCTTTTTCTTCTTCTTCTTTTTAAGATCCAAAACTGGCCGGATTTGGTGGGGATTTTGGGAGATGTGGTGGTGGATTGGGAATCAGGGGTGGGTGATGGTTGTGTGGTAGGGTTTTAGGGTCGATTGGGCTCCGCCGCCGGCCGGTGGAAGCTTAGGAGTTTCAGGGCAGCGGGCTAGGGTTCTTGACTTTGAGAGAGATGAAGGAAGTGAAGTGAAGAAGGTACTAGGTTGTTCTGAACGGTGTTTGAACAATTTTAAATGAAAATGGGGGAAGTATCAGGGCCGTTGGATGATGGAAGATGGAAAATCAAGATCAACTTAACTTAATTGAACTCAAAACTATGACGTTTGGATTGTCTTGACACCTGAAGGGTTTGGACCGGGTATGGAGAGAATTTGGGCCTGAATTTGAAGCAGATTCCAGATGAGTTTTCAAAATTGGTCCAATTTCAAGGTTTTGAAACAAATTCTCAATTTCCTTTCTTTTTTGTTTTGACTTTTCAAATTAATCAACAAACCAAATTAACTCTTAAATTAAAATAATTTACCAAATTAAGCTAATTACTCATCATAGTATTAAAAAAATTAATTAACTTCTAAATTAAAAGAAGAACTACAAAATCTAAAATTAAAAGGTTAAAAATGCAAAGTGAGTCCTTTTTGTGATTTTTTTTATTTTTATAAAACAACTAATTTACTAATTAACCTAAAAATATAAAAAAAATAAGTCCTAAATGCAAATGCAAAGTATTTTTGTACTTTCATGATTTAAATAAAAATTAAATATGCACAAAAAAATGCAAATAATTGAGAAAATTCTACAAAAATTTCTAAAATAGCAAATAATTAAAAGAAAATCTATTTCCTTGAGATTCTGATCTCATATAGGGCAAAAATCACGTGCTCACATTGTCATGAGTAGTGTACTTAATGGTTACTTTAAAAACGCATATGTAAGTCATAAAAGTTGAGTCCAGAAAAAGTATTTTGTATTTTTGTTTATTTTTTCAATATTTTATTGGTGGGGTACATTGAATATACTGATTATATTCTGATTTCTGACTATATTTAGTTCATGCACTGCAACAATAAGGGTTTGTTGGCCATGTTACATGACCCATAATATTTCTGTTGTTTATTCGTCCACGTTAGCTACTAGTTCCGAGAATTGAATAAAGAACCAGCCAATCATTTATACCAATGGTTTTCCTTTTGAATTCTTGGAATTAGAATTTAGTGAATTTTAATTTGAACTATCAATATATTTTAATACTCCATACATAACAGTTAATTTACTTTATTTACCAAGTTAGTAATCTCACTTTTTATAAATTAATATCAGTAAAGTTGTATACGGGTAAAAACGAGCTCATGGTGCACTCCGACCTCCGATAGGATAAGCCAAGCTCGAGACATAATGACAAGAGGCCGACATCGAGGTGAAAGTCTCGTCGAGTCGGATTCGGGGGCATGACGCCTGCCCCCGAGAATATCAGGGTCATAGTTCCGGACTGATCTTAACCTCGAACGGCTTCGATGAACATTATCGGACAATCAAGCATAGCCAACGGAAGACTGAAATATTCGTGACCGACCGGATATTACGGCGGGGATCTCAACACGTATCGATAAGGAGCTGACAAACAGTTAATCAGAAGATTTTTTACCTTTTATAGAGTTGTACTTAAAGTAGGACTCCCCTACTGTATAAAAGAGGTCTGATAATTTATGAAAGACATTGTAACACGCTTCCCAAGTCAATATATTATTGTTTTTTTCTCTGTCATTAGCTCTTATCCACAATGAGCCCGGATCGAGGAGAAAGATTTCACTAAGGCTGAAATTATCCTATGCGTGTGGTTTGAATTTATTTTTATCTTTACTTTTTCAATTTAATTTAATTTATTATTTTGTGTCAAATTAATCTGCGTATTTTTAAAATCACTTTTAAATTAAATTGTTATCCGATTTTGAGGGTAAACAAAAGTCATCTATACAAACATATTTATCCTAATTGCCTCTTTTCTCCAAGGTAGAGCATAATCGTCACCTCTCTGCAATTTCTCCTTTCAATAAACTTTTGTCGTAACTTGATCAAGTATTTAATAAGTTTCTTCTAAATATTACTCCCTCCGGTTCAATAAGTGATTTTTTTTGGTTTTTTTCACGTATATTAATAAATTTATCTTTTAATATTAATTAGCAATAAAATTAATTATATTAACTTTTAATATCTCTTCACATAAACACTCCTAACATATACTTCAACATTAATTACTCCAAGAGTAATGTAGGAAAAAAATAATTAAATCATTTTTGAAATCTGAAAAAATTACTTATTTTAGATCACAAGAAAAAAGTCAAAAAATTACTTATTTTGAACCGAAAAAAATAACAAATCAAGCTTTAATTATAAATAACTCAAAATATGTGACCTAACCGCGCACATTTGACCCTTTTTGTTCGGTATTGCTTGATTCAAACAGATATTCTTCTTCTCAGAACTAACATTTTCTGGTTATGTGACAGTACTTTGCACCAGGAGATGAACCAAAAGTAACTTATGAGAATCCATTGTCTTTTCCTTTTTTTTTCTCCCGTCTTCTTTTGGTGGGTTCTTTTTTTGTTTTCATCTGGTATTCGATACTTAAATTAGGGTCCCGTGTAATTCGATTTTTCGTCGCATAAGACTTATTAAAGAGGAATATCCTTATGAGAATTTTTTTCATACATAAAGCTCGAATCTAAAATTTGTGATTAAGGATGAAGGAATTTTATTTATGATTAGCATATGGGAGCTTACATATAAGATGTAAGAATCTCTTAATGGTATGACGTCTTTTGAGGAAAATCGATTACTTGACACAAATCCGACAATATCATACCATGTTAATAGTATTATTGAGCCGTTTTAGTCCAATAACTGGTACCATAGCCCAAGTTCGACGGGGCGAATATGGTAATGGTTGAGTGACGGTGCAGGGCTCGGTTTGCTTAACCTTACGAGCTTGAAGACGCACACACAAAAAAAAAAAGCTAGTTGCGTGCTTCGGTTGTCATGAATGTTCTAATGATGTGTGTGACACATCGTGACTCGTGGTAGTAGGCCACGTGAAACTTAGTTCAAGGAGGAGATTGATGTGTGCGAACAAAGTCCCATATTGATAGATAGAAGTATTGGGAGCCTACATATAAGATGTGAAGATCTCTTAATTGTGTGAGATTTTTTGAGAAAAATTATACAGGCTTGACTCAAAGCGGACAATACCACAAAATGTTAAGCGTATCATTGGATGAATCCAGAACCAAAATGTGGTTCTTTTGGACTCAAAGAATAAAAATATGTGAAAAAATATAGTGACCAAAATATATAAAACGTCTTTTATACTTTAACGGCCGTTTGACCAGTTAAGTATAGCGTCTTTTAAAAAGACACTATATTTGAATTAATTTAAGCGGGAAAATATAGCGTCTTTTGTTAAGATGTTATATATATATATATAGCGTCTTAACAAAAGACGCTATATATATAATAAAACTGAATCATCGAAACCCCCCCCCCCCCCAATAAGAAAACCAAAGCGGTCCCCCCTCCATTTTTAATCAAAAAACGCTTGAGTGGAGCCCACCTGTCTCACAAAAAGTAAAGATTCTCGGTCCCACGTGCTAGCTAAGGTGTTATCTCGGACATTGTTGCTTGTTTCGGCTCCAAATCACAAAATCTTCGACTTTCTAAAAACCTTAAATCGAGGTATTCCGACTTAGTTTTTGTTAAAACTTATATAAAAAATGCATATTAGTTATTTTTTATGTGCTCTATGTTATTTTGTGATTGTTTTGCAATTTCACTAATTTATTATTTTTTATCCGGACTATAGTATTAGTATGCTACAAAATTCTTAAAATAGAGAAATTGTTATTAGTTGTAAAAAAATGTTAATTAGTTACTTTTTACTGTGTTATATGTATTTTCGTGATTGTTTTTGTGATTAAATTGATTTGTTATTTTTTGTCCGGTTTAGATTATTTATTTGCTAAAAGACTAGTAAACTAGATAAATTGTTACTTTAGTTCTCTTTAGCGGTATCTTGTGGCCTAATGTAGTACTCGTATTTATAATGTAGTGACCTTTTAACGTAGTAAAACCTAGTGCCCTTTAGCGTAGTATCCTTGTTGTTATAGAAATTAATCATTTAAGTATCTTTTATTCCCAAAAATACGTCAAAAAGCTGATAGTTCAAACATAAACTATCTTCAATTATAGTCAACAAACGTAAGAACATAAGAATTTAGGATATATTGGTGCTATTGGGCCTAAAATATTGTGTCTAGAACCAAAATGTGAATATTTAATAATTAAATCTTGTATAGTTATGAAAATTAATTATTTAATTTTAGTATAGTAAAAAATAAGTTAGTAACAAACAGACAAACATATAAAATAATAAAACTAACATATTAAATAATAAAACTAACATATACAATAATAAACTAACATATAAAATAACAGACCTGTTGAGTGAAAAATTGAAAAAACTTCTCATCATGAACATAAGAATTCAGGATATATTGGTGCTACTGGGCCTCAAATATTGTGTCCGGAACCAAAATGTAAATATTTAATAATAAAATCCTCTATAGTAAAAAATAGGTGAATAACTAACAAACATATAAAATAATAAAACTAACATATTAAAGTAACATATAAAATATAAAATTATAATATTGAAGATGTATCAACCTAATTAACAATATAGTAAAAATATCGAATAAAATTTAATATTCAAGGTATTGCAATATATTTAAGCAATGGAAAAGAAAAATAATGTAATTAATTTTGTTCAATTTACAATAGTCGTCATGGAGGTTCCGCCTTTGCATCCCGGACCTGCCTCCCTAGAGCTATTACGGCCACAGGCCGAGCATATGGGGCAGTTATTGGCCCAGACTTTACGTTCTAGGAGAATAGACGATATGTGGGACTTTCTTAAGAATCGCCAGCTCTATCCATGTATAGTCAGACGCCTGTAGGATACGAGTTTTTATAGGATCATTGAGATCAGCCGGCTACAGCTGGATTGGTCATTGATCACAGCTTTGATAGAGCGGTGGCGACCAGAAATGCACACATTCCATTTTCCCATTGGCGAGGCCACTATCACGCTGCAGGACGTGGAGGTTCTGTATGGGCTGCCGGTTGATAGACTTCTTGTTGCTTTGCTGCACGCCAAGAGAGATTATACGGGAGATCAGTACCTGGAGACGTTGCAACGGCTAAGGCAATGCATGATGATATTACTCATGATACACCGAATCTTCATATTAACAAGTACACGAGGTCGCTGTTGTTGCTTATGTTTGGAGGCGTATTGTTCCCGAATACTTCGGAAAACCTAGTCAGCTTGAGATTTCTTCAACATCTTGAGCGGTTAGATGATTTATATCAGTACCGCTGGGGTGCTGCTGTTCTTGGTTACTTGTACTGGCAGATGCGCCGGGCATGCACGGGCACCCAACGAGACGTTACAGGATTTATGTCGCTACTGCAGGTGAAAACATAGTCAAATACTCTCTTCATTATAACATACATCATAAAAAAAACCTTAAATTTTACGTTCAAATTATATATTAGGTTTGGGTCTGGGAGTGGTTCCTGCAGTTTCAACCACCTCTACACCCATAGCTCAGGATGCACCACCTCCACCGTTTCTCCTTTTGGCTAGGAGGTGGGTTGATAGGTGGGGATACAGACGCGAGTACGAGGCTCGACATTATCTCCCCTATTGCAGAGATTTGTTGGATTTGCTGGAGGACGTGCAGGTAATTTTATACTTAAGTTTACTTGGCTTGGATTTATATGTGTTGCGTTTACTCACGGTTCCTGTTTTTACATAATAGTTCATTTGGAGGCCATACAACGACGAGCTAATAGTTGGTTTGCCTGATTATTGGTCGACTGGGCGACTTATCTGGAGCTCTTCCGTCATCATGATGTGTCTCGATATTGTCGATCATCATGCCACCGAGCGAGTCCTTCACTAGTTTGGTCAACCACAGCTTGTACCTCCACCGCCCGCTTGGATTAGGACACATTACTAGTGGGATGATCATTCGAGGGTTGACCAGGCATATGAGGCATGACTAGAGTTGCAGATCGAGACTTGGGACTAGCGGCGTGACCTGATTCCGCCACCCCCTTCACCCGATTTTATGGATGGTGAGCATGCGTATATGGGCTGGTACCGTAGCATTACCTGACCTATCGTCTGGAATCCCATTCATCGCGCTGATGGTCGATTCGTTCCATATGCCGGGAGGCATGAGGCGCTGGTATGTTATTTGGTATACTTAGTTATAACGTTAATATTATCGTTTCGCAATTAATATTTTATATGTTGTTCAGGTTATTGGACTACATATGTTCCACCAGTTGGGAGTGCAGATGCAACAACATACCGGTGAGGGAACGACCGCTTTGCACGACTATGGCCGACAGGTTACAGATTTGGTTGCCACAATATTGCAGCGAGAATGGGATGATGAGCGCTTAGGATACGAGGCTGATTATATGGTGCCAAAACAGTACCATCGTGGGCCAGCAATGCAGCCTGAACGTGGTCGATGTGGCAGGGGTGTGGCACTAGGTATGGGTGTGCCATGAGGTAGGGGTATCCCACGAGGTAGGTGTGTCCCACGAGGTAGGGGTGTCATATGAGGTCGTGGGGGTCGGCGAGGAGGTGGTCCCCAACAAGGGGGCGTTGAGGCACTTGTTGAGGATGTTGGAGTTGAGAGGGGTGACCACCATGATCTTAGTGATATCCCATCATTTAGCTTGAGGCTTATTCCAGGGACTTCGCAGGTAACCACGTCAGCTCCATTATCGATCGCGGGCACGACCTTTACCTAATATGATTGGGATGCGTATTTTCCTGACCCTCTAAAGGCATCGACGGTTGCTGATGCTCGTCCGATACAATATGTGAATAGTAGGTGCCGACATAGTTATGGCTTACCACCGAGGAATGCTAAGGATCTTCTATAGGATTTGGTTAGTTTGTATTACTATTACTTATATTTTGTGTTTATCTCATTGATTAGTCATAAATATCCAAAGCCTATTTTTTTTGAAGCCATCATCCTCGCCCGTCACGGAGGCCACTTTGTGCGACACTGACATGCCTGAGACAGATGATTATATTCAGGAGCCCGCTGAGACCATGGTAAGATAATTTAATTTTTTAGCTAATACGTACATTACTAATATATATTTCATATACTAAAATATCTTATTATCATGTAGGTTACTGCTGAACCGACGACCCCTTCTACCGAGCCTGCCAGCCCTACTGAACGACATGTTGCAGTTCATCCTCCGATAAAGAGGTGTAGTGATGAGGATGATCCTGATAGTGTAGCCGGGCGGGATGAGATGCGCTTGAGGCCAGCGGCTGCTTTAAAGCATAAAGGTTTTGGAACACATTGATTTTTTTTATGTACATATGACAATCAGTAAATAATAGCAACTATATCTATGGTTTAGCATTATATGTGCATTATGTTTTAATTTTTTGTTTTTTTTTTGTTATTTTAATAGTAAATCCAGACAAAACAAACATAGAAACTTAAGATAATTTAAATTCGATACAACTAATGAAAATACATGACACGAAAAATATAAAGATAAAATACCACACTCAACACATACATGTATTTGTTTAGTTACTACCATCCATTATTCTCTGCTCCAGCCACTTAAATTTCTCTTCCATTTTATTTTTTTCTTCTTCCACCTCTTTTAGTTTCTCCTGCAGTGTCGCAATTTGTTGTTGCATTTAAGAGATCTGGCGTTGGTATTCAACATTCATATTCCAAACATACTGCAAAATTAATTTGTAGTATTCCCGGTTAATGGGTTCATCATATCATTCCTTAAACATACAATGATTTCCGTCATTGCCTCCAAACCTATATAGACACATCCAGTATCTGCGCCCAATATTACCATCTGACCAACATGTCTTCATAATCGCACGTTTGCCACAATAGCATCTTGGTGAGTCATTGCGTTCAGACATTTGTTAATGCAAGAAAAATAAAAAATGTATGGAAAGTTTTGCTATTTGTTTTGGTTAAGCGAAGATAATAACTAAAATGTGTTAGTCATTTATAGGCAAGAAAAAAAATACATAACATGGTATGTAACCGCGCTATGCTTCGCGTGCTAATGATTCTTTAGGGTACAATACAGTTTTTCCAAAAGACAGCTTTTCTAGAACGGCAGCTTTATCAGATCGATAAGACAATACACATAACGTGGTATGTAACCATGCTATTCTTCGCGGGCTAACGATTCTTTACGGTGCGATACAACTTTTCCAGAAGACATCTTTTCTAGAACGACAGCTTTATCAGGTCGACGAGATAATACACATAATGTGGTATGCAACCGCACTATGCTTCACGTGGTAATAATTATTTCACACATAATGTAGTAATTCACTGCGCTATGCTTCGCGTGTTAAAGATTCTTTCGGGTAAAATACAGCTTTTTCAGAAGATAGATTTTGCAGGCGAGCAGCTTTTTCAGGTCGATAAGACAATTATTATTTTTTTAAATGGGGTTTATGTTAGATTGTTGTACTGAAGTATTAATGTTAAATATCAATAAGATTTAACATCAATGGAAACATAATTTTATTTCATACATTCTGCAAGATAAACAAGTACATACACTTATTACAACCACATTACGGAAACAAAACACTACGTGTATCCTTGATAGTTGGGCACATTAGATGAACTTCTACCAGGAGCTGGATTACCACCGCCACCCAAACCAACTAAACGACATTTACGACGGTTATGTCCTGTTTGCGAGCATACACCACATTTACGCGCATAAACGGTATCACCAACATCCATTTGGTTCTGTGTATGCGTTTGTTTTTGCACTTGTACCTTATACAAACACTCCTTGTTACACACAATTTTAAATGATTTCGGCAGCCAATAATACTCAGCACCCACTGGCTGCAACTGTCCACTATATATGTTTAAGTATGCAGTAACACTATATTCCTTAGCAACGTACCGTGTTACAGCAAAACCTGTATGTTGAAAACACTTCATGACATGCGAGCATGACATGTGGTAGATAGACCATTTCCCACATGAACACAATATGTTGGCTTCATTTACGATGTGTGTATTATTCCCCCAATTTTGATGTATAGCGGTGCGAACTTCAAAAATATTTCGCTCGTTGCAATACTGTAAAAATGAATGCCAATGTGCTCGCCTCCTGTATTTCTCAAATCTTTTCATTGGTATTGGCATAAATTCAACACCATTCTCCATCAGTTCTGATGCACCTCTATGACATTCAATAAACCTCTCCGCCATCTGTTTGAATGACATCCGCACCATGGCAGTGACAGGAAATCCACGTGCAGACTTCAATATCCCGTTGAAAGACTCTGACATATTTGTAGTCAGGGTTCCCCATCGTCTGCCACCATCCGCATGCAATGTCCACTTGTCAAGCTTATGTTGCATCAACCAATGATAGGCTCTTTCGTCTTCTTGCCTGATCGATTTCGTGCGCCTCCTGAATTTGCACTCCTGGTGATCAGTTGCAACCATCCACATTAAATCATGCAAGTCCTTGTTGTGTACCTTCTGGAAATTGGCCTTTAGGTGCCTTACACAGTAACGATGGTATGCATACCGTTCTTGCCATTTAGGCAAATGCTGTACAGAACTTAAAATACCACCATACCGATTAGATATTAGACAAATACCTTAACGTTGTTTGACAACGTGCTCCTTCAAGTGGTTCAAAAATAGCGTCCACGACTCTTGGCTTTCATTGGCACAGATGGCAAAAGCTAGGGGAAATATTTGTCCATTAGCATCTACTGCAATGACGATCAATAGCTTAATATCATACTTTCCATAGACATGAGTGTCGTCTATGGATATTACCGGCCAACAATGCACAAAACCATCAATTGCTTGTTTGAATGCCCAGAACACGTATTTGAATATATATTCTGGTATTCTCAGACTCTGTTCAAGCTTCCATTCAACAACAATCCCAGGATTAAATTGTTGCAATGCAGTCATGTACCTGGGTAGAGATGCAGTGACTTATACAAGTCACCGTAAATAATTTCAAACGTACGATTATGCCCGAAAAATGCCTTTCTTTTGGTAATGGTACACCCATATTCTTGGTGGACAAATGTAATACACTCTTTGATCTTGTACCTTACGGAGGCTTCAATATGTGGAATCAAGACAAGAGAAATTAAGTCAACATCCAAGTTAAAGTGATTTCCACTGAATGTGTCTATTTCACAATTGTGAGTGCCAATATATTTACCCACAACCCACATATTTGTTTTCTTCTTCCTCTCACGCAACATCCAATTACAACCCGTAAATCATCTACGACAAACAACCTTGTATGCATCCGGAGATGACTCACATACCATCATCTCATGGCACTCTTTTACGCTGTACATTTTCA
Source organism: Nicotiana tabacum (assembly GCF_000715075.1). Lineage (NCBI taxonomy): Eukaryota > Viridiplantae > Streptophyta > Magnoliopsida > Solanales > Solanaceae > Nicotiana > Nicotiana tabacum. The sequence goes on along the minus strand of NC_134092.1, from coordinate 133,473,551 downwards.
CTGCCCTGATTAGGCGCGCCTTATCAGGAAAAACATGCCCTTTTGACAGCACCGTTGGTCTAGATTCATCCCATATTGCTGTCCAAATTTCGTCAATATCCCTTGTGAAGGCATCCACATCCGACATACTTGGAAAATGATCAAGGTAGGGAATATGCCTTGAATGAAATGGCATGTGGGACTCGTACACTTTTAGTCTTGGGAGGTGGAGCATGCTCCCTCGTCAAATTAGGTTCGACATTCTCTTCCTCCTCCTCATCACCCTCGTCAGGGAAGGGTGTGTCATCTCCAGACCCATCGGCATTGTTGTCATAATCACTATTCTCTTCCTGACTCTGCACATTTGCCAGATCCCAAGTAAATAGACTATCTTCGGCAATTAATTAAGGACATGACTATCAAGTTGCTCGTTTTCACTGCACAATCAAAGAAATAATGAGTTACTAAAATTGGCCCAAACAATACATATAACTTTATATATTTACTTATAAATCATAATGTGTTGATTTTTCATGATGCACATTATCTTGTTAATGCTGACTCCCGGATGGACCACCATGATCCAACACACCAAAACTAAGCATATTCCAACTAGCCGTTGGTTCATAACTTGTAAAATTCATATCTGGTCGGGACTCCCTATAGAATATATGAGTGTTAATACAAATACAAAACACAAAAATACACATCGTAACACAAAGAAAAATTGAAGTTTACCACTCGGCTTGTAGATTATGTATACTAGGGGAGAAATTATTTCTTCGCTCCTCGTTCGCCCGTGGAGATAAGTTTAGATCCGGCCAAACTCTTTCAGCCGGAATCTGTTCGGCTAAAACTGCTCCAAAATAACCACCCGACGATTGAGGTATTTTCCTACTTTGCGCAACTTCATTATTGCGAACGTCTTCAGCCTTGACGTATATTTCCAACAGTTTTATCACAATAAAATTTCTAGTATTCATCCAGAGTCCTCAAAAAATCTCTCAGAGTTTCATCGTCTTCGATGTTAAACTCAGCATAACATACAACCCCTTGCGAAGTCACAAAATACAGATATCTTCCGGTTATTTTAAGATTTACCGATCGTTTGCTCACACTCATTTTTTTTACATAACAACGATACCAATGTATCGTACTCCATTGTAAGTGGCAACTTAGCATGACACTGTGGAGATAAATTATAACTTGTTGAGTTATTCCCCACCACAACCTCACCCCCATGAAACCCTAATTCTTCTCTCTTCAAACATTATGACAAAATGCAAAACAACTTAACAAAGAAAAAATTCAGAAGACTTGAAAATATTTATGAATGGATTTTTACAAAATCCTTCACCTCTTTAAATAAGGCAAAAACTAGTTCGGGAGTTCAATTTTTTGAGGTATAGCATCTTAGCTTAAAACGCTATACCCAGTTGAATTATTGTTATGCCTGTTAAGCACAGAAAAATTATTTGTGGGCCCACATAATATATATAGCGTCTTAGTTAAAAACGCTATATATATATATAATATCTTTTTAAAAGACACTATACTTAACTGGTCAAACGACTGTTAAGGTATAACATCTTTTAAAAAAACGCTATATATATTTTGGTCACTATATTTTTTTCCACATATTTTTGTTCTTTGAGTCCAGAAAAACCGTATTTTGGTTCCGGACGAATCGTTTTAGCCCAACAATATTTCTATGATAGTTGATAGTTGATGCTTAAAAGTTAAAACATTAATCAATACGCTTGCAGGCTACGTTAGCAGACACCTTTTCGAGGTATATCTTACAAAAGAATCCAAAATGTAATGACAAGAAACAAATGAAAGAGAAAACAAAAAGAGAGCTGGAGTATTTGTTTTTTCCTTTATAGTTTAATAAGTCTATCAATGTGTTTTATTAATCCTCCACGTACAGGATAGGGATAAATTAGCTATAGTTTTTTGAAAACTGAACAGAAAATCAATCAGCCAATCCCAGTTCTGATGTCGTGGATTAGTCACTAGCCACTGGTTTTAGAAAATACTCTCTTTCTGGCCTTGTTTAAAAGTGAAAATTAAATCTAATCTGATCTTTTGAAAGTATGATTAAGACTTTTTTTAAGTCAATGGAAGTACACCACTATCACTACCTAATTCTGACAATGTAACAAGGTTGAACATCAAAATTTTATCAAACTTTTTTTACTGTATTGATTTAAAAATGTGGGTTTGTCCCCAACTTCTTGTCAACCTATGAATTTACAGTAAAAACGTATTCACACTCCGTATTTACGTCAAATCAATGAATATAATATATATATATATATGTGTGTGTGTTTCATACCTTCATTAATCATAACTGATATAAACTTAAAGGACTTTAAAAGGGGAACCTAGAACAATTGTAAAATTATCTCCGTATGACTTATAGGTCAGGATTCGATCCATAGAAGTTGCTAGTAATGCTTGCATTAGGTTAGACTGTCTACATCACAATCCTTGGAGTACGGACCGTTTGCCACTCCTAGGTACAGTCACTTTCTGAATCCCCCGTAAACACGGGATACCTTGTATGTAACCGTGGTTGGTTTTTGTATTACATTATCGTTTGGTAGGGTATATAAGAATAATGCGGAATAAGGTGTATTAGTAATGCATGGGTTAGTAATGCAAACATTAGTTATGCATATATTATTTCTTATCTATTGTTTGGTGTGATGTATTAAAATTATAAATGCATTACATAATTTTAAAGAAAAATAGTTGTTTACGAAAATGCCCTCCATATTATCTAGCTTTAAAGGACTTTTAAAGATATTTTTGTCTTTAACCATACTAATGCATGCATTAATAGCCTTGATATTACTAATGCCATGGTTTTCTATGCATTACTTATACATAGGATAATACCAAGTATGATGTATAACTAATACAATTATACAAGTATTAGTTATACATAGGTTGAAAATATGTACCAAATAAAGTATTAGTAATGCATAGAGCTAATGCTTGCATTATTTTTTCTAATACCTCCTACCAAACGACCCCTATGTTTTCCCCCTTTAAGGCTGGCATGTGGGCCGGTTAGGCCCGGCCCAGGCCCGCGAGCACTTATGGGTAGTGGGCCTAAACGGGCCTAACCGTTTAAGCCCGGGACCAGGGGAGGTGCAGGCCAAAGTGGGCCGGTTCATTGAAGAAGCCCATTAGGACCAGGACCGTTTGGGCCCGAGATCGGGTCCTAAGTGGGCCGATTCAACTGGTCCTAAACAGGCTCAAACGGGTCCAATGACTACTTTTTTTAAAAAAAAAATCCAAATTTTTTTTAGCCATTGCAATATTTAAAAAATGGTCGTTGGCCTACAAAAATAACCGTTTGGACTTTATAAAATAGCCATTTAACCCCTTCCCCCTCCCAACTTTGTTTTAACCCCAAACTTTTTATAATTACACTTTTTTCCTATTTTAACTATAAATACCCCTTCATTCATTTATTTTTCTCACAAAATCATCAATCTCTCTCATTTCTCAAACTCAAATTGAAGTATTCAAGTCTTCACTCATCTCTCATTTCTCAAACTCAAATTCTTAATTCAAGTTAAATTGTGCCCGGTGATTCTAGATTGCACCCATTTGTTTTGGAACACTTTAATGTGGTAGAAGAAAATGAAAAATATTTACATAATAAAGTGCAAGAATTGTGGTCGAGTCTACACTCATCGTCCAAAGTGGGAGGGCACAGGCTGTTTAAGGAGGCATATAAAGAGTTGTCTTGCGCGTTTTCCAGACATTCGTATTTAAGATTGATTTGAGACAATTTGTGTTAATTTAAAATTATTAGACGTATTATGCTTAATGTTTTAGTTTGTTAGATTAATTTGAAGTATTATGTTGAAGGCATTGAACTTTAATTTGAAGTATTAAATGTAAACTTTAATTTGCAACTTTGATACCGAGTTCATCTTAATATATATATATATATATATATATATATATATATATATATATATATATATATATATATATATATATAGAGAGAGGTTATATCGAAATTCGAATATAGCTTATATACTATACACTTAGTATATCTATAATACTATACTACTATATATACATCTTATATAAGGCAATATACTATATAAGACAATTTCTTGTAAATTATCTAAGGCAATATATTTTGAGTTAAAATTTTTTAAATCACAACTATATAATATAATTTATAAGAAATTGCCTTAGATAAAAAAATATATATAAATTGTATAATTTATAAGAAATTGCCTTAGATAAAAAAATAGGCCCACTTAGGCCTACATATATATATATAATTTACAAGAAATTGCCTTAGATAAAATTTTTTTTTAAAAAAATAAGCCAGGCCCACTTAATATATATATACATATAAGCAATTTATATAGTATATATATATATATATATATATATATATATATATATATATATATATATATATAATATAGATATAGTATATATAATATTATATAAGTTATATAATTTACAAGAAATTGCCTTAGATAATTTTTTTTAAAAAATAGTCGGGAACACTTAGGCCCGTGGACCGGTCAACTTAGCCCGGGACCATTAGTTCGTAGTCCTGGTCCTGGTCCGATTATCTCCAAAAGTCCACGAAACCCGAGACCGTTTAAGTCTGGCCCACGAAGCCCGAGCCCACATAGGATCGACCCACTTAGGACAGACCCACAGGGCCAGTTTAGGCCCGGACTCGGCTCATTTGCCACCCTTACCCCTCTTTTTCCGGTATACTTACGTATAGTCCCATCTATGGTCTTGATAATTGATGTGAGAGGGTTTTGGCTAGAGATGCATTAAATTGTAAGGTCCAACTCATTATCAACTTATGGCCAAATTTTTCATCACCATGCATTTAATAGCTAATTGTTTCCTTGGTCTAACGCGATTTATGATAATTATTATGTATAAACTCTAAAGAAGTGTAACTTGTATATTTTATTATTTAATTTCTAAAAACATTTGGTAGATTTTTAAAAAACAACTAAAGTAACTCACTCATAATAAGATTTATAAACTAATGATGCAAATATTATGATACAATAGAACATGCCACTCATTTTATTTATTAACTTCTCCTGTATCATTTTATGTGAAGGTGATTGATTTGAAAAAATCCTAGAATTTAATGAATAATTTTGACTTATAAGTCAAATATAACATATGTATTATCTTTTTGTTGAAAAAAATAAGTATGAAACTTAAAGATATACTTTCTCCCATCTTATGTATCCATATTTAATTAAATGCAATTTTTTTTAAAAAAGGTTAAAAACTTTTTATACTGTTATAAAATAAAGATTGTAAAGTAAAGACAAGTATAGAGAGAAACTGATATATTATTCGAATTCAAACTGATGTACATAATGAACTGAAATCTCTTCTATTTATAGAAGAAAGAAAGCTGTTGTGTAAGCTGCTACTACAAGCTGTTGTTTAAGCTGCTATTACAAGTTGTTGTGTAAGCTGCTACGCAAGGTGCTACTATACCAGAAATGGATAATCTTCTACTGAGAGCAATGTTTATCCATAACGGAGTACTGAATGGATAAGCTTATTATACTCGGTATGGATAATCTTCTACCTAGGGTAATGTTTATCCATAACCGGGTACCGAAGTGATAAGCTTCTTCAGGAAGCTTATTTCCAATAGAGTACTAAATAGATAAACATATTTACGGTGGAGTCCCATATGGATAAGCTTCTTCAGGAAGCTTATTTACAACGGAGTACTAAATGAACATCCATAATATAATATATTTATAACAATCAAGACTTCAGTTTTTTTTTAGTCCGTCATCGAAAGAATATCATATTTTTTTTATTTAACTTTAAAATGAATTATGATCAGATAAATATTTATGACTTAATTTAAATTATAAATTTCAAAAATTATTTTTTTAAAATTTTGTATTAAATCAAATACTATCACGTAAATTAGGACGAAAGTTATACAAAATATTATATTGATAGCAGCCGCAAAAACACTTTTCGGCTACTTGTATTTGTATATGTATAGAAAACTATAAATTTGATTACAAAAAATAACGGCAGCCAGAGAGATTTATGAGGCGGTCGCAGTAACAAGTCTCTCCAGTTTTGAAAATACGCGGGTACCCGCCAACGTGGTCCGTTTATACCCTCACATAAACACACACACACACACAGTAATCATCTCTCTCTCACTCGCCGATTTCTTCATTCGTAAGAATATATACATACATTAATATACATACATATATGCATACAAATTTTTAGCAAAATTGATTTGAACCTTAGCTTCAATAGTAGTGATGGGAGGAGGAGGAGAGCGTTCAACCGGAGCTTTAGTTCCGACGGTACTGAAATCGGAGCCGGTAAATGCCGGAGAAACTTCGGCACCTGCGGCGGCGGCGGCGGTGGAGGCGGAGGTTAAGGAGCAAATTCCGGTGCCGGAGAAGGAAGAGGAAGTGGATAAGGACATGTTATGTCCGATATGTATGCAAATTATAAAGGATGCTTTTCTGACGGCGTGTGGACATAGCTTTTGTTACATGTGCATTGTTACTCATCTTCACAATAAAAGTGATTGTCCTTGTTGCTCTCATTACTTGACTACTAATCACCTTTATCCTAATTTCCTTCTCAATAAGGTAAAATTTTTCACCTTTTTTCATTAATTTGGATATTCCGTTTGAATCTTACCTGCAATTGCCAATCAATGCTATTAACTAAAGTTAATTACCTTCAATTATCCAGTGTAATAATCACATTTGTTTGAAATGTATCTGAACGAAGACACAAAATGTGTTGTATGTGACTTCTGTGAATGTGAAGATCAGCAAGTTGTGTAACTTGTTTTAGGCATTACTGGTACTAGTACTCTTTAAATTGGACAAGAATTTAAAACATATGAGATGAATTGGAATTTAGGTTCCTTTTTTATTTTGGGTGAAGCTGCAATTTTTAGTTCGTGTGTTGACATATTTAGCAGATTTATTTCTATTCTTAATTTATCGGTGTAGAATTATAATTTTCTTTTTATGATGGTGGTGTCCAAGCACCTTGACTACTCCGTCTGGTGCTGCTACCTTCCACCAGCACAGGTATCGAGTAGCTCTGCCACCAAGACGTAGTCAGATGGGAAGATATCATCTAATAGCTTTTGCCTCCATCGGGATTTGAATCTGAGATTTTATGGTTCTCCTCTCATCAATGTATAGTTATAGTGCCTTGAAGGAATCTGGTTTCATTTTGCTTTGTTTATATAACTGGTAAACGTTGAAATTGATTGATTCTTATGTTTCAAACTAGTTATGAGTGATTGGAAAAAAATACATACCCAAAAAATGTCGGTCTTTATGAGTAAGTCCAATAGGAATCACTTATAAAAAAAAATTATATATATAAAAAAGAAAAGCGCATAGGAATTATCATGCTGGCCTTTGAATGTCATGGCAAGACTTCAATGTAAAAATTTTCTTGAAATTGTCAAGTCAGCTGATGATTACAGGAGTTAATGATTTATCAAAGCTATTTTAAATGTTTCCTCAATGACAAATATTGGTTGGAATATCACTGCATTTCTATGGCGAGGAGGAAGTTCCCTTTGCTAGAATATTAGTGAAGGAATACGCTCTATATGAATTTTTTGAATGTATTTTATGGTATTTTAGAAATATGTTTATTATATCAAGATTTACTTGGGTAATTGGTAAGATATAAATGTAGCTCACATTACTCTGGTTTAATTTGTATCTCCCCTTTGTGAGTTTTTATTGTAACGTTTTTACAAATTCTATCGCAATTCCATAATGGGCTAAATTTTGGAGCGAAAACTTGATTGCTAAACCTTTTTTACTTGTTATATTCCTTTTATTTGTATTTTTCTTCTCATTGCTTCTTTTCTTTTGTTTCATAGTCATTACTTCACCTTTTTAATAGTCTATTGAATATTGATAATATTTCTCGAAGGTTATTTACAGGTCAAACCAAGTTGTAGTTAAAAGTTTTTTCCATTATGTAGTTATTGATGAAGAGATCTGCTCGCCAAATGGCCAAAAGTGCTACACCTGTGGAACAACTTCGCCAGGCAATACAGCAGGTCAGATATGCATGAAAAGTTAAACAACCTTTCTCCGTATCGTTGTAGATAGACTAGTGAATATTCTTTGTCCGGATGGTGATGCATCTCAGTTTTGCTGAGGTACCAAGACCTATGACGCTACATGTTGTAGGCTGATGTTAGTGATATGGTTTGATATGAGGTATGAATGTAAAGGAGGAGAAGCTAAAGGGTATGCAGATAGTCTTCCCCAGGTGTTAGTTTAGACCACTAGTCTTGATGTCCCATACTTTTTGCAGGACGGAAAGTGATTAAAAATTCAAACTTAAACTTTTAAAATACTTTACATGTGAAAATTAATTGTTTTGTGCCAACTCCTCATTCCAGCCCTAAGTTGGATTTAAAGCAGGCAGAAATGGTTGGAATGACTATATTTTGATGTCGCTTGCGCTTTTACCTGCATGTGAAAAAGGGAGAAACCATTCTCTTTATTGCTTCTCTTTCATTGTCCACCCACTTTTTAGTTTTTACCGTACCAATTGCTTTAGGGGAAAGATAATATATGATATCCTTCGCAAAGTTTCGCTATTAAAGAGTTGTGACTTGTGAGAAATTAAAAACAGGAAACTGAATATCTGAGCCTGCTATGCCTTGAAAAGGAATACAATTCACCTGCAAGTATTTGCAAAGATGTTGGTTAAAAGACAAGGGCTGGTACTTTCTGTTAGGAGACCTGTAAGCGTCCAATCAGCTTAGTTTCGGTGGAGAGCGTTCCTAACTTTGTCTTTCAGCAGCTGTTTTAGACAGGTTCTTTGATTACCTTCTTGCAACTGCCATCTTAGTCTCAGATGATTTTGCCTTTTAGCTCTCTCTGTCACTGTGTCGGGATTATTTCCATATATCTGTTCAGGATTCTCATCTGATTCTTAGGCAGGGATGCGAGGTGTCCATCAAAGAGCTGGAGAGTCTATTATTTCTGCTTATGGAAAAGAAAAGAAAAATGGAACAAGAAGAAGCTGAAACAAATCTTCAGATTCTGCTTGAGTTTCTCCAGTGTTTAAGGAAGCAAAAAGTTGAAGAGTTTAATGAGGTTTTGTCTTGAACTTCTTCTGACTTACACATTTCACTTTTAGTTTGAGTTATCTGTTGTCAACTTTGAAACTTATTGTACTTTATTCTATTTGCTTCACATCCCTCCTGCAGATAGGGATTTGCTTTTCTTGTATAATATCTTTGCATTCTAACTGGAGAAAGCATATTCAATTAAATATTATAGCGGTAAAAGCAACATATCGAGTTGGTAGATACCAGGAGCATGCCTTTTCCGTCAGACTTAACGTGACATATTTTTGCAATGTAAATCGTTAACTTCAGGAAAACCTCTAACCATCTTCTGTCTCCTATAAATTGCTAAGAAAGGGCTTGTGCATATTTGGTTATTATCTGAAAAGATTAAACCCATGTCTAAGAGTTTCCCTTTTGTAAATATTGTTATCATTTCTTTCATTCTTAACCACTTAAGAGACGTTATTTGGAGTCCTGTTACAAATCGTCTTTTTTTTAAATTTCTTCTCTAAAAACTGTATGACTCCTTACAAACTAGCAGTTCCATATATTGACTGTATCCTGCACCTTTCTAGATCCAAAATGATCTCAAGTACATTAAAGAAGACATAAATGCTGTGGAGAAGCGTAGAATAGAGTTATATAGGGCAAGGAGTAGATATTCAGCGAAAATGAGAAAGCTAGTAGATGATTCTTCTGCAATGACAGTCAGGCCTTCACTGGGAGATAAGGAAGGTGGTGCAATTGTTTCTAGTTCTGTCGATTCACAAGAACAAGGTCGTGCTGGTACTGCACAGACCAGGAACACTGATGCAAGAGCTCCTGGGAATTCTCAAGTTGTTCAATGGAAGGATGACCACGGCGGACCAGATTCACAGCGTCCTAATCAACCTGGACAGGCAATAGCAAGGAAAAAACGCATTCATGCACAGGTCAATTCTGTAATTTATCATTGTGCTTGTTGATGTAGTTCATTATTTGTATGTCCTCTTTTAACATGCACAATTGTCAACAGTTCAATGAGCTTCAAACCTGTTACCTGCAAAAGAGGCGCTATTGGGCAAGACAGTCCGAGAAACAGGAAGAAAGGGTAGCAAATGTCATGAATAGAGAAGGTTATTCCGCGGGACTTGAAGATTTTCAATCTGTTCTGTCTACCTATACGCGATACAGGTTCATCAGTTTTCATCTAATGATTTTTGTATTGACTTGAAATTATCCTATAAATTTGGGCTTACAGCTTTTTTTCTATTGCGCTTGTTGATGTAGTCGTTTGAGGGTTGTTGCTGAACTTAGACATTCTGACCTTTTCCACATGGCTAATATCGTTTCAAGGTACGAAGTTCATTGCATCTAGAATATTTAATTCTATAACTTCTTTTTGAAATAGAACTAGGGATATTCCTTTATTGGAAAATATGGTACTCTGATTTGCTTTTTTTTCTGGAGACGTTATAGCAATCTCCTTCTTTAAGTATGCATAGACAGCCAGGAGGTTTTATTTGCTTTTATAAACCCAATACAACTCCTTTTTTGCGAGAACTCTTGCCTCTCACTAAATGTCCTCTTTTTCACAGTATTGAATTTGACCGAGATGATGAATTGTTTGCTACTGCTGGGGTATCACGAAGAATTAAGGTCTTCGAATTTGCGTCCGTAAGTACATGCTTCATGAGAGCTTCTTATTCTGCAAACCTTCCCACCAGAAAAACTTCTGTAGGAGTTTAATGATTGTCTATTAATTAGACTTCACTTCTAGCCCCATTTTTCTTCTCCAGATAAGATTTTGAAATTTTTACATGCTATTGATGTAATGAAATGTTTTGGGAGAAATAAGTGTTCAGCTTAGTTGAACTGATATTATCACTGTTACTAGTGAAATCTTTTTCAATAACTTGGCTAGATTTGGGTTTTTCTGCTTCTCTTTTGCTGTATTTTGTTTATTTCTTGAAAAGATACAAGGTAATTCTTGTATGTTGTCATTATCAGGTGGTAAACGAACCAGCAGAAGCGCAATGTCCTCTTGTTGAAATGTCTACACGGTCCAAACTAAGTTGTTTGAGCTGGAACAAGTGCACTAAAAATCACTTAGCAAGCAGTGACTATGAGGGCATAGTGACGGTTTGGGATGTTACAACTCGTCAGGTAGGTTTTTATTTTGTTCTTATATCTAGATCATGAAAAGCACCTTCACGTGGATCTCCACTTATATCTGATAATTACACTTTCTATTCCAGAGTGTGATGGAGTATGAGGAGCATGAAAAACGAGCATGGAGTGTTGACTTTTGCCGTACTGAACCTTCTGTGCTTGTGTCTGGTAGTGATGATTGCAAGGTAACATACAATTTCAAGCTATGAGCTTTTTTCTAGAATTGAGATGTTTCTTATCTGGTGTTTGGAGTGACAATCATATTGTGTCTGAAATTTTGACAAATGAGGCAGATGAAATTGGGATTTATTTAATATTAGATTTCTTTTTCCTCAGAGATCTGAAGTCTGTGTGTCCATTTATGTTAGGAGTGACTATCATAGTTTAGGTTTATTACTCTTGTGAAGTAAAGGGATAAGATCCAGATGTTTCATCATATTTTCAGTTTGTATTCCGGTATTATAGAATTTATATTAGGTTTTGTACTGCAGTAGAGAAGTGAGGGATGATGGGTGCTGTGGTTTGCGCCTTGTGTGGTCCAACAATGGAGTTAAAGTGTGCTAAACCAAAAGAACAGAAGTAGTTTTGGAGAGTTAGTACACTTGTAAAGATTTGGAATAAGCTTAAATTAATTTCTCAACAGGTCAAAGTTTGGTGCACGAAGCAGGAAGCCAGCGTTCTTACCATTGACATGAAAGCTAACGCTTGCTCTGTGAAGTATAATCCTGGATCCAGTGTTCTTGTAGCTGTAAGTTCTCATTTTGTTTTTAGTTATCCCACAATAAACGGTTTCAGGTTCCTCTTGCATCAATGCATTTAATTATAGTATTCCATGTTAAAGGTATGGTTTCTACACTAAAACGTGATGCAATATCTTGCAGGTGGGTTCGGCGGATCATCACATCCACTATTATGACTTGCGAAATGTTAGCCAGCCACTGCATATTTTCAGTGGGCACCGTAAAGCTGTTTCTTATGTAAAGTTTTTATCCAACAATGAGCTAGCTTCTGCATCAACAGATAGTACATTGCGTTTGTGGGATGTCAAGGAGAATGTTCCAGTAAGTAATCATGCTCTGGTCATTTTCTCGATTTGAATACAGAAATTAATCACATTTTGCTCTCATTATGATATCGCCATACGGACAATAGGCATGAACTAAAAGGAATTAGAAAAAAGAAAAAGTGAGGGATGGATAGGAGAGGTAGATTATAGTTTTGCTTAATGCTGGTTCTCACTCAAATAATGTAATGAAGTTGAATTGATATTCTCTTCAACAGACTTGTCAAACTTCTGACCAGCATTATCCTTGTTCTATTTTTTATTTCAGCTGCGTACTTTTAAAGGACATGCAAATGAGAAGAACTTTGTGGGTCTTACAGTAAACAGTGAATACCTTGCATGTGGCAGTGAGACAAATGAAGTGTTTGTCTATCACAAGGTATATTTCTGAAAGTATTTGACGACGAGTCTCATTATCCAGATACATGAGCGATTTAACATCATTTTCCAGTGCTTAATCTAGTTTGTCATACATGTACAGGAAATTTCTAAGCCAGCAGCTTGGCACAAATTTGGTTCTGATGATCAGAATGATCCAGATGGGGAAATGGGATCATATTTCATCAGTGCTGTTTGTTGGAAACGTGACAGCTCAACAATTCTAACGGCGAACAGTCAAGGGACAATAAAAGTGCTTGTCCTTGCTGCTTGATATAACATTTGAATGATCGATTAACATTTGACTGATGAAGAGGCTTGCTAAAAAAGAAAGGAGGTACGAGTTCTCTACAGCAATTCTCCGGTGTACATGAATAACCAGAGCATTAGGCTAACTTTGGTTTTTGATTTTGGTGGTTCCTTATAGCCAACTCTTTTAGCTTTTGACGGGTGATTATATAGTAGTCGCATAATTCTCATAGTTAGTATGTATCTCTTCTTTTCTGGGGTTCGAGTTTAAAAGAATGTCCTAGATTCAGGAGTTGTGTTTCTAGTATCTGGAAATCTAGACAGCAGAGTGAAAATTGTAGTGAAAACATGACAATGGTATATTTGCTAAATTTGAATTGCTTCTTGTTTGTGCAAAAACTTCTTTGCCATCTGATTTAGCGATTTAGATCTTCATTTTGCAGCTCTACTCTGTAAACATTATTTTCACACTTGCCACTCATATCAATTACCAGGAGTCTTCATTAGTCTCCATTTCTACTCCACTCACATTGGTACTAAATTGATACAGAGAATTCAAGAAAAGTTTCTGTTTATATGATACTTTTCCCTACAAGATATATTCTATTTTAGACCCTTGTTGTCCGATACTTTCCCGAATCCCGCGCATAGTGGGAGCTTGGTGCACCGGGCTACCCTTTTAGTGCGTGAATCTTCGGAGCACCATCAATTGCGCCACCAATTGACCGGCGTAGCTCCTTCATGAAAAGATAGGATTATGTTATATAGTTATCATTTTCTGATTGGGAGTAGAGTAGTCAAAATTGCATGATAGTGAAGTACAGCGAACCACTGGTTCCTTTTCTATCTTATCACACTATTGATAAAAAATGGACCTTGAGCTTAACTCAATGTTCAGAAATGAATTTGAACCCAACTCTCAAATCTAAAAGCTATCTCGAAAGTGCACTCGACGTCAAGTAAATCAAGAAGTGAGATGGGTCTGGCTTAGATTTCATGGTGAAAAAAATGAACTTTGAATCTAACTCTCAAACCTAAAAGCTAGTTCATGAAGTGAGAATTGTTTTAGACCATATAAGGAGAAATTCCACGTCTCACAATCTATTTTCGACTTGTTCTCTTATATCTTTCTTCTTTTTCCGATTGAAATTCTTTCTGAGTATTCTGACCATTATGGACATAAAAGAGTCAGATCAAATGGAAGCAGAGGTTGGTTTACGTTCTATTACATTATACTATCTACAAAAAATTTAGGCAGTAATGTCAAATCTGCCAGAGTAACTTTGCCCTCTGTTGAACGTTTGGCGTTATATTATTCTGGCGTTAGAAAACAAATCTCGTTTTCCCTTGACTGTTGTTGGAACTTCAATAAGTCATTTTGAACTATAGTCAAAAGTTGAAAGATAAATATAACTATCTTTTCACGAAGAATTTGGACATGTAAAGTCTATTCATTTTGCACTTGCCTCCATTTATGGCAAGAGCAAACGGATTGACAGCTCGTGCATAGAATTGAAATTTAACCTAACACCCTACATGGCTAATGAGTCATACATCACTTAACTATTACTCAGTCGTTATCATGTGACCAAAATGTTTAACCGAAAATATATCTTTCGGGCAAAGATTAATTTTAGAAGACAACGGGCTTCTGATAACCAAGTTTTTGCTAACTTTCTCAATGACATCGAAGGAAAAGAATAAGAATAAATAAGGAAATAATTGATTGCAAAGTCAATATCGAGAAAAAACAGAAAAGTTAAGTGAATATATTCCAATATTGTCTCAGATGTCTTTACAAGTAAAATTCTCTCCCCTTATATAGAGGTTTACACATATAACGTTTCTTTCCATTTATGGCTAAATCATTATGATCATTAATTGCATTAATGATCCGTTATAATTGGTAATTGTAACTGTCCACTAGATTCTGTAACGATTCTGATTCCCCTCCTCATTAATTGAAGGTTCATGAATCTTCCCTTTTTACTATCTTGATTCAGTCATTGCCAGTTGTTAGGTTCGGTACTACCTCGTACTCCCGTGCCTTTTCTTATTTTATCAAATAAGACTACCATGTGCTGCTATATCATTGCTCTTACGTGTAATACTATGTCAGCAGTCTAATATTCCACGTGTAGCTCTTTTTTACTACCAATACAGATAGTGTCCCCACTTTCTTGAATATTCTCTATTGAATATTTAGGGAAGTGGAAGGTTTTTATGGCGGGAATCCTCTGCCGGGTTTTCGAATATAATCATACCCTTTTCTGAATCAATGTGACGTTCATCACTTTTATTAAATGATCATGCCACATGGCTTTTGACAATTGATTCTTCAGTTCTTCAATGTCTTTTAGGGTTTTCCTGCAACCGCATCAGTCACGAAGTGATGGTTCCATTATGACGCTTCATAATGACCTCAATAGTCGTGCCTTCCTATAAATACTTAACCACTTTCTTTCCGATTTTCTAAAGCCTTTCCCTCTTAGTCTTCTTGTATTATTTCGTTCTGCATCTTTTTCTTGTGCTTCTCTAGTTAATCATGGCTTCACCAAATCCTGATCCTCGTAAAGTAGTAATTGTTGATGAACTTCCCCCTTCAACTACCCCTGTTAGGAGTAGAAAAGGCGGTAGGTTATGTAGCCTCGGTTCAATTTCTAATCATGGTTCCTCCTCTCAAGGTAGTGCTTCCAAACCATCTTCTTCTAGGCCTAGGGCTTCTGCAACCCCAAGGTCTTCTTCTAAAGATAAAGATTTATCTGAAGCTCTTCGTGAACCTACTGTTGATGAGATTGTCCCTCGGGAGCTATCCTTTGTGACTGATAGTGAATCCATGAAGAGTCAAGTCTCTTCCATGACTGCTTCCCTTGATCGTGCTGATCGTTACCCAATTCTGATTACCACTAGTCTTCTTGCTCTAGTTCGAAGAGAATGTAATTGGAAACCCGGCTTCCCAATTTTAATCCCTGGTTCTAACCAAAGAATAACTTCATGCCAAACTGGCTATTCCTTCGTTTATACATATCCTTTTACTTTAGGCTTTAAGCCTCCTATTGACCCGGTAATCATTGAGTTACATCGTTACTTCAATGTGTGTTTGGGACAAATTGGTCCTATTGTTTGGAGAGTTGTTGCATGTCTCCGTTATTTATCAAACTTGGCTTCTATGCCTTTTACTTTTCGTCACTTACTCCATCTCTACTCTCCCAAATTAATTTGTGATGGAGTTTTCTCCCTTGTGACCAAAAGTAAGAGAGTATTAGTTAGCCCTGAAGATGATGGAGATCGAGGCTGGTATACTCGCTTCATTGCTGCTCCCACTGGTGCTTTGGTGGGTGAAGAAAACATGTCTTTTCCCGAGAAGTGGAATTTTGCATGTAAGTATTTGTATCTCACCTTTTTCCTTTCTTAAAAATTGATTCTCATGTATTCTCGTGCCTACTTTTTAAGGAACTATGGAAGTCTTTGAAGAGATCCCTGACTTCCTTGCTTGGGTAGGAAAGTTATTATCTGTTGCTCCTATGGAGAAAATGTCTTGGAAGTACCTTTCTCAAAGATTTGGGTGAAAAGTCAAAACACACAATACTTTTTTCCGTTTTAATCTTCTTCTTTTTCTCTTTTGCTTGTTTAAGAGTTTTTCACCATAATTCTTTTTCTTTTGTCAGGATTTGCCATTCATGGTGTTAGCCCTGCTTCTGTTTCGTCTGCAAGACTTATGGTGAGTCTTGCTCAAGAAAGGATTCTGAGCTCTTCTTTAAAGAGGAAGGTTGATAGAGCCCGTGGCTCAGAGGGAGAAGAAGAACCAGAGGAAGGTTCTTTAATTTGTAGACCTCGTGTCAAGAGGCGCGTTATTTCAGATGATGAAGCCACACCTCCTCCCAATTCAGTTCCTGTTAATGAACCTGAAAATGCTACTTTAGTGATTGAGTAATGATGAAGAGATGAGTGCTCCTCCTAGTGAATCTACTAATCAACTATTTTCCCGTGGTTTTGATAGTGGTGATTTTGGTCCTGTTTTTGAGGAATTACCCTTTGCTTCTCTTCCAGTGTCAGTCCCCGTCTGTTCTCAGTCTACCGTTTATGTTACTGTTGCTACTGCTCTTCCCGTGGCTGCTTTTACATCTTCAACCATACCTGTTGTTACTACCTCTCACATTGAAGTTGGTACTTCTAGTAGTAATAGGATGATGAAAAAGGTTACCATAGAAGTCCTTGAAGATGGTAATCTGCTGAAAAAAATCTGGTCAAGCCGACGTTGGTTAAAACCTTTAATTAGTCCAGTTGAAAAGTCTAAGTTGGAAAGCCACAACTCCTTGACGTGGATGAATGATATTGTTCATTCATCTTTGAAGGTTTAAGCTTTAGCATTTCCCTTCCCTTTTCCTCGCGATTATTTACTTTTGTTTGACAACTGCTTCTTTCTTTTCTTTTGTAGATCAACTTGATAGGCACGAAGCTTATGAAAAGAATTGTTCACACTGAGCAGCTAGTCAATGATTATCATACTGAAGCATATAACTAGAAGGAACAATATGAGGGTTTTCAATTGGAGAAAGAACTTTTAGATGAAGAGAAGTGTGCTTTGGAACAACAAGTAAGGATGATGACGGCAGAATTGGCAATTGAAAAAGCCTCTTCAAGTCAAGTCGGCAGAGACAAAGACATCCTTGAGTCTTCATTTGCAGAGCAACTTTCTAAAGCTACCGAGGGGATACAGGGTTTGAAAGAACTCCTTAATCAGAAGGAGACTTATGCCGAGGACCTAGATCAAACACTCACTCAGGTTCAAGAAGACCTTCGTGTCTCTTCTGATGAGATCTAGTTCTTGGAGAGTTCCCTCGCCCCTCTGAAGGTTTCTTATGATGCTTCTTTGACTGAGAAAGAAGAATTGAAGGCTGAAATTGACCAATGGGAGAAATATTATGAAGCCCTTGAAGATAAATCGACATTTGATATAAGTTGGGCTTTTCTGAATACCCGCCTCGAGACTTTGATGGAGGCTAGCCAGGAAGGTTTTGATCTCAATGCTGAGATTGCTAAAGCTGAGGAAGCAATCGAGAAAACTCAGCAAAGTCAAGACTTTCATTCACTAGAGGTCGGCATTTCCGAAGGTGATGAATTACTCTTGGTAAAGTTGGCATTCAAGCTTCTTTTGCTCAAGTTGAATCTTCTCCCGTTGTTGATGATGCCTTATTGAATTCCGCCTCTCCCACTGCTGATAATGCTGCATTGGACTCTACTCCTTAGTGTTCTTAGTTTGATTTTGGAACTCTTGATAAGAAGCTTTTTTTTTTGGGAATGGATGGTTAGTTTTTACCCTTGGTTCGTTTTGGGGTTTGTTTGAACATTTTGGTTTTAACTAAGTGTATACTTAGTTTTAGCCAAGTTTAATATATGATCTTTTGTTTATTATGAGTTTTTTATTTAAACTCTTTGACTTGCACTTAAAAATGATTTACTATTTCGTAATTTTGGCATAGACACGAATTTTATAAAAGAGGACCCTTTTATAACGACACTAATGAAGAAGACGTCTCAACTTCATATTGATGTAAATATATGAGAGAAGTAGGAAAATACATATTTTGAAGAAGTTTCATGAATAATTTGAGGAAGTTTCATATCTTGAACTTTCAAATTACATAGCACTTTACAAGTATTCAATTAACATTTACAACTCTTTCATAACTGTTTTTCTTATAACAGATTTCAAAAATTCTAGGGTACATTATACAACCCATGACTAATCATGGTCTTTAACCTCAGTACTCGCAGGATCTTATAATTCACATCCGCGAGTTTACACTTTATGAAAGCTTAATATAAAAGGTTTTCTGATTCATACTTGTTTCTTGGCTTTTGATTGGCTCTTGACTTTTGATTTTTGGGTTGATTCAGGTTTGAATTCTAACTTTTAGTCTTCTTTGACCTTCTTTAACTTGCAGTCTTCTTTGCATTCTATCTATAGTCCCTCAAGTTTTAGAGCTTTGAAGTATGAAATCTCAAGCACTTGATTATTCCCTTCATTTGGTCCATTTCCTGAAAAGGAAAGTACATACAGAACTCGGAGGTATATTTTTAGATGATGACTACTTAACCTTTTTTATTTCCATCAGAAAGGTTGTAACCCAGACCAAGGATAATTTTGCATCCCGCGTGTCTTTTAGGTCTAATATCATCATTTGGTATGGGCTAGCTTTGTGCCTATCATCTAAAATGGTTAGTATAATTAAAAAGAATAAATCTAAACCTTACATAAATGATAGCTGACCGGGGGTTCTTCCTTTAGAGGTTATACTTCTTCAAATGAACAACATTCCAATTTGATGGGAGTATTTTGTCGTCCATTATTTCTAACTCATATGCATCATTTCTAGCAATACCTCGATTCCTGTAAGGTCCTTCCTAATTTGGACTCAATTTTCCTACATTGGTTGCTTTTGATGATTGAAAAACTTTTTTGAGTACAAAGTCCCCAGTCTTGAAGTACCTAAGACGAGCTTTCCGATTGTATTATCGCTCAATAATTTGTTTCTGCACTGCCATCCTTATTAGAGCCGCTTCTCTCCTTTCTTCAAGCAAATCGAGATTTATTCGCATCTCTTCCCCATTTGATTCTTCGGTTGCTTGGGTGTATCTTGTACTTGGTTTACCTATTTCAACTGAGATTAGGGCTTCAATACCATACACAAGTGAGAATGGAGTCTCTCCCGTACCTGTCTTCGCTGTCGTCCGGTAGGCCCATAAGACTCTTAGTAATACTTCCAGTCACTTACCTTTTGACTCCTCTAATCTTTTCTTCAAGTTATTAAAAGTTTTATTGATTCAGCTTGTCCATTAGCCACAGGATGATAAGGTGTTAAAGCTATCCTTTTAATCTGCCAACTTTGAAAGAATTTTGTGATTTTCCCACCTATGAATTGCGGGCCGTTATCACATACGATTTATTTTGGAAATCCAAATCGGCATATGATGTTTCGCCAAATGAATTCCCTGACTTCTTTTTCCCGCACCTACTTGAAGGCACCTGTTTTTACTCAATTGGTAAAATAATCTGTTAGTACTAATAAAAATCGTACCTTTCCTTTGGCTTGAGGTAGTGGACCCACGATATCCATCCCTCACTTCATAAAAGGTCATAGTGCAATAACCGGATGTAATAACTCCACTGGGCGATGCATGTTGTTTCCATATCGTTGGCATTTGTCACACTTGGCCACAAAACTTTCCGCATCTTCTTCCATTTTTGGCCAATAATATCCTGCTCTAATTAGAGTTTTTACCAAGGATCTTCCTCCTGTGTGATTTTCACAATGTCCCTCATGTACTTCTCTCATCACATACTCTATTTGAGAAGGTCCAAGACATCTTGCTAAAGGTCCATCGAACATCTTTCGATATAGTTTGCCGCGATCCAAACAATAACAGGCAGCTTTTCGTCGAAGTGACTAAGCCTTTTTTTTATCTTCAAGTAGAATCCCGTACTGCAAAAAATTAATGATCTCATTTCTCCATTCTCAAGTTAAATTATTGAAATTTACCTCGTGTTTTTCCTGATCGAGTGTTGAATGAAACAAATGTATTACAGAAGCATTTTCTTCATTTGTTACTTCTGCAATGGATGCGAGATTAGCCAACGCATCTACTTTAGCATTTTCCTCCCTGGGTATTTGCACGATTTTTCAAGATTGGAATTGTCCGATTAAGTCTCGTGACTTTTCCAAATATTGTTGCATCCTCACCTCTCTAGCTATATAAGTCCCCTGCATTTGATTAACTACAAGCTGCGAGTCACTTTTGATTATAATTTGCACTATTTCGAGCTCTTGTGCCAATTCCAGACCTGCAATTACAGCTTCATATTCTACTTCATTGTTAGTAATAGAATGACACTTTATTGTCTGCCTTATGGTTTCTTCTGAAGGTAGGATTAGAACAATGCCTAAACCCGCTCCTTTAACATTTGAAGAGCCATCAATAAATAGGGTCCAGATACCCAGATTAGACCCGTTGAACACCTGCAATTCCTTTTCTGCTTTTGGTACTATCCCTGGGCTGAAGTTTGCCACGAAATCTGCTAAAACCTCTGATTTTATCAAAGTTCTAGGTTGATATATGATATCATATTCACTAAGCTCTATAGCCCACTTGGCTAATCTACCAGATAGTTCTTGCTTATGTAATATATTTCTTAAGGGGTAAGCGGTCACTACAGAGATAGGGTGACATTGAAAATAAGGCCTCAACTTTCTAGATGCCATGATTAGTGCTAAAACAAGTTTTTCTAAATGAGGATATCGAGTTTCAACATCCAATAAAGATTTGCTAACATAATAGATAGGAGATTGTTTACCTTTGTCTTCTCGTACTAATACTGCACTTACCGCCATTTCTAACATATCGAGATAGATGAGTAGCCCTTCTCCATCCTTTGGTTTAGCCAGCAATGGTGGGTTTGATAAGTATGCTTTTAGATTTTTGAGTGCTTGTTGACATTCCTCAGTCCACTCAAATTGGCTTTGCTTTTTCAACACTAAAAAAAACTTAAAACTTTTCTTCGAAGATTTAGAAATAAATCTTCCCAATACTGCTATCCCACATGTCAACCTCTGCACCTCTTTTTTGCTCGTGAGTATGTCTGATATTTTTTTAATGGCTTTAATCTATGTAGGGTTTACTTCTATTCCTCGGTTAGAAACAAGGAAACCTAAAACTTACCTGAAGACACGCCAAATGCACACCTTTTGGAATTTAACTTCATATTGAATTTGCGGAGAATCTGAAATGTATCAGACAAATGTTGGATGTGATCCTCCGCCTGTGTTGACTTGACTAGCATGTCATCGATGTAGACTTCCATAGTTTTCCCAGGTGTTCTTGAAACATTTTCGTTACTAACCTCTGGTACGTGGCTCCAACATTCTTTAGACCGAAAGACATGACTTTATAATAGTAAGTCCCCCTGTCTGTAATAAAGGAATTTTTTTTTCTCATCTAAAGGATCCATTATTTGATTATATCCTTAATAGGCATCTAAAAAACTCAACAATTCATGTCTTGTAGTAGCATCAATTAGTTGATGTATGTGCGGTAAAGGAAAAGAATCTTTAGGACAAGCTTTATTCAAGTTAGTATAATTTACACAGACTTGTCATTTACCATTCTTTTTTGGTACCACTATAGTATTAGCTAGCCAATTAGGATATTTTACCTCTCGGATAGACCCGATTCTTAAAAGCTTTTGTACCTCATCCCGAATCACCTGATTTTTGAAGGATCCTTGCTTCCTTTTCTTCTGTTTGATAGGTGGATATGTTAGATCTTCATTTAACTTATGGGGCATCACCTCCGGTGGTATACATGTCATATCAGAATGTGACCAAGCAAAGCAATCTGTGTTAGCTTTTAAGAATTCAATTAACTTACCTTTTATTTCTGTGCTCAGGTTGGTTCCGATGTAAACTTTTCTATTCGGCCAATATATAAACAACACCATTACTTCGAGTTCTTTCAATTGTTGTTTTGATGTTTTCATTCTCTTCTGGCTCTTAAATGATTCCAGGCCTTGAATCTACATCCGTTTGCCCATCCCTAGTTGAGGTTTGTGTTGCTAAATCCTCAACTAAATTCTATAATTGCTATTTTTTTATCTGTAACATCATTCTTTATGCTTAAATCTACCACTGAATTGATATTTCTAGAAGTCTGTTGATCACCACGGATTTGTCTAAATCCCTAGTGTGAAGGGAACTTAATAACCTGATGTAAAGTAGACGGAACAACATCCATATCATTAATCCAGGATCTGCCGAGAATCATATTATATGCCATGTCCGTATCTGTCACTTGAAATTTTGTATCTTTGACAACTCCTTCTACGAATGTGGTGAGCATTATTTCCCCTTTTGTAACAACGCTTGAATTGTCAAATCCAGATAAAGTACGTGTTTTGGGCACTATTTTGTCATTAGCTTGCATCTCGTTTACCGCTCTTAAAAGAATGTTATTTACAGAGCTACCTGGATCAGCAAAACTCGTTTCACATTAGTATCATGTACAAGTAAAGATATTAACAGTGCATCATTATAAGGGATCATCACGTCATCTACGTCTGCATCATCAAACATTAGGCTGTCATTTTCTAAAACTTGGCGAACTCGTTTTCTGTGGGTAATTGTGACTTTTGATGTCTTTTTTGAAGTCGTATATGTCACACCATTGACCTCCTCTCCTCCGCTTATCACATTAACCGTTCTTTTTGGTGACGGAGGTTTTGGTGGCTCTTGTCTATTCTTCATATACGTATGCTTACCCTTCTCACTAAACAAATCGGTTAAATAACATTGTTTTAACAAATGCTCTATCTCACCTTGTAGCAATATGCAATCTGCTATTTTATGACCGTGGTCACTATGAAACTCGCACCAGAAATCGGGATTTCTTCTGTTAGGGTTCGATCTCATTTCTTTTAGCCACCGCACCTTATCTCCTATACTTCTTAAAACAGCTACCAACTCAAAAATGCTAACATTGAAACTGTAATCACCAATTTTTTCCTTAGTATTAACATTGCTATCCAGCGTATCTCACTATTTTCCAAACTTGGATGATGAACCTGCATCTCTGTCTCTTGATCTAGAACCATTCCTCGTGTTTTCTTATTTAGAACATGAATCCCGTCCTGCTGGTCCCATGTAAGGTTCGTACATATTCTTACTGGACCTCTTTTCAGTTTTTGGTTGCCTCAAACTTGCTCTTTCATCTCCCCGTGACTGAGTGATAGTATCTTCCTCTATCAGCAGCTTCGTGCTATACCTCTTGTAAACATCATTCCAAGTTGTAGCAGGGAATTCTCGTAAGCTTTCCTCGAGTCTCCTCGTGGCTTCTGAGCTTTTTTCATTTAAGTTACTTGCAAATGCCATGGCCGCTCAATTATACGGTACACGCGGTAACATCATTCTTTCACGTTGAAATCTATCCACAAATTCCCCAAGTAGCTCTGTATCTCCTTGTTTTATTTTGAAGACATCTTCCATCCTCTTTTCAACTTTTTCAGCTCCCGAGTGCGTTTTTATAAATGAATCTGCAAGCTCAGCAAAAGAATCAATAGAATTTTCCAGTAAAAGAGAATACCATGTCAGTGCTCCTTTTGTGAGTGTTTCGCCAATTTTTTTGACCAGCACCGACTCAATTTCTTGCTTGGTTAAATCGTTGCCTTTCACGCCAGTTGTAAATGCAGTTACATGATCTCGTGGGTCAGTTGTTCTATCATACTTCGAAATATCGGGCATCTTAAACTTTTTTGGAAGTGGCAAGGGAGCGACACTAGGCTTCCCGGGCTGTTGTGAATATTTATCAATATTCACTCCTTTAATCACGGGTGGCACACCAGATATTTGTTCTATGAGATCATGAGTTACTTCTGCAAAGTTAGTACTAAAATTTGTAAATCAGAATTATTTGGGGTACCTGACATTCCATCGCGAGATTCACTGGGAGTTCCTCCGCTGCCTGAATCATCAAGTCCCGAGCATGGTTTTCTATGGTTGCAGTGTTGTTTGGAGGTAGAGTTGGTGGTACAGTTGGTAATCCACTAACGAAAGCTTGAATGACATTGTTGATGTGCTCTGCAATTAGCTGTTTCAATGCATCTTCAGCAGTTTGATTTCCCCTTGTTGATTATTCGTATGTGATGTTGATCTTTGAGGTAACCCCTCTCGAGAGTGCTGGGGGTAAATTTTGGGGTGAAAGGATTGGTTCACCCTTTTGTTGATTCTACTGGTTCAGTTGGTTTTGTTGGTTGTTGTCATTGGCAGTCGACATGGCTGTTTGGCAGAAAAATAAATTTGGAAAGTGAAAAGATTATCAGATTCCCGCTAACGGAACTAATTTGTTAACCAAAAATATATCTTTCGGTCAAAGACTAATTTTAGAAGACAATGGGCTTCTGATAACCAAGTTTTTGCTCACTTTCTCAATGACATCGAAGGAAAAGAACAAGAATAAATAAAAAAATAATTGATTGCAAAGTTAATATCAAGAAAAAGCATAAAAGTAAAGTGAATATATTCCAATATTATCTCAGATGTCTTTACAAGTGAAATTCTCTCCCCTTATATAGAGGTTTACACATATAACGTTTCGTTTCTTTCCATTTATGCTAAATCATTACGATCATTAATTACATTAATGATCCGTTATAATTGGTAATTGTAATTGTCCACGAGATTCTATAACAATTTTGATTTCCCTCCTCATTAATTGAAGATTCATGAATCTTCCCTTTTTACTGTCTTAATTCAATCTTTGCCAGCTGTTAGGTTCGGTACTATTTCCCTCCCGTGCCTTTTCTTATTCTATCAAATAAGACTGCCACGTGTTGCTATATCATTGCTCTTACGTGTTATGCCATGTCAGCAGTATAATATTCCACGTGTAGCTTTTTTTACCACCAATACAGTTAGATTCTTATAACTGAATGGAAGAGCCTTGCCGTAGCTAGTAAAATTGTTGCCATGTGACCAGGAGGTCACAGGTTCAAGTCGTGGAAATAACCTCTTGTAGAAATATATGATAAATTTGCGTACAATAGACCCTTGTGGTCCGGCCCTTCCTAGGACTCCGCGCATAGCCGGAGCTTAGTGCACTGGACTGCCTGTTGGAAAATTATTGATATCTCAAAAGATAATGTTCATCATGACTTAGAAAATCTTTTCTCTTCTTAGTATTATTTACATCTACTTATTATTTAGTAAGTTATTTTATAATTAATAGAGTCAAACTAGCCGTTATCTAGCCATTGGAGCAATGCTTATATAAACATGGTCTTTGGAGAGCTAAAGACACACTTTCTAATATTACTTTCTGAATCATCTTTTCCTCCTATATGTTGGTTTCTTTCTTGAGTTTTCTACTAGTTTTGTTCCATGTTTAATAACTGGAAGAGCTTGTTAAATCCTGGGTGATACACCTAATTTTATTTATCACTGTGTGGGCGAAATATCCTTAAGAACAATATCCTTGACATGCCTCAAGCTTTGATAAATCCTATTCTCCATAACCAATTTTTTCCAACACTTCCCTCTATAACTGAATGGAAGGAGAGTTTTGGAGCAATGGTAAAGTTGTTTCTGTGTGATCTATAGGGTCACGAGTTCGAGTCATGAAAACAATTACTAGTACTTATATTATGGTAGACTGTCTACATCACAACTCTTCCTCAAGCTCTGTTTCAACATGGAATACTTTGTACAATGGACTGCCCTGCCCTGCCCTGCCCTATGACTGAATGCCAATGGTTTCCAATTTGGTCTCGATACGTAATAAAATTGGTTGAGTGCATTATTTTACAAAAGTCCCTTTCGAAGCTTTTGTTTTCTTGCCCATCTTAAAGTAGTAGTGCCCAATATTTTTCTCATTTATCTCTAACCACAGATACAGTAACTTTAACTGTCCAAAAAGGACTTTACACTATGGACACCTTATCACATACCAAATTCCCACTTGGCTTCTCTTACTCATCACCTCAACTTAGTTTTAATATTACTCTATTTTGATCCATAAACAGTTAAACAACTAATTTAATCAGATTAGTCACTTCTAGATGTGTTAGGTAGGAGTTACCTTATATATCAAACAACTAACTTGCAATTATGTTTATTTGAATTTGAAGCCATAAATCTAAAGTTAATGAGGATGCCTTATTTCATGATATATTATGGTCATAGGCCAAATCAAATTATTTTCATAATCATCTACTTATATTATAAGTTTTCTTCAAACAAAACATGAGAAGGCCTTATAATTTCAAAATGGAAAATTCTTAGAAATGAAGTCTTGCGTAATTAGTAAAGTTATTGTTACATGACCAGCAGGTCACATGTTCGAATCGTGAAATTTTTTTACAGTAAGATTGTGTATAATAGAGCCTTGTAATCTGATCCTTCCCCAGACTCCACGCATACCAGAAGCTTAGTGCATCGAGATATTTATGAAAAGGAAAACAAGATAACAACCCACAAAGACCAAATTGTTTGTTATACTTTTTCATTGTTACACATCAATTTTTTTGATAATATGATATAATAAAATAAACTATTAATCAAAATAAATATTATATTAAAAGTAATAACATAATGTAATGAGTACAAATAATTCTTGTGGGAAACTATTGGATTTGTTGTTGTGGAGTATAAAAAATTAATATATGGTGTTAAACTTGAGATGAAGTGAATCAAGGACGGAGTTAGGATATAGTTTACAGGTTCGATCGAATTCAATAACTTTAATTCAAACTTATTTGTTTAAAGAAATTCATCAAATAACGTATAAATTATTAATTTATAACCCCAGTAAATTAAAAAAGGACTAAAAAAAATCCTGAATTCCAAAACTTTAAATCTTGGCATCGCTTCTGAAGTGAATACAACAACAACAACAACAACAACCTACTATAATCCCACTTAGTGAGGTCTGGGGAGGGTAGTGTGTACGCAGACCTTATCCCTACCATAGGGTAGAGAGACTGTTTCCAAATAGACCCCCGACATCCTTACCTGCAAGAACTTCGGACCTTCTTAAGTGAATAATAAACGAAATAAAATATCATTTTTCGTAAGCGCTTGAAAGAAATAAAATGTAAGGAATCTAAAATATTCCTTAAGATTCCAAGGAATCAAACCAAATCCAATTACACTACTGAAATTCACTCACCTTATAAATACAATAAAATTCACATTCAAACTCTCTTTAATACTTTTTTCAATTTCCTAATCAAATACGTAATCTCTGTCATTGACTTGGCGCCACCGCAGAGCAATGCGATTGGAAAACGGCGACGATCGGTCCACGTGTCACCGTATTGAAAACTCCGACGGCGGCGCCGGCGTTTCGCCGGAGTATTTTTCTCCGGCAATCGACGCCGCTGAAGGACTACTCGTTCCGCCTCTCAATTTCTCTATGGTTGATTACGGTGTTTTTCGGTCTGGTTTCCCTGATACTGCTAACTTCTCCTTTTTGCAAACCCTAGGCCTTCGCTCTATCATGTTAGTTCGTTCGTTCGTTCGTTCATTCATTCATGTGTTTGTTACTTAAAGTATCGTTTTTTTAAAATTTATTTTAACGATGTTATTGTTGTTGATTTTTCTTTTTGTTTGAATATTTTGTGTGTAGATATTTGTGTCCTGAGCCATATCCTGAAGCGAATGTAGAGTTTTTAAATGCGAACGGAATACGGCTTTTTCAATTTGCCATTGAAGGATCCAAGGTAGGATATGAGAGTTGTGGTTGATGTTAAAAGCTATGTGATCATTATCTGATATATCAGTGCATGAAACTGTTGTAATTCATTTTTTTGCGTGGACTAAATAAATATTGGAAATATCACGCCGAGTTGGTGTTTCAAAAATACAAACATAATACTCCAGTAGCTATGCTGGTCGGAGGTAACAGGTACTCAATGGAATAGTCAAGATGAGTTCAAGCTGACCTGAACACCACCGTCATTAAAATAAGTTACATACGTAGTGTATAATTAGCTTATATGCAGTCCTCTTCGAACTATCCCAACAATTTATACAAGTTGTAAGCATTAACAGAAAGACTTGTTTAAGTTTATACTAAAAATAATCAATTCACTCTTTTTCTTTATGTGATATCGGCTGTTGGTGATAACACATTGTTTTTGCTCTCTAATTAGCTAAGTGACTTGTTTTGGAGCTATAACAGAAAGTAAAAGTGGGGGTTAGTTAGCTGCTTATCAAGACGAAGTCTATTTATAGGCATTGGATATATACTCAATCTGTTTGTTATCATCCTTAATTGTTCGAATGTGTGAATTTAACTGATTTGTATAGCATGAAAGAGATTAATTCATAATTTTCTGGCTAAACTGGCATTAGGATGCATTTTTCTTCAAGGAACAAAGTCAAAATGTTTTGTGGTATTAGTTTGTAGGAGACAAGGTTATAAACTTGTGTGGTCTAGAATATTAGTCATTTAGCAGTCCGTTGGAGTAGTCACCGAATTGACCCTTGGTTTTTCTGTTAGCTTTCGTGCAAATGAACTAGATATTTGGCTTTTGTGGCTCAGACTTCAAAAAACTAGTACAGGTCACGCCAAAGTCTTTCACTTGTACTTGAGGTTGCATGGCCCAAATCTGTTCTTGTTTTAAACTGCAGGTTTTTCACGTTTTATATTCATCAAATAGGAGTTGAGTTAGTTGTATGTGATAGGAGTAAAGAACACAACAGTATGTGATGTGTCTGTTTTTTCAGATAGCTCGAAACCTATAATATGTTTAAAGTCTTTCACCACAGAAGCTTTTCACCTGTAGCTTCATGTTGTATTTTTTATTCTATGTTTCTCTCAAGGATCTAGTTACTTAAAATTCCTCTCCTCTTAAATTGCACTCTGCTTTTACAACAAAATGCGAGTATAGCTACAACTTCCTACTACTGCTTTCTTCTCAACTACCACTCACCATTACTCATCGCAGTTCATACTTCATAAGGGCCCGCTGCAACTAGTGCTACTTGATCATTCTTAGCACTTATTTTGTTTTCCTTATATTTTTTCACTAGATTTTAGCTTTCCTCTGTTCTTGATGCATGAACCTAGCCATAATGCGTAATTGTATCAAGGGAATTACAAAAGTCAATTGAATTATACTATGATTGGCTTTAGCTCTTCAGTTTGTGAAATATTGCCCTGGTTCCGGTAATATTACAATACAGGTAATGCTGCAACCAAAATAATTCCTAACTCAAGAGAGGAGGTAGGGAGTTTCTTGTGGATTCCCATAATACTCAAGAAAAATTGTCCAATTCTAAGTGAGATTAGGTGTTTATTGTAGTAGTTGTCCTGTTGGAGCTTTGCACTTCCTTGGAGAAAATCTTCAACTGTTGCGTAGTAGAGAAAGAAATTCATCCACTAGCAATATACAATATGTGATTGTGTTCTTTTCGAATTCACCAGTAGCAGGTCATATTAGCTGTAGGACTCTCCAAAATTTTCTTATCCCAACTAATTGGATTGTTAAACAGGAAGATAACTAGATGATTGACTGAGGAGAAAAAAGGACGATTCTGTAGGGTTCTCAAGTTTATTACTGTTAGTTTGTCATATCTATAATGATAGATACGACAAAAAAAAAATATCTATAATGTTATTTGACATATATCTCCTAATCAAGTCTTATGTGTTATGACTGTTTTTCTTTTATTACCTTCTTATCTTGAGTAGCCTTAGAGGAAGTTGAATCGTTGCCTATCAAACTTGAAATCTTTCGTATTTGTCATACCCTCTTCTATGCTTTTGGTTTTTAATTATCATATGCTAGCTATGAGTTCTCTCTGCTGTCTGAATGCTGGACAAAGCTACTCTACCCTTTTTGGTCTATCTCTGTCTCCTAAACTGAGGCTTCGAGTAGTTAAACGTCCTTGTCTATTCTTGTCCTGTAACAACTATACCACAACTTATCTGGATATTTGAAGCTCTTGGTTAAGTGAAAAGATATATATCCATTATGGAGATGGTTTGGAATTTTGACGGAGTATTGTTATGGTCGCAGTCTATACCGGAAGGTACACGTACTAAAAACATTAGTAGCAGCATATATGAACATTGTGCTATGTCTTGTTTGCAGACATTTTAGAATTTGCATATGATTATGCAAGCCGTGTATGTGAATGTTAAGTTATTTCTTTCTAGTTGTTGATACGAAGCAAAAAATTTCATGTGGATAAGTACTTGACTATTTCTCATGCAGGAGCCACCATTGGTCAACATCCCAGAGGAAACAATAAGAGAAGCTTTGAGGGTTGTCCTTGGTAAGTTTGAAAGGTTGCATTTTATTTTCTCTCTTGCTTTAGGTTTCTGTCCACTAGTTTTGATAACTAATTTGTGTATTACAATTTCACTGGATTCTTTCTGTAGATGAAAAGAACCGCCCTCTGTTAATTCACTGCAAAAGAGGAAAGGTATTCCTTCATTTCTCTTTGTTTAAAATTTCTAGCTTTCTTATATAAATAATCACACAACATTCCTCTGACCTCCATTTCTGTCATCCTGTGGTATATTATGCAGCACCGAACCGGTTGTCTTGTGGGGTGCCTCAGAAAATTACAGAAGTGGTGCCTTACTTCAATTTTTGATGAGTACCAAAGATATGCTGCTGAGAAAGCTAGAGTATCAGATCTGAGGTTCATGGAGTTGTTTGACATATCTGGCTTCAAGCAGCCACCGACATTCTGTTCACATATCAAGAATTAAATGGATAAAATGTACAGTACGAGAGGCAATTTTGGTTTTCATTTTTAGCTGAATCAATATTTTTGAGTCCACTGCCAAGAGTATTGGATTCCTTCATATGAACTTTGTGTATGTTTTTTCTCTAGTATCCAATTCTTCTTATCATTTGGACATAGTCTCTCTTTGTAGAAAGTAGATGGCATCTATTAGATATTGCTATGGCCTATGATAAAGGGTCTCCTCCTTTACCGATTTCTTTTGTGTTCTTTTGATATGGATTGAGAGTTGTAAAGTTGCATCATTTTGCTTATTAGAGGGAAAGGGAAGGTTGCCTTGGAAAAGGCGAAAGCTGTCATAAATCAGTAAATGATTATTTGAAACTACGTTGTTCGGATCCTCCAAAAATGTTGTCAGAGGATTCTCCAAAATTTGATTGTGGACCTTATCTCAAAAGTCAAAACCAACTCACCTGGAATCAATCAAATTATAGTAGTACACCTTTGTGTACTTGTGTTACAAATAAGCCCACAAGAAAGTTGGTTTTAACTTGATTCCGGCCCAACACTCTTTGGGCTTTGCCCGTTTGAGTTGAAATACACTTTCGACAAGAGGGGTAAGCAACCCCCACTTTCAACCGAGAGGTTGTGAGTTCGAGTCTCCCCAAGAGCAAGGTGGGAGGTTCTTGGAGGGAAGGATGCCGGGGGTCTATTTGGAAACAGTCTCTCTACTCTAGGGTAGGGGTAAGGTCTGCGTACACACTACCCTCCCCAGACCCCACTAAGTGAGATTATACTGGGTTGTTGTTGTTGTTGTTGTTGTTGATACTATAAGCTATAGCCCAATCATGTTTAGATGCACAATACCAGCCAATTCAGAAGAGATAATGGTTTTTGTTTGGATTCGAAGCCACATTAAAGTGATATAATTTTTCTTTTTTAAACAAATTTATTTAGGTCCGCAACAACAACAGCCATTAGACTATAATTTCAATTTGTGGGGGTGATTTGCACAAATAGAACACTTTGGGTGTCATTCTTGATTTTTTGATCCTGCTTGTCCCATAGGTAAAACTTCAAGTTTAACAAGTATTTCTCTGTTGTCCGTTGCTTACCTATGGACAACAAGCAGGAATCAAAAAATTAAGACCATCCATTTTAAGGTCATTGACCGTAATTTCCTGAATCTTTAGTGCGAGGTTTGAATTTTGAAATGAATGATCGTAAACTACAGAAATTATAATGTTTTATGCATATATAAAGTAAATACAAAAACAATACTTTAGTTATACTTTCTAGAAAAGATTGAACCAAAAGTCTCAACTTAATTGGCCAACCTCAAAATCTAAGTAACTGAAATTCTTTAGAGAATCTAGCAACAGCCAGTAACAACGTTGTTGTCAAGTTCAAAGGATTTATTAAAATTAGACAAATCTTTTATTGACAGCAACTAAGATAGATTTGTCTTTTTCATTTTCGTTACTTGTTAGCTATCAAAACTTTTCCCAACCACATGAAACGTATGTTATCCTAGTGTTTTTAAAATTATCAACTCTTATCTTTTGCTTCCTAATATTTCAAAAATCCTTGCTTTTGCTATTATTGTGTTCTCTTCCTTTGCATATATTATTTTTTATAGAGGCCGATCAAAAATTTTAATATGAGTTTCTATAATAATCTCAAGTCAATCTATATGATAACTGGACTAATGAATTGGGTTCCAAGCTAAATATTCTTATACTTTTAATGATTTTTTTAGTACAAATACATGGTCTATGCAAAAATTATTGGGTTCACGGAAACCGGTAACGTTTGCTCTAGATTCGCCCATGATCTTTTAAAGCTCGTTGACTCATAGACGGAATCAGGAATTTTAGTTTATAGGTTCTAGATCACAATCATTTTTGCTTATTGAGTTCTGGATAAATATTTTATATATATAAAAAGAAATTCTAAATATAATTGTAGGATTTGAGTCAAAACACTAGGTTCTATCGAACAGGTAACTTTAATAGTGGCTCTGCCTCTACGCTTTCCTTTCTTTTTTCCAAAATTTTCTCTTATATTTAAGTAAATATTCTAATTCAGAGTAGATTTTCATGTTATCTTAAACAAACCTTTGAGAAATGTGTAACTTGGCATGAACAGTTACTAATTATATGATAATACCAAAAGATTAAATACATAAGGAGATAAAACATTCCCTCATTAGTTCCTACTACATATATCTTATTTTTAAGATTACAAATTTTATTGTCACTTTAAGAAAATTTTACACCATTAGATCATTTTCACCTATTAAAGCATGTAAACTGTATTAATTTTAAGTTAACAAATCCACATTAATGCTTCATATACGAACTAGGCTAACTCTCCTTTTTAAGTGGTTGGTGCAGCATAGTCACTTTTAAGCTCGCTATATAAAATATATTTACAATTTGTATTGCATTTAAAGATTAACCAGTTCATCCAAATTTCAGGACTAAGTATCTTGAATTTGAAATTTCAGGACTTATTGTCCTGAATTTTTGAGCTGCTAATTTGAAATTCAGGACTAACAGTGTCCTGACTTTCTGAACTACTAATTTAAAATTCTAGAAAATAAGATTCGAGCTTCAGGACACAATTTTCGAACTTTAAAACACAATGTTCTGAAATTTGAATTTTGATGTTTAAACTCTAAGACGTTGTGCTCTGAAGTTGAGTGAAATTAGCTAATCTTTAAATATATTATAAAATATGAATATATTTCAAATAACATACTTAAAAATAAATATTTGGTGTCATTTTCACCCTTTTTAACATCATCACGCACCTTACAAGAATTGCAAAGATTTTACAAAAAATATTTTAATATATTTAACAAATGTCTAAACAAAAGTAATATGTTTCTTATCCCTGAAAGTTGGTCCATGTCACCTTTCCGAACAGCATAATTGCAATCCAAAAGTGAGATGTGATAACTTGTCACAATTATGCTTAACCTACACGTCGATTACTATTATTAAAAAGGACGAATAGCTTAAAAATACTCATACTTTTTTGACATTCTAACCTTTAATTTGAGGTTTCTGATAAAAAAAGAATTTTTTTCCTTTCTTAAATGGTCTCTACATGATGTTAATCTAAATTGGTTGACTAGTAAGTTTCGAATACGAGACAATATGTTAAAGAAAAATACTACTAGCATGACAATCATGCGTCACCTAATAAAATAACAACAATAAAAATATAGCCAGCGTAATTAATTGCATAAGTAGAATCTGAAGAGAATAATGTGTATGTAAAACTTATACCTATCGTATGAGGTAGAAAGACTATTTTCAGTAGACCCTCGGTTCAAGGAAAGAATAGTCTCAATATTTTTCTTGATGACATATGAAAGAGTAGAAGCTATGGAAAAAGGCATTTTAACAATTGCAGATAATAAGGTTATGTGCCCGTAAGGATTGGCTGAGTTGGTTGAGTGAGTGGTTTTCCACATGGAAGATCTGGTATCGATTCCCCTCACTAGTAGCTTTCTCAGTCAGAGTTCGTCGCACCGGGCGTGGCTAGTGCAGTTTACATTTCCTGTGTGGTTTGCGAGCTATTGGGCGTGACTAGTGCGGTTTATATTTCCTGTGCGTTTTCCGAGCTACTGCGCAGTGAGCAAGTTACCCAGTGCAGTTTGAGAGCTATTGGGCGTGGCTAGTGCAATTTACATTTTCTGTGTGGTTTGCGAGTCATTGCACTCGAATGATAGCGATTCCCCTCACTAGCAGCTTCCTCAGTCAGAGCTGGTCGCACCGAGGCATGGCTAGTGCAATTTACATTTCCTATGTGGTTTGCGAGCTATTGGGCGTGGCCAGTGCGGTTTACATTTCTTGTGTGTTTTCCAAGCTATTGCACAGTGAGCAAGTTACTCAGTGCAGTTTGAGAGCTATTGGGCATGGCTAGTGCGATTTTACATTTTCTGTGTGGTTTGCGAGCCATTGCACAATGAACAAGTTACCTAGTGCACACTCGAATGGTAGCGATTGCGGGTTTTCGAGGAGATTTTCCCAAAAAAAAAAAAACAATAAATAGTAATAAAAATTTAAAAATAGGAGAATAATACTAATGCATTACATCTTCATCATAAAATCTCCAGATCTCCGTTACAAACACGATCACATGTCCTACCCAGCTACCCTTGAAAATTCCTGACCAAGCGAGTTTATTCCTGCGCATATTCTTACCAAACTCCATTTCCCTCACCCCGAAAATATAAACTTACAAAAGAATTTTAATTTAAAATATCTTATTTACAAGCTTTCTTCATATTACATTTATATTATATGTACAAAATCAAATACTAATTCAGATTAACAATTACATTATATGTACATTGATCGTATACATTTGTGCCCATGTCTAATTATCTAGTTGTTGCTACTGTTTGTTTATTGCTTTATTTTTACTTCTTCTGAGCCGATAGTCTTTCGAAAATAACATCTCTATCTTCATTAGTTAGAGATAAAGTCCGCATACATTTTATTCTTCCCAGACTCCACTTGTAAAATTTTACTAGGCTTATTATTGTTGTATTGTTGTACAATGATGGTATACAGTTTCACCAGTGGCGGACCCAAGTGGTGGCTAGCGGGTTCAACTGAACCCGCTTCACAAAAAAATAATACTGTGTATATGTATAAATTAGGATTAAAGTTGTGTAAATTTTGTATAACTATTTCTTTGAACCCACTTGACAACTACTATTTTACGACTAAAGTTATATACTTTTAAGATTGAACCCGCTTGCACAAAATCCTGGGTCCGTCACGAAGTTTCACCATTATGGTCTTACAATTTCATTGATCTTTTTTGGATAAAAACTTATTGCATTCAATATTGACATCAATTTAATGAACAGAAACATATATCTATATATACATTATTATTATTATTAGAGTATAATGTTAATATATATTTTTATCTCAGTTTATTACTTAATTACGATAAACTAATTCATAATTTTGACGTAAATTTTTTACTCTTCTTGCCCTTTGACGTTTGCTCTCATTACGTGCCACCTGTTTTGGCTCTCACCACCGTATAAATACACCTCTCTCTTCCCACTCACTCTTCACACACTATTTATCTCTGTATATTTTCTTCTTATTCACACTCTTCGAGAACTTTCACTTTCTCTCTCAGCGTAGATCACACAATCTTAGCTATGGCTACTGCTACTCTCTCTCCCGTTGATACCGATAAGCTCTCCAACCTCAAATCTGCTGTCGCCAGCCTTAACCAAATCAGGTACTTAATTCTTCATTTTTCTTCTCAAATTTTCCATTTCTGTGCTGTTGTTACATTGTTTTTAATAGTTTTGTTGCTTCATTTTGTTCTGGATCCAGATGCTGATGATATTTTGATTTTTTTTGGCAGTGAAAATGAGAAATCTGGATTTATTAACCTTGTCGGTCGCTATCTAAGGTACAGTTGGAGTTATTATTACTCTGATTTACTAATTAAGAATAGTGATTAGAATTGTTATTTTATTAGATTTTTTGATGTGATTAAATGCTGAATATTTACGCGATTTCTAATTGTTGTGTATCAGTTGATGATTTGTAGTGTATGTTTTTTTTGTACTCAGTGGAAAATTTGCATAAATTTACATGAATTGGTAATTTAGAATAAGTGATGAGAACTGTTATTTATCACATTGATGTTTTGAAATCTTAATATTTACGCTATTTGTGATTGTTGTGGATCAGTTGATGCTTTGAAGTGTACATTTTTTCTTCTAAATTACATAAATTTCTGAGCTTTGCACAGATCAAGTTAGTTTACTGCTTGCAATCGAATCAGTTGGCATTTTTGATTTTATTTTTGCTTATGACTGTTGATCTGTCATGGCATTTCAAAAGTGATTAGAATTGTAATTTATCAGTTTCTTGATGTGCCTTTAATGTTGAATATTTACGTAATTTGTGATTGTTCTGGATCAGTTGATGCTTTGTGGCATAGAACGATTTTTTCTTCTCCTTGGAGCATTTGCATCAATTTTCGAGCTTTTGCAGATCAAGTTAGTTTGTAGTTTTCAAAACGTGAATCACTGTGCATTTCTGATTTTCTTATGTTTTATTTTTGCTATCGACTGTTGATCTGTTGTGGAATTTCGGAATCGCAGTGGAGAAGCGCAGCACGTTGAATGGAGTAAGATCCAGACGCCAACTGACGAGATAGTGGTGCCTTATGACAATTTAGCACCTCTTTCTGAAGGTATTTGTATTTTTCTAAAATTTATCTTTTTGTCATCTATCGTGTCATTATAAGCAAGTATGAGCATGGTGCATGGATTGTTTCAGATTAGATCCATTTGAATGTTTTTTGGCGAGGTGCTTGACTATCTTGATCAATGCAGATCCTGCGGAGACCAAGAAGCTTTTGGACAAACTTGTTGTCCTGAAGCTCAATGGAGGCTTGGGCACAACCATGGGATGCACAGGCCCTAAGTATGTATTTGCTGCTTTTTTCTAGCCAATTTTAGGTCTCAGGTTCAAATATCAGAAGAGGTAATTTTTTTCCATCTACATAAGCCTTGGTGGAGAGAGTTACTCGGTGCCTGTGCTGGTGGGAGATAGCAGGTATCCGGTGGAATAGTCGAGTTGCGCGTTAGCTGACCGGA
The DNA here is from genome assembly GCF_000715075.1 of Nicotiana tabacum. Lineage (NCBI taxonomy): Eukaryota > Viridiplantae > Streptophyta > Magnoliopsida > Solanales > Solanaceae > Nicotiana > Nicotiana tabacum. The sequence goes on along the minus strand of NC_134092.1, from coordinate 133,435,683 downwards.
ACACCACCGTCACAAAAAGAATGATATTGGGAAACAAAATATATTGCAAACGTGACTTCATTTAGCTTGCTTTTTATTGGTGTTAACCCACCTTTTAACAACCACAATTGTTTGAAAGTGAACACTGTTGGTGGATACAGAGTGCCGTACTCAACCTTCTATGTCTGTTTTCATCTGATGCTGCTTTATAGACAGAGTGCCGTACTCAACCTTCTCTGTCTTTTTTCATCTGATGCTGCTTTATAGACATATCTGTCTGGTTCCCAGAAATTTCTGAATCGTGTGAGCTGGTTGATGTTACCACATGATACTCTGCTTTAGTGCATTCATCTGGGGAGACTATAAAGCAATATACTTAAGTGACTATCTATTTTTACTTTTATACTCTGTTTCTTAATGCATCATGTCATCAGATGAGATAGTAATTTAAGTTGTGTTTTTTGGTTGATCGAGGTATCTTCAACCATAAACTTACATGATCTAGTTACCACTAGAATTTGGCGGAGCTGGAATGCTATAAAATATACACACCTACTATACAAATTTGCTGCTTGTGATGCCCTTTTAAGTATTTCTTTAACTATATATAGGGGGGAGGGGAAGGGGAAGAGGAAATCGGGGATGGGATTACAAGATTGGGAATCGAACCCTCACCAACAAGTGAAAATTTTGGTATCCAACCAACTGCACTACTAAGATTCCCCCCTTTTAAGTGTTAAGAACTCAGGTCGCAATAAAAGTAAGATGGTTTGTGACTGCGTGTAATTAGATCTTATTCAATCATTCAGCTCCCCTGTTGGAGGCTCTGATCTATCCTCCTTTGTCATGCTGTGAATAATGTGACTCCATGCAAATGTGTTTCTCCTTTTACCATGTATATCTTTTCAAGTATTTTATACCGCTGGAAGCTAGAGAAAAAAAATTAAAATTTAGGAAGACCTGGCTTTCATTCCATTTTCAGAAATATTAGCTTTCAGAAACTTGCAATTGCATACAGATTTGATGTTCTCCTTGTAAAAGAAATATTGTAGTTTCAATATTGTCGAGCTCATAGATGCAGGAAATCTGAAGGTTGTGTTTCTTTGATGCAGATCAGTTATTGAAGTTCGTAATGGTTTGACATTCCTCGACTTGATTGTCAAGCAAATTGAGGTACCTGTGTCTTAATGGATCATTTTATCCATTATGATGTTCCACTTTTGCCTGTTCACCAATTAACTCTTGCTCTGTAGGCCCTCAATGCCAAGTATGGATGCACTGTTCCCCTTCTTTTGATGAATTCGTTCAACACCCATGATGATACACTGAAGGTGAAATATTTGACTTTGATGTCTACTCTTCCATGATTAACTTTTTTCCTGTTTGGCTGATCGCAAGTGCTGACTTCTTGCCGTTTCATTCTCTATGTAGATTGTAGAAAAATATGCAAACTCAAACATTGAGATTCATACGTTCAATCAGGTTAGTGTGAATTAATGTTAAGTATCCACCAGCTTGTATCTGCGCTTGAAAAGTTTTGGATTTGAAAAGATAAATTAATGTTTTCTGTTGAATATGTACAGAGCCAGTACCCTCGCTTGGTTACCGAAGATTTCTCCCCACTTCCATGCAAAGGCAATTCTGGAAAAGATGGATGGTAATTGACAGTTTAAGTTGTGGTTTCCCTGATGATGGCCTTTTAAAATTGAATCTTAATTCACACTCTGGATCATGTAAATTTTCCCTGTTGGGTTATATAATAATAAAGTTTCATCCTCTCTTCCTTTAATCTGAGATAAGTCAGATATAAATCACTTTATTTAAAAATAGTTAGATCTAAATCAAAATCATTGAAATTATGATTTTCCTCTTTTTCTTGCTAGCAATTGGGGTTTCATTGTTCTGTTGATCTGAATAACCTGTAACTTATAATGAAAATTTATCTTCATTTAGCTTTGCATGTAATTTCTTGTTTCATTGGTTATATATTCTACTATTTTTTCTGCTTCAAGAATGATAACCGCAATGCAGGTAATTTATGTTATGAGACAAAATTGTTTGGTAAAGCTGGCTGTTTCATTGGTTTAGCTTGCTGAATTGCTTACTCCAATTAATGTTTCCAGTCAAGTAGACTTTAAGAATTATGATTCCTCGTCCATCTTTTCTAGTCCCTATCTTTTGTAGATATGGCTACATTCACTTAGCTCAAGTACATTGTTCTCCTATACAGGTACCCTCCAGGTCATGGTGATGTTTTCCCTGCTTTGGTGAATAGTGGAAAGCTTGATGCACTACTAGCAAAGGTTTTGGTGCTCATAATTATTGCCTTCTGATTATGGCAGGGATTCTGGCGGCCTTTTTTACATTTACTGTTTGCTTGAAATGTTGCCTATTAATTATTATATCTTTCAATCTTCCACAGGGCAAGGAATATGTCTTTGTTGCGAACTCAGATAACTTGGGTGCCATTGTTGATTTGAGTATCCTTGCTATGAATTTTCATTGTTAATTACGCTACAGTTCTTTTGTATGTATTTAATGACATCTCAATCATGAAAGGTTTTCTCAGAAAAACTGTTCTCAATTGTCATGTAAAGTGCATTGTCTTTTCCTTAATTTTGCATTACAGAAATCCTAAATCATTTGATCCAAAACAAGAACGAGTATTGCATGGAGGTATTGACTTGATATTGTTCTTTTAGAACTGCATCTTCCTAGGTGAAAATAGTATATAGTTTCTGCGATGTTACAGCTTGATGAGTATTGCAGGTTACACCAAAAACTTTAGCTGATGTCAAAGGTGGCACCCTAATCTCATATCAAGGAAAAGTACAGGTAATGCAATTTATCTTTGGTTTTAGATTCTTATCTTTGAAGCTCAGAAGCAATTCCGGTCCATTATCATCTGGAGCACATAGATGTTTCGATAACAACCTACAAACAAGTATAACTACACTACCTAGATCTGGTGTACTTCACTTGAACAGCTAAAGTATGTCTACAGGAGAAGGTCTGGGGTCACGCCTTGTGTCCTAACCCTTCATATTGCTACCTCCCAAGATTGGACATGGCACCATGAAAAGTCAGTAACCGCAAAGTTAAATATAGTTTGGTGATGTCCTTGTATGAGATCTTACTCAAGGCAAAGCGCACGCCAACTCTGAGGCTGGATCTTGCTGTTAGGCACTAATCCTATGCAGAGACGGCTGCAGCGTTGCGGCATTGGGTTCATTGGAGACCAATAGTTTTGATGCAGAACATAAATTTTTAAATGGAAAATACACAAATTGCAACAAATAGTAGATCTGGACCCATTATTTTAACAGTACAATGGTTTAATGCTAAGAATCTTAAGGTTGAACTTAAGAAGGTGAATTTGGTCTTTAGTCTTGCTGATTTCAGCTGTACCCATAAGTACACATCTAATTAAACTAACATAATTTGCTGCCTCCAATCATAAATAATCAGTTATTTCAATCTTCTCCTGTAGCTAATCATAGCTGAGATCTTTTAAAAACAAATCAGTTTGAATTGCATATAGAAAGTCCTTCAGATGTGCTGGCACTCATTGTAATTTTCTCGCTTCCTGAGAGACTCAGGGTAGTTGTGGCACTGCTTGCATGACTTTTGCATCATATCTGTGAGTTATTTTTGCACAAATTGCTTATTAAACTTGTCTTTTGTGTGGTGCTGCAGCTTTTGGAAATAGCACAAGTGCCTGATGAACATGTGAGTTGTATCTTCTGTTTCTTCCTCATTTTTCCTTTTGCTGCTTTACACGTAATAGTGATTAAAAGGCGGAAATGGAAAGTGACTTAGGTTTCTAATATATTACTTTTAGTCCACAGTTCTCTAATTGGACTAGAATCTATTATTGAAATGTATATATCCATCTACATCTCCGTTATGTAGCTAGTGTCATGTTGCAAATGTTCATTTATTCTTCTAGATCAATATTTAGTGGTATTATTCAACAAGATTAGGTTGAGGTTGCATTGCTTTTTCTTCCCCAATTTTAGTTTTATCCTTTTAACACGAAGATGTATGTGATCCTTCTGTAGTTTGATGTTCAACTTTCACTTGCTTGATGCAGGTCAACGAATTCAAGTCAATTGAAAAATTTAAAATTTTCAACACCAACAACTTGTAAGTCGGAATAGTCTTATGGCCTACTCTAAGCTTTATATTGGGCACTTCCTTGTCAATGAAGCATGTGCTGACTGAATCCTTACTGTTGTGCAGGTGGGTGAACCTGAATGCTATTAAAAGACTTGTAGAAGCAGATGCACTCAAGATGGAGATTATTCCCAACCCTAAGGTATCAGTTTCTGCTGTTTAGCATGTGTCCAAGGTTGCAACGCTTTGTATAAGTGCCTGAGGTAGCCAATATTTGTTGTCAGGAAGTGGACGGGGTCAAGGTTCTTCAACTTGAAACTGCTGCTGGTGCTGCAATTAAGGTATGCAACCTTAACTCCGTACCTTTAAATACCCAAACTCATACCTTAAAGTCTTGATATTTTTTGTATTCTTGGTTTCTCTTTCTTGGTGATATTTTCCCCTATCAAGATTACTCATTACCATTTTATTCAACCAGTTCTTTGACCGGGCTATTGGTGTTAATGTTCCTCGATCTCGTTTCCTTCCGGTGAAAGCAACTTCAGATCTGCTGCTTGTCCAGGTTAATTGCAACCTGGGATTGTGTTGATTTCTGATAATATCCAATCCAATTATCTTAAGTGATATGTAGTGTGCTCATTCATCTTTTTGTCTTTGCAGTCTGATCTTTACACCTTGACTGATGAAGGCTATGTCATCCGGAACCCGGCCAGGTCTAATCCATCAAACCCAGCTATCGAGTTGGGACCTGAATTCAAGAAGGTTAACATCAACTCCTCAAGTAGATTAGTGCTGTAGAATTATGTGACATTTGGCTGAATGCAGTTACTCTCTTTTCTTCTTAGGTGGCCAACTTCTTAGGTCGTTTCAAGTCTATTCCCAGCATCATTGAGCTAGATAGCTTAAAGGTGACGGGTGATGTATGGTTTGGATCTGGAGTTACTCTGAAGGTAATTAACAAAATGTTGAAGACATATCAACGATATTATCCTATTTTTGTTTGTGTTGTTTCAGAATCTAGTAGTGTCTTACATCTTCTGACTTTCCAGGGGAAAGTAACTGTTGCTGCCAAATCCGGAGTGAAGCTAGAAATTCCAGATGGTGCTGTGATTGCAAACAAGGTAATACAGTTGATCTAAACTCCTAATGGAACTGCCAGATTTAGATTTAACTCAGTTTTTTGATGCTGTTACATCAATTTCCAGGATATCAATGGACCTGAAGATATATAGAGGAGCTACTGGTGCTAAATAGATTTAGCGAGTCTGCAGCAAGTACATTTTGTTTGTACTGAATGTAATTTTGCCTCTAAATTTAAATAAGTGAACAGTTTTGGTTGTTTGCTACAGAAATCTTCATTGTATACTTTATGGAACTCGATATAGTTTGTTTCTTCATATTTCTGTAGCCATATTTCTTCTAATGTCCGTACTGACTTTTTGCTTAAAAAAATATATGATAAATCTCAAATCTCCTATATGTTTAAAGTAACATCAACAGATGTTTCCGTTATATGATTTTCTTGGATCTTTTTATTCTATTCAAATTGTAAGTGGCTTTTGTTGGATTTTTCTTTATTCTATTCCAATTGTAAGTGGGTTGAGAGATAATTTTCGTCTCAAAACTTGTCGACTGGGTAAAATGGTTGGGTTTCAATGCATAACCTGCATACGCCTATTTGTGTAATTATTGGGGGCTAATATTAGATGAGAATTGAGCGTACAAAATTCAACAGTCTAGGTTCACACATCACACAGAATAGCTAAAGCAAACCATAGCATAGCCACTGCAATTAATCAGTCAACCTACACTTCAATTAGAGACCAATTGAAATCCAATTATATGAAACTTCTATATCCTTGATAATGTGCTATAAATCAATCAACTAACTACGCTATTGGAGATAAATTGTAATGAACTAATATAAAATTTCCATATCTACCTAACCCTATTCGAGCATATACACTCATTCTAATAGATTCTACAAACAGGGGCGAATGCAACATAGAATTACTGGGACGCGGAACGTAAATTTATGTGTAAAAAATTATTAAAATTGCAATAAATAGTAGATATGAACCCATAACTTTAAATACCGAACCCATAGAACTAAAATTCTACATCCGCGTCTGTCTACAAAACCATCTTTAGTTGCAGGTAACGGAAGAAACTTCAAGAGGATAACTGAAGGTATTGGCATATTGAAAAGTAATTGTTTGTCCAGATGTTAAAGGTCTTCCGTCATTGACAAGACAGTCATTATAACCAAGTCTTCTGAAAATTGCAGGATTTATGAGTCTTGCTGAACTGAACCAGCCACAGCTCAGATGAATGTTGGAGATGCTGCTACAGCTTTCAAAGATGCAGGCGTTCGAGACGATGACTGTGTATGTTGGAATGCCATTTGGAAGTGTCCCTGAGGGACCTTGGTTTACTGTAATGTTGTCTTTTGAACATGATGTTGTCCCTATTCTGTACTCACCAACATGTCTTTCTTGAGTAGTACTACTTTCCCCAGCTGGTTCCAATGCATGGTTAACTTGCATCACTGCATTCAGTACCATCAAAAAGATATTAATTAGAACACTTGCTTCAAGATTTTGATCTAATATTGAACATTCATGATATTTAAGAGTAATGGAGTCAATCCCAAAGGAGGAAAAATTCTAAGAAAGTTAACCGAAAGAAGGGCAAGGGTAGCTCGGTGCACAAGGTATCCCGCATTCATGCAAGGTCGGGGGAAGGGTCCGAGTAAGGGCCACATTCCCAAGGGTGTGATGCTGTGGCAAAGCCAGAAAATTTCCAAGGGTGTTCAGACTTGAGAGAAGTAAAAAATATTTCTAACAAAGGGAAGAGTCCGGGAAAGGGCCACATTCCCAAGGGTGTGATGCAGTGGCAAAGCCAGAAAATTTCCAAGGGTGTTCAGACTTGAAAGAAGTAAAAAATATTTCTAACAAAGGGTGTTCAATATATGTTATATACATCTAAAATCTGATTTTCTTTTACTTATATACAGTTTAATTTTTCGTTATATTTTGACGATGGGTGGCCAATTGACCACCCTTAGCAAAAGGTGCCTTCGCCCCTGGTGTGATGTAGACAGCCTACTCTAATGCAACCTTTAGTGGCTGCTTTCACGGCTCGAACCCGTAATCTATAGGTCACACGAAAACAACTTTACCGTTGCTCCAAGGTTCTCTTCCAAAAGAAGATCCTACTAGAATTCTCCAACTCCACTTTTCTTTTCTATTAAAGAATACCAAAAGCATTTAAAAAAAAAGAAAAAGAAAAGGAGAAGAGAACAATGAAAGGGAGAAGGAAAGAAGAGAGGTGATATATATACCAGAGAATGAAACAAGCAAGAAAACCAGAACGAGAAGGCTGCGTTCACCATTAATGCTCCTCATTGTCATTAAGTTATATTCTTCAAAGTGAAACTTTAAACAAGAAAAAAAAACTTAGGTTGAGGGTACGAAACTCTTAGAGGGGTGGGATTATTTATAGTGTCTATTTAGTCACTTAAAAGGAAATTGCAGGTAAAGCACCATACAAACATTAATTAATAACCTTCGAAAAATGGAAAACAATCTTATATATAGTAGGTCAAAATATATTCATAGTGTAAAGAAATTCTTACTTAAAATTAAGGCAACTGCACGTGATGCTCTCTACAAACATTAATTGGTAACCTTAAAAAAAGGAAAAAAAATATGTCCTATAATAGATCAAAATACATTATAGTGTAAGAAAATTTGTACACTTTCAATGTATATAAGTTAAATCCTAAATATATAGGGTCTTCTGGAAACAACCTCTCTACCCTTCGGGGTAGGGCTAAGGTCTGCGTACATATTACCCTCCCCAGACCCCATTTATGGGATTATACTGGGTCGTTGTTGTTGTTGTTGTTTTGAAGTTTAAGTTGTTTATTCATAACGAAGAGGTTTAATTATTAAATGCTACTCTAGTAGTAGCTAGTTCATGCACGGGCGAGTCATATTCCTGTTAATTAATAATATCATGATGAACACGATTAATTAGTGAAGAAGTTCAATTAATCATCAAGAACTAGTTCAACTTCTGTAAAGTTGCATTGAATTCTTTAACCTTTTGTTCATTTAAAAAATTAATTAATGGTTTTGGCTAATTATTTACAGCTTCAAAGTGTTACAACAACAAACAACAACAATCCATTATAATCTCACTTAGTGGGGTCTGGGGAGGGTAGTATGTACGCAGACCTTACCCCTACCCTGGAGTAGAGAGACTGTTTCCAAATAGACCTCCGGCATCCTTGAACTTCCCACGTTGCTCTTGGGGAGACTCGAACAATCAGGTGCACAAGGTATCCCATGTTTATATAGGGTGCTTAAAAATAACTGCATTTTTTTAAAGCATATCTTTATTAATTTCTCTTATTTTTCTCGTAATCCATTGTTGAATATCTTTTCCACTCCTACCAACTCTTTACAAATCTAGCTAAAAGTGTCAATTTAGTTATACAATCCTTTTCACAAGAGATCAGTGAAAAATAACATTAAAACTAGTATAAAATTACCACATGAATTTTTTATATTGGGTTTCAATTGCAGCATATATACGCCTATCTTGTGTAAATATTAGGGGCTGTATTAAATGAATCAAGCGGGAAATTCTGGGGTTCCAACAAGTTGCTGCTACGTCCATTTCATTAGGAATTGATGATCTTTTAACAATACCTTCTAAGGGATGCAGAGGCGGGTCCAGGATTTTAATGCAATGGGGACATAATATTCTTTTCAATCATTGCACCCTAAAAGTTTTTCGCGTTTAGGGTGTCATGTGATTTAATTTAACTATTTTAAAGGTATATAATTATACATATACAAGATTTTTGCCAAAGTTTATGGGGTCAGGTGACCCCATAACACATAGGTCCGCCTCTGAGGTGATCACAACATTTAATAACAAATGTTGTCAGTTTTTTCCCTTGCACTCTTAAGCTAGTGAACACCGTGAACATTTTTGAATAGCTATTCAGCCCATTTCGTCAAAAGATATTTGCGACAAAAAATAAATTATAACTTGTCTTTGGAGGATTTTAGGCCCCTTGCGATCTTGTTCATAATTGAGAAGAGGGAAGGAGTCTAAATTAATGAACAAGAGTATCTATAATGCTCGTTTTGAAGAGTATTACATACTATTTGCTGGAATGTCATGTAACAACATGAATTTCTTCTTCTTCGCTACTATCTTAATCAATATGGATTTGAAGTAGTCATATATACTAGAAAGGGCAGTTCGGTACACTAAGTTCCCGTTATGCGTGCGATTCGGGGAAGAACCGGGCCACAAGGGTCTATTGTACGGAACCTTACCCTGCATTTCTGCAAGAGGCTGTTTCCACGGCTTCAAACCATGACCTACCGTTCACATGACAACAACTTTACAAGTTACACCAAGGTTCCCCTTCTAGTTATATATACTATAATAATGTAAAGTTCAATACTGAGATTCACACAAAATAGCTAAAGCAAACCATAGTCATTGCATTTATCATTTAATCAATTCAACTAATTAAATACACTTCCAATTCTACACCAAACTGAATTCGACTATATATATATAACACAACAACCACATCTAGCTGCAGGTAACTGAAGAAACAGAAAGAGGATATTTGAAAGTATTTGCATATTGAAAAGTGACTGATTGTCCAGGTTTGAGTGGCTTTCCATCATTGACAAGACAATCATTAAATTTAAGTCTCCTGAAAATTGTAGGATTTATTAATCTTGATGAACTAAACCAACCACAACTCAAGTGAATGTTGGAGATGCTACAACTTTCTTCTGAGACACAAACATTTTCAACTATGGCAGTGTACGTTGGAATGCCATTTGGTAGTGTCCCTGAGGCACCTTGGTTTACTAGGATGTTGTCTTTTGAACATGATGTTGGCCCTATTCTCTTCTCTGTTCAATGATCAAAAAATAAAATAAAATGAAGTCAAATAAATGAAGTTTTCGGAAATATAATTTATCAAAGGCGGATCAAAGATTTGAAAATTAAACAAGGTTCTTAGTACTAATCGCATATTGCTAAAGTGTTGAACAAATAGTTAAGGCACTTTGGAACAATATAGGGCCACCAGTATATAGGCAAAAACCCATGGAAGTTTTTATTACTCCTGCCGTTCACTTTTACTTGTCCACTATAGACTTTACATACCTTTTGAGAAATAATAAATAAAATGTATAATTTATCATGATACCCATATTAATTGATGCATTTTAATAGATTTAAGAAAACGATTTGAAATGAGTAATTAATACTGAGGGTATAACAGGATAAAAGAAATTGTCTTCTATTGATACGCTAAAAGTGACAAATAAAAGTGAAAATCTATTTTTAGAATACTGGACAAATAAAAGTGGACGGAGGGAGTATTATTTATTATGATTGAAGATTTAACTTAAATAGCTGTCCGCTCGACCACTTAAACTAAAAATAGGCCATATATGTATACTATATATGCATCATTCATATATATATAATATATATAATCCTGTATAATCTATATATACCGGTTAGGAAACATATAAAGATCTCAATTTTATTTGGAGCAAGCAAAGCATTACTTAATTATCGCAAAATAGGAACAATTTTAATGAGGGATTTATGTCTAATTACAAGGCAGGTCTAGTAATTCCTTAGCAGGAGTGATAATGTATTTTTGCTTGGGAATTAGGGCTCTTTCTTGAATAGTACCACCTCCCTTAGCTAGTTCCAATGCATAATTAATTTGAATCACTGTAACATAAAATGATATTACTATTAAAACACTTACATTTAAAATAATTAGAGTAATTAATTGGAATCAAGGGCAGAAAAAATTCCCTAAAGATTAACCAAAAAAAAAAAAATCCTACTCAGAATCTAGGATACATGCATGGTAGTGGTTTAAATGCAATAACCAAAGCAAAGAAATTCCAAATTACTCTTCTTTTCTGGCAATTTTTTTTTTGATAATAATATATATGGAAGCTGCAGAAGTTATAGGGGCTTGAATAAAAATTAGGTCATTTTTTTGTGGTTTAATTAAGGATTTAACCAGTATCTTGTAAATAATTTTTACATATTGTAACAAAAATTTTGACTTATTTTTAAGATTATAAATTCACTTTATATGAGAGTTACTTGTAAATATCTTTTGAATAATCTGATCGTGTATAAGTTAAACTCTTAAAATATTACCCAAAAAAAGAAAAAAAGAAAGGAGAACAAAAAAGAGAGGGTGATATATATACCAGAGAAAGAAACAAACAAGAAAACGACATAGACCATAAAAAGGCTGCGTTCACCACACATTATCATTCAGTTTGTATTCTTCAACGTGAAACTGCAAATAAAACCAAAAAAATAATAATTAAAACTTAATTTAGAAATTATGAAGTAGGAAAAATGGAGGAAAACAGAGAAAAAAGTAGTATCTGGTAATCATCAAGAAACTATTCAACTCCTGTAAAATGCATTGAATTTTTTTCACCTTTTGATCGTTTAAAATTTTTAATGGTTTTGGTGTAATAATCCGATTTTTTTTTTTATATACTTGATAATTATGAGATTGAAGAATTAATTTTTTTTTAGTTATTGGGCCTAAGCTAGTAGAGAAAAATTTGAGGGATTTGCATTTATACCCGCTTTTTGGGTCACGTTTTAACTTGTGCCCGCTTTGCAAATTTTTTTTGCAAACGTACCCACTTTTTCGCGTAACTTCAGCATACAGGGTTGAAGTAGCAAAGACAATCATGCAAAACTTCAGCATTGTAGTAGACAGACCTGAAGTAGTAAAAGCAATTATCACACCTCCTTTTTCGCCCGCGCCGCCGCAAAGGGGCGCGGTAGGGAGTTTTTTCCAATTAAAGGACAATCGAAACGGGATTTATTTATTTATTTCAGAGTCGCCACTTGGGAGATTTATGGTGTCCCAAGTCACCGGTTGGATCCCGAATCGAGGAAAAGAATGACTCTGTTTAACAGTCTGCGCACCAGAAATCCGGATAAGGAATTCTGTTAACCCGGGAGAAGGTGTTAGGCATTCCCGAGTTCCATGGTTCTAGCATGGTCGCTCAACTGTCATATTCGGCTTGATTATCTGATTTTATACAATTATGAACCTACGTGCAAATTTTAACTGTTTACCGTTTTGTTATTATTTATTCAAAGAATTGCAACGTCGTGAGAATGCATCTCGAATTGCGCCACATAAATGTACCCACAATTTTTGATACGTTCCAACTTTGTTGAGATTTGGATTTGGGTCACATAAATGTGCACCCGAGTTTAGGAAGGTAAGATTAATTAAGGCGTGTCCTAAAGAGACAATCGTATCGTTATTTTGGGAAGGGGCCGTGAAAATTCACTAGACGGCCAACTCCAAAGTCTATCCGGTTATTGAATCCTTTTATTGAGGGCCCCGCAATTTGTGATTTACTGTGGCGAGACACGTCTCCTTTATTTTAAGGATATCCTAAAGTGACTACATTTCTATTTAACTTAGTCTCTAAAATAAAGAAAAAAAAATCCTAATTAATTACGAGCTTTAAGAAAAATAGGAAAACGTAACATACTAATTGCTAGATTAAGACAAATATTAATGGAAAGGAATTTTACTAAAAAAAAAGAAAAAATTCGAAATTGTAAATAAACTACGAAATTCGACAACTAATATTCAAAAGAAATCAATTATGGCTAGATTAAAGCTCGCATTGTTATATAAAAAAACTATTGGGATTAATTATTCACAACCATTTAAAACTAGATTTAACCATAATTACTAAAGCTTATTAGAAAGTTTATTAAACTTAAACGTTGACTCATCTTGCTCAAACCCGCACCTAATGGATTAATGTTCTTAGCCTTACTACGTTGAATCACACATTAAAAGCATCAAGCCTGCTGATTCTACGACATTATTGGCCTGTTATATTTGCCTAATATTTGCGGATCTTCGTAACTAACAAGATTCAAAGATTAAAAAAACCTCAAATTGCTTCTATTCCAATATTTGCAAATTCAAATCTAGATTTTACTAACCTCCCCCCCCCCCAAATTAAATCGATTTCCCATATTGACTATTGACCAATTTGATTTGAATGCGATTTCAAACTAAAAAATTAACAAAGCCGAAACTAATACTTATGGTGTTCACACCGACACCCATCCAATAGTTTCGCAATTTAACGATTCACATTATACATACTTCTACCATTCATATAACATGAAACACATAATGAATATCTAACTAAAAAATACGAATATTCTATAATTAGAAGCATAAATCTTCTGGCCACTTCATTTCAGCTTTAATGCATATGTCAAAATGATTCAGAGTAGTGTACCTGGTATTTGAATACAGGGAAAGGAAGAATAAGATCAGCAGCAGTAGAAACAACGCAGCAACAACAAACAACCAGTAGCAGTAATGTAATAGCCCAGAAACAGAGTTTGAAAACCGGTGGAACAGTAACCCAAAAACCAACCAGACTTAGGAAAAACCAAGCGAAAACCCAGAAATCCCAATAACTCTCAAAGGCAGGACAAAATGAACCCCAAGATTAAAAAATCAGTCCTCTTCTCTCAATCCTCAATTCTCAAGATTAAAAGTCTGTTTTTATCTCCTCTTTAGTTCTCAAATTTTTATCTCCCAATTCCGTCCCCCTTTAAGTGTCAAATGAGTCCTTTTTTATATCCTCCTCCTTTTTACTTTACATCATTATATTTTGTTCCCCACTACCACTTAAATAAATATATTAGATTTCCACTACCATATGTCTTGTTCCCCGCTATAATATTTTACTATTATTAGAGCTTAGTGGACGGAACACTTAAATTAACTAAATCTGCAATTGGTTTCCCGTATTACCCCTAAAACTACTGTTACTGCCCTGATTCAAAAAAATTTGTTCAAACTTCAAAAATTATCTAAGAACTAAAATCAGATTACCAGCTATAACCAATTCACATAATCAATTAACCAAAATATAGCAGCTATAACCAATTCTTAATCAAATTCATTCAACAAATTCAAACTAAATGATGAACAAAGAAACAACTGGAATTATTTTGACTGAACAATTTTTTTTAACAACAAACCTACTTTCAGATTCAACAACAATAACAAACAAGTATATTCAAATCATTGAACTCAAATTCAAATGAACTTCAAATTAAATCTAACAACATTACAACCAACAACTTCTATATTAAACTAAACAAGAACATAAAACAACTGAAGAAATAATCAAAAATGATAAACAACGAACAAGGAAAGAATCAAACATATACACTGATTTCGGATCCGAGAATATCAAGCAAAATAAGGACAGAAATGAAACTTAAGCCAACTAACCGGAAATGAACAACGACGAACTCGAACGGCAATGGAAAAACTTGAACCAAGACTGTCAAACCTAACGGATCTCGACTCAACAGGAACGTTACACCAAATGGAACGATAAACTTGAAAGTCAGTCGACAAACTCAAACGAACTCTCCTCGAGCTTTAAACAAACTCCATTGATGAAACAAACTTCCGTCGCCATTTTTCGGTGGTGATGGAGTTCAGTCGACGAAGAAAAAGAAAGGGACAGTAGCAACGCTACTTGTCAATGAACTGGTGGAGCTGGCCGGAGCTCGACGAAGACGAAGGAAGGTGAAGCTGGCTGGACATAGCAGAAGAAGAAGCAACAGCAGCCATGAGAGCTTGAGGTGGAAGGGTCGTTTAGGAGATGGTTCGTTTGGGACCTATGGGGATGGGGTGTTATTGGCTGGACGTAGCAGACGAAGCAGTAGAAGGTGCAGCAGTCATGGAAGCTCGTCGAGGGCAGCAACAATGGTTGACGCAGCAGCGATGGTTGCTCGTCAATAGCGTACGGGGAGGGTCGTTGGTGGTTGAAGCTGGGGTGGTGACGACGAGAGGGCAGCCATGGTCAAAGTTGGACGAAGCAGCAGCAGCAACAACCATGGCGACTGTGTGTGTGTGTGTGTGTGTTCGTCGCTGCTGTTATAGCAGCTGGTGGAGACGGGCAGCAACACTGGTTTTTCCGGCGTGGCTGGGGGTCGTTTGGACGTGAGGTTGAGGAAGAAGAAAAAACAGCAGCGATGGTGGTTGTTGAGGTCGTTTATGGCTGCTAGACGAAGAAGAAGAAGCAGCGAGGGTGGTCGACGTCGTTCATGGTGGTTCGTTTCACGACGGAGAAGAAGACGAAGCAGCGGCAGTAGCTGGTCGTGAGGAGGAGGCTGGTGGACTGGAGGGTGGTCGACGGGCAGCCATGGGAGGGGAGCTTGGGGTGCTAGGGCTTGGAGAGGATGAAGAAGAGAGGGGGGGGGGGGGGTAGTTTTTTTAGGTTTAGGGTTTTGTTTTGTGAAATGAAAGATAGGGAGATAGGGGTGTTGGGTCTTTGGGGTTATGGACTGGGTCGACCCGGGTTGAAATGGACCGGGTCGTAGGGGAAGGTTGGGTATCTTTGGGCCTGTGGTTTAAAATTGAAGAAAATGCCCAATCCGGTCTTCTTCTATTTTTGTTCTTTTCTATTTATTCAATTTCCTAATTAATAAAGCTAAAAATGCTAAGATTAAATTATAAAACTCAAAATTATCTAAAAAAAACTAATTAACTCCTAACAACAATCATCGCACATTTAAATAGCAATTAACGATAAAATCACACAATTTGGACGATAAATGCTAAAAATGCAACGTACATTATTTTTTATGATTTTTTATTTTGTAAAACAAACTTAATTAAATATTAAATGCAAACACGACATATTTTTATATTTTTATTAATTTAAACAAATAAACATGCACATACAAAAATACAAATAATTATCCAAAATGCCACGAAAAATTTAAAAATTGCACACAAAGGAAAATTATTTTATTTGAATTTTTTGGGAGTAATTCTCATATAAGGCAAAAATCACGTGCTTACAGCAATGCGCTGAAGTTTTTTGGCCTGGATAAAATGCTGAATTTAGTTTATTTGTAAAAACTCCAGCACTAAAATAGCTGAAATTTTTTTGTCCTGGATTCATTAGTTTTGTCATAAAGCTTTTTCAAAAACTTCAGCAGAAGATGCTGAAGTTATTTAGTTCATTTGTAAAAACTTCAACACTAAATAAGCTGAAGTTTTTTTGTCCTGGATAAGCTTTTTCAAAAACTTCAACAGAAGATGCTGAAGTTATTTAGTTCATTTGTAAAAACTTCAGCACTATATAAGCTGAAGTTTTTAAAAAAGCTTTCTAACATACTAGATAAATAATCACCTTATTCTTTCATAGTGTATTACTACTATAAAATAATCAGATTGCCAACAGTATCTAAATCATAAATTTTGGAAACAATAAACGTGAAATGAACAGAATTACGTGGAAATATTTACAAATTATTGTCTACTAACTTATGTAATTATTTATAATTTATTTTTAAATAATCTGATAAATATACTTATGGCAATCATCCCATGAACTGATGTTTCATAGCAGCACCAACAACAACAGAAGAAAGAAGAAGAAGAAGAAGAAGAAGAAGAAGAAGAAGAAGAAGAAGAAGAAGAAGAAGAAGAAGAAGAAGAAGAAGAAGAAGAAGAAGAAGAAGAAGAAGAAAGGGGGCTGAAATTTTTTAAAAAGTGGGTACAAGTTAAAACTTATAAAAAACTGGGCATAAGTAGTGTAATTTTTACGAAAAATTTATTATAATATATGATACAATGTATTAAATAAGTGACTAGTGGGCTAATTGCACATTATAAATTAAGAATTTGAAATACGTAATTTTGATTAGTTAATTATAAATAATAAAGTGGGCCATGCCCACAATTTACTAGTTTATCAGGTGAGATTTGTCTAGGGTATATAGTTGAAACTTAAGTTTCCATTTATTAAAAGACAAAAAAAATATAAGAAGAAACCAAATAGTGCAGGTTGACGGCACATACGAGTATTCACTATTAGCATTGATTTTGAATGAGTTTTTGTGGAGAATATTTTGTGTAGGAATAAGGCTAAAATACTCACCAAGTAATTGCACAATTTCTCCCAAAGTGATAATTGTAACATAGAATTGGTATAGTAAATTTTTAATTTGTATCATTAATGACTTGCTAATGATGGGAAGAAAAAGATTTTAGTCTTTCTTTTCTAAACCAACTAAAAACGTGAAGTAATAATCAATTTCGTTGGTTTTTTTTAGAATTTATTTTAATGACAGAGTTAGCGGGAAAAAATTAATGTATTTAATTATCAACTTATATCAGGATCTGAAGGAAAAAGAAAAAGTAAAACTTTAGTGGTGCAGTTTCGGTGCTTCTGCTACTACATATTAAAGTGAAAGATTACATGATTCTAGTAATATAAAAAGATACTTTGGAGTTTGAATATTAAGATTCAGCTCTAAGATTCAAAGTTAGGGATATTAAGAGTTGATCACGACTAGCGTAAGTGACATCATTAATTAATATTTAGTATAGATTGAGGTTATTGTAGGTTGTTTCGTTGGCGTTCTAAACGTTGCAAGGTTTGAAAACTATCCGTTAGCGAGGTAAGTGAGACTTTAAGCTTTGGGTGCTTACTTTTCTAAAATCCATTTTGAAAGTATATTTTTTCTGCCTGGTCCATGTGTTGGAATAAGCGTACGCTTGGCAGAACCGGTGGTCTTTGGCCAACCGCAAATATATATTATTTTGTAAAAAAAAAATTTAAATTATTTAATAAGTGATTTGTAGTGTAGTGTGATGTGGCGTAGCCTTGTGCTATGACGTTGGGGCGTTTGAAATTATTTTTTTCAATGCCGTAATATATTTGGAGCATTGTGTATGCTGCCGTGATAGATGTGGGGCATTGTGTATGCCGTCGTGATAGATTTGGGGCATTGTGTATGCCGCCACTATACATTTGGGGCATTGTGTATGCCGCCGTGATAGATTTGGGGCATTGTGTATGCTGCCGCTATATATTTGGGGCATTGTGTATGCCGCCGTAATAGATTTGGGACATTGTGTATGTCGCCACGGTAGATTTGGGGCATTGTCTATGCTGTCGTGGACTCGTTGGGGTGTTTGGTTAATTTCCTACACTGCCGTTAATGACAAGTGCTTAGTGTAGATTGTGTTGAGATATATTTAGTATGATGTTGAATAATTGTTTGGACCTTATAAAGTAATTATATGGTGCAAGATTTACGTGCATATTATTTCTGTGCTCTTTGTGTGTTTGTATTTTCTAACACTTGTTCTAGAGGTATTCAGAGTGGCGGGTCGAGGATCTTACTGGGTTATATTTACGTATAACTCACTCCTTACCTGCATTGAAGACGGAGCTAGTAGCTGACAGGTTCGCTATAGTTGATTCAGTTATTGAGGTGAGCCGCCGCATTGTTCGTGGAGACTGCCAAAAATGTCTTTATTATTTATTCATATGATGTCTTTTGTAATTCTCTTAGATGCTCCATGGTCTAGTGTAGGATATGAGCTAGAGTTTCAGTATAATATTTCAAGATATTAATTGTTCGTAATTAATTATCAAATTATTTGGATACTCATTTGATTAATCAAATACTGCAAATTAATGAATAAGGTAAGAAAATATGGTTCGCCTGGCAGGTGGTGTTAGCTGAGTGTCAGTCACATCTAGGGGGCAGTTTGAGACGTGACATTTGATTATTTACAGCTTCAAAGTGTCACTACATTCATTACAAAAAACTGGAATTAGCTACCAACGTCGCTAATCTGCCGCTAAATCTCTTGTAACTAACAGAATAATTTCTTGATAATCTATCGCTAATCTGCCGCTAAATAGGCTTAGCGACAGATTTATTTGTTTAGCTACATAATTTATCCGTCGCTAGTTTCCGTTTTTTTAGTAGTAAAGGGCGACACAGTGCACAAAGCATCCCACGTTCAGGCAGGATTCGGGAAGGGCCACATCTCCTGGGGGTGTGATGTAGGCAGCCTACCTTTATGCAAGCATTCTACGGCTCGAATTCGTGACCTATAAGATACACGGAGAAAACTTAACTGTTGCTTCTAGAGCCGTCAATATGGGCTTGGCCCGTTGGGCCAGCCCCAGGGGCGTACGCAGAATTTTTTGTAAGCGGTATCGATATGTATAAAAAAGAATCAAAGAGTAAACACATTAGCGACATCATATTATATAAAAAAAAAAATTACAACTATGCTACAACTCCCCTCGACATGCTTATGGACGTTATTACGAATCATTGGCCCTTTCCCATGTTAGATGAATTTAAGATAACTTGGTTTACAAAATTCAGTGCTCTAGAGGAAATCTGTTCATTATGAAATTAATTTAAAATACAAATTAACATCAATCAGATAACCTCTAAATAATTCCATCAAATTCAACCCATAAAAATAATAATGCATGTTTTAAAAAAAATCCAACTCGAAAGACCAGAACAACTTACAAATGAAACTAAGCAATAAGCTATAGGCCAAGTCTTTCAGTAAATTATGCAATGCATAACATTGTCAAAATTATGGTTTGTAATAATTGAATCCCAATTTTATACTGTTTATTGTCTTTTTTCTATAAAAAAAAAAAAGTGAGTGTGGTTTAATTTATTATCAAGAAAAATGGTGGCATATCAACTACTACTTCATCAGTAAGGATTTAGTACTCAAAAAAGTTATTCCTATGGAAAACGATGCAAAGGTTCAAACCGCCGAACTCTGTTAAAGATATCAGGAGGCAGGAGTCTAACCAGCGAGCCAAGATGGAATTTGCAAAGAACTGTGTCATTTTATTTAGTTTATTCATTGTTTTATTTTGCATATATATATTTAACAACAAATTGTGTGTTATAGTCCATGCCATCGACAAGCATCCTCCACAGATGCGCTCCCGCTCATGCACTCATCGCACTGCACCTGCGGTCTACACACTCACCGGGATACGTCCGCTTATGCGACTCCGCACCTGCGCCAAATTTTCCGTAGGTGCGATGACGTCGTCCCATGCCAAAACCAACCTCAACCAATATAACTCAAAATGGTCTAAAACGCATCTGAAACTCACCCAAACCCCTCGGGACTTCGTCCGAAAGGCAAATGCTCAAAACAACCGGTCGGATCACTACACGGACGACCAGTCCCGAATCTCCTAAAATTTTGCGGGCCCATAAAAAGCGACCTAACTAATAATAGTCATTGCTCAGGCACGACCATTCCTCTTTTTTGGCATTTTAGAGCCGAAAAACAGGAATTCAAGATGATTCCCATATTTTGGTGTATATAGTCCATACCATCGGCATGTATCCGGGTGACCGGCTCCAAATTGCCTAAAATTTTGCAGGCCTATCAAAAACGACCTAACTACATAGTCATCTCTCTGGGCCAACTGTTCTTTATTTTTTGGCATATCAGTGCCAAAAGAAGGAATTCAAGACGATTTTCAGATTTTCATGTACTATAGTCCATACCACCGGTATGCATCCAGGCGACCGACCCCTAATGGCCTAAAGTTTTGTGGGCCTATAAAAAATTACCTAACAAACAATAATCATCGCTCCGGTAGTTCTTGATTTTTGGCATATTAGGACCAAAAAATGGAATTCAGGACGATTCCCAAATTTTTGTGTACTATAGTCCACGCTATCGGCATGCATCCGGGCGCCTGGCATCGAATCTCTTAAAATTTTGTTGGCCTTTCAAAAATGACCTAACAAACAGTAGTCATCGTTGCGGCACGATCATTCCTCGTTTTTTGGTGTTTTAGGACCAAAAAAAAAATCTAAATTCATGATGATTTCAGTTATTGGTGTGCTATAGCGCACAACATCAGCATGCATCCGGGCGACGACCCCGAATTGTTTAAAATTTTTTGGGCTCATCAAAAATGACCTAAAAACAATAGTCATCGTTGCGGCACGATCGTTCCTCGTTTTTTGGTGTTTTAGGGCCAAAAAAAATCTAAATTCATGATGATTCCAGCTATTTGTGTGCTATTGCCCACACCATCAGCATGCGTCCAGGCGACGGCCCCGAATCATCTAAAAATTTTGGGCCCATCAAAAATGTCCTAACAAACAATAGTCGTCGCTCCGGCGCGACTATTCCTCATTTTTTGGCATTTTAGGGACAAAGAATAAGAATTCAGGATGATTCCCAGATTCTCGTGTGTTATAGTCCATGCCATCGGCATGCATCCGGGTGACTGGCCCTGAATCGCATAAAATTTCGTAGGCGCATCAAAAATGACCTAACGAACATTAGTCATCGCTCCTGCACGACCGTGCCTCGTATTATAGCTAAAAAACAGGAATTCAGGACGATTCCCAAATTTTCATAAGATATAGTCCACACCATCGACATGCATCCGAGCGACATGCTCCGAATCGCCTAAAATTTTATGGGCCCATAAAAAACGACCTAACGAATAATCATTGCTCCGGTACGGCCGTTTCTCGTTTTTTGGCATTTTAGGACCAAAAAATTGAAATTTGCCTTAGTGGATGGTGAACTGAGCCGGCACTGTTATGAACAGCTTTTTACTAAACGGATATTACGATGGAAAGCAATTTTTGTGATGCTATAAGTACTCTTTTAGAGGGTTTGAAACCAATAACAAATTACACAAAAAGAGAAAATGAACTGTAAGACAATAACCAAAAAAAAAAAAAAAAAGGAAGAGAGATATTCTCTTGTAAATTAAGTTGGTTAAATTCATCTTCATGTTCTAAATAGTCATTCAATCTATATCAATAACATGGTTATACTTCTATTTTACCTTATACCTCCTATTCTAAAAATTATTTAGGATGTGATTTTATCATATGGTTATAATTCGTTTGGCATGTGATTTTCCTTTGGCCAAATACATAAACATCCTAATTTTTTTTGGGCAATAATCTGTGAATATTACCATAACAATCAAAAGTTTGTACATACTAAAAGCCACATACCATTGCTCTCAAATCCCTTAAATTTAACATAAGTTTTTATTTTAATACCTCAATTACGTCATTTACTTATTAGACACCTAACATAATTAAGCCTAAAATGGAACGTACTAGCTAGTAGAAAAAATTGAACGTGCGAATTTCGCATTCAATGATAAAAAAATTAACAAATAAAGTAAAGCCACCTGTCAATTTAGTCAAAACTAACCTAGATTTCATAATCCTTCTTCCTGTCAGCTTCATTTATTATTTACCATTGATCAGTTATTACCATTGTTCAATAAATTTTACCTTTAGTTGAGATGTCAAAATAATAATTGTGCAAATTTTAAAGAACTCATGTCTACGTATTTGGCCATTGTTTAAAGAACTAGCACGATTGAACATGCTGCTAATAAAGTTCGTAATCTAATGATTAACATGTTCTGATAGATGTGTTACGATAAAAAAACTCTTAGATATATAATTGAAATTAAAAATTATGTTCAACAATAATATTTGTGTTTTTTCGACTTGTGTATGCCATTTTTAATACCTAATTTGTTAGTTTCTCATGTGAAAAGTTTAAGTGCTCTTTACTGTTTGACCTAAAAATTAAAAGTGTCTCGTTTTCAATCCATTATTCAATTTTAGTGGTAAAATTATTTTAAAATATCTTTATTTTCTTGGGTTTTCTATTTTTCCATACATTGTTTTATAGATATTAGATATTGAATGATTTCAAGAAACACACTATGATAGATTTCAATAGAAGGCAAGATAACATCAAAAAATGATGTTGTAAATCTTGAAAATGAGCACTACAATGCCACTAGAATTTGAAGAAATCAATTATTAGAGTAAAATTACCCCTCCATAAAGAGCTACAAAATACTTTATTTTAAAATTGCTTGACTATTTTCCCCTTGCTATGATACAATATAGATGATAACACACAATCTCACAATGTGTTTTTAGGGCCAACTCCACTTAATTTTCACCATGTGTTTTCTTCAAATTACTGACAAGAGTTGACAGCTTTTCTAACTGCAAAAAAAAAAAAAAAAAAAAAAAGACATAAAGTCAATAGTATACAGTTAATCCTTTCTATAATATCCTTCCTCAATAACGATATTTTACTATAACGGTCAATTCTTTTTAATTAGAACTGATTCATATTATGGTCTATTATACGTTCTTTATAATATCACTTTGCTATAGCAACTAAAAAATATCCGAACAAACGACACTATATAAAAAGGTTTGAC
This sequence comes from Nicotiana tabacum, assembly GCF_000715075.1. Classification (NCBI taxonomy): domain Eukaryota; kingdom Viridiplantae; phylum Streptophyta; class Magnoliopsida; order Solanales; family Solanaceae; genus Nicotiana; species Nicotiana tabacum. The sequence continues at coordinate 133,412,380 of NC_134092.1, read as the reverse complement.
TGTATAAAAAATATCAAATGGGATAAAAGTTGACCTTAATTTTCAATTCAGCATTTTCCTTGCGCAATTTCTCACTACAAGTGGAGCAACTTGGATTCTTCAGTATGTCATTTAGCAATTTGTTCTCCCATTGAAGCATTTCATTTTCAAGCCTAAGCTTAATTTTGTCATTCTCCATCTCGCTAAGAATTGAAAGCATCATAAATACTTCGTGAAGACTGTAAATTAAATAACAAGAAAAAAGGAAATGTAAAAAAAAAAAAAAAAAAAAAAAAAAAACTCACTCATTAATTACTTCATTTGAACTCGAGCTTGAACCTTCAGAAGCCATTGGTGAGAAATTAGATTAAATTAAGAACGAATAAATTTGATTTATTTTAGCTTGCTATATCATTTGCTTCTTACAAGAGGGGAAAAGCCCTTTAAATAGATTATTTCCATTTTAAGTTCTTACCTAACATAATATGAAAATGCAAATTATTGTAATAGGCATTTGACACTTCTTAGATATATTAGTAATTGTTGAAAAATGGTAAGAAATTAATTTTGTTGCTCAATCTTATGAGAAAATTTTAACTTTACCAAAGGAGGGAAAGGATGAGATACTTGATCTAGAAATATAGCTAATCAAATTTTTTCAAATGCTTTATAGCAAAATTGTAATTTGATAACTAATTTTTAAAATGAGGATAACCAAATATTTTGACTGTCATGCTGAGTTGTTTGGAAATTCAAGTAAGATTTGGAATAAATTCCTATGAGTGTTATTATTAAAAGAATATTTTACGTTACCTTATTATTTTTAATGTTGTTGTCGTTGTCATCAAGAGTGAAGCTATGTGTAGTCAAAGGTGGTCAACTGAACATCCTTCGCCAAAAAATTATATTGTGTATAGAGTAAAATATTACTTTTTATCGATAAAATATAGACTTTGAATTTCATCTTCATCAATTACTGGAATTACCAGTTTTTATTAATATGAGATGAATTTCATAGTTGTTGACGTTGTTGTTATTATTGTTAATAGTTAATATATGTTATACTCTAAAAGTCCATTTTCTTTAACAAAAAATAATTTTATAATTTTTTTATTATAATGGATAAAATTCAGTAACATACATGAAATTAATACGTTCATTAATATGTGAAGTAGTAGTTTTTCAACTAAAGCAAGTCACAAAAACCTCCGATACAAAACTTAGGATTGATATAAGATGCTTTCCAAATATCAACCGTTGAACAAAAGTCAGAAACATTACAACACACTTTTCGGGATGGTAAAACTTATCTGCACTATGTTTATACAAACGTCTTAATGAATACATGACACATGTCTTTCATATACAATACTATCACTCAATTATAGTTTATTAATATACGCTCTTACTTTATCTTACTTATTACTTATCCGTAGTAAATTAGTATGATTTGATGTAAATATTAATTGCTAGTAACTTTTCACTGGTGAGGATAGAATTAAGAAAAACAACTTTGACAGTGTTGATGGAAGACACTCAGATTAAGCGGAGGTGACAGACGTACTTTCATAAGTTATTGAATGACGAAGGAGACAGAGACATTGTGCTAGGTGAATTGGAACACTCCGAGAGTCACCGTGATTTTAGCTACTGTAGGCGCATCAAGGTCGAGGGGATCGTGGGGGCTATGCGTAAGATGAGTAGAGGCAGAGCGACCGAACCACACGAAATTCTGGTAGGATTTTATAGGTATTGGGTATAGTAGGATTGGAATGGTTAACTGGGCTGTTTAATGTTATTTTCAGGATGAATGGAGGTGGAGTACAATGATTCCGCTATACAAGAATAAAGGCGATATCCAGAATTGTAAAAACTACAGGGGCATCAGGTTATTGAGTCATACCATGAAAGTGTGGGAGACGGTAGTGGAAGTGAGGGTGAGGAGGCTAGTGTTGATATCCAAAAACCAATTTGGGTTCATGCCTGGTTGTTCTACCACGAAAGTTATCCATCTTATTCGGAGGTTGGTTGAACTGTACAGAGATAGGAAGAAGAATTTGCATATGGTGTTTATTGACCTGGAAAAAGCATACGACAAGGTCTCTAGGGAAGTTCTTTAGAGATGCCTGGAGGTGAAAAGAGTTTCGGTGGCTTATATTAGGGTGATTAAGGACATGTATGATGGAGCTAAGACTCGGGTTAAGATAGTGAGTAATGGCTTGGAGCATTTTCCAGTTGTTATGAGGTTACACCAAGGATCTGCACTCAGCCCTTTCTCATTTGCCTGGAGATGGACGCGCTAACAAACCATATTCAAGGGGAGGTGCCATGGTGCATGTTATTCGCCGATGATATCGTTCTGATCGATGAGATGCAAGACGGTGTTAACGAGAGGTTGGAGGTTTGGAAACGGACCCTTGGGTCTAAAGGTTTCTAGCTGAGCAGGACTAAGACAGAATACGTGGAGTGCAAGTTCAACGGCATGTCGGGAGAAGCAGACATGGACGTGAGGCTTGCCTCTAAAGTCATCTCCAAGAAACGAAGTTTCAAGTACCTGGGGTCGATTATCCAGGGGGATGGGGAGATTAACGAGGATGTGTCACGCACCGTGGGTGGGATGGATGAAATTGAGGCTAGTGTCTGACATCTTGTGTGACAGGAAGGTGCCTCCAGAACTTAAAGGTAAGTTCTATACATCGGTGGTTAGGCTGGCCAAGTTGTATGGTGTAGAGTGTTGGCCAGTTAAGAACTCCCATATCCAGAAGATGAAAGTTACAGAAATGAGGATGCTGAGATGGATGTGCGGACACACTTGGTTGGATAAGATTACAAATGAAGATATCCAGATAAAGGTGGTTGTGGCTCTCATGGAAGAAAAGATGCGGGAAGCTAGGTTTAGATGGTTCGGGCATGCGCATAGGAGAAGCCTGGATGGCCCAGTTAAGAGGTGTGAATGGTTGACCTTGACGGGTATGAGGAGAGGTAGAAGACGACCTAAGAAATATTGGAGAGAGGTGATCAGGCAGGACATGGTGCAGCTGCAGATTTCCAAGGACATGATCGGGCACTCATGCCCCGACATTGTCATTCTATACTCCCGCGGATCGGAAGGCAACGGGGGAAGGAGGGGGACACTGGACGAAGGCCCTTGATAGGAAGTTGTGGAGGTCGAACATTAAGATTGTAGGTTAAGAGATAGGATACTAGTCTGATATTATTTTGTTTTAAGCTGCTAGTGGCTCCAGTTGTGTCCTTAGTACTTCATTAGAGTTGTAGGTTAGGTTGTAGGGGGCTAGTCTAGAAGTGTTTTGTTTTCGAATGTTAGGGGCTCTTGTTGTGTCCATATATTCCATTTCGTCTGTAGTACTGTGTCATTGTTACTGCTTAGTGTTATTACTTTAATTTTCTTTCCCTTTTTTGGTTATTATATTGCTGGTGTTATTTATTTTGATTCCTTTGCTGTTACTGCCACATCGTCACGTTTTCATTTTAGTGTGCCGAGGGTCTATCTAAAACAGCCTCTCTACTCCTCCGGAGTAGAGGTAAAGTCTGCATACACACTACTCTCCCCAGACCTCACTTGTGGGATTTCACTGGGATATTATTGTTGGTGTTGTGAGTATGGAAGAGAATAGTTTTCACTGATGAAGTAACAGAAGGCAAATTTTGAGGTTTCTTTGCTTGTGAGTAGTTTGTATTTCAATGGAATTGAGATAACATTATATTATTAGGAATTAGATATGATTCAGATTTGATATTTGTTAAATAATTCGTAGATTTTCACATAAAATCTATACCTCACATCAAAAAAATGTTGTGTTCCAAACTTCGAATGAACTCAATGCTGAAGAATTTTTCTCATTTCTATTTTTTCTACTAGTGTGTACTAGATATTACCGAATTTGTAAGTACTCTTACTGTTTGCCTAAAAATGAAAAGAAAAAAAAAAACTCAGACAATACTCTGCACGATAATAATTAGGTTTCGCCGAAGGTGCATGAGAATCAAATATGGAAAATTAATGTACTATTGGACGTGATAATTGACTATTTTGTTGAAACTAAGAGCTCAGAAAGTTGGTGCCCCAATTTTAAATCATCATTCATTTTATTTAGTAGTAAAATTATTGGCAAGGATTAATATCCTTGTTGAAGATCTAGTGGTGCTACCTGAAGACTTAAATGAATAGCTATCGTCGTTAAGAACAACCGAGATCCAATGAGAATTTGCGCGTAGCTTCTGGTCTTTGACATCAAAAAAGAAGGTTGTAATAACGAAAGGGACATGTGAGAATTTGGTCTTGTATCTGTTGATTTATTAAGCCTTAAGTTTCAAACGCAAGACATATATATTTTTTTTCTTCATAAAAGGACCATATTCGTTCCTTTACTATCGCAAATAAGTTATATCTATGCTCCGTTTCAGAAAATCATTGATGCACCAATTGATGTTTTTCTTTTTCTTTTTTTGGTTTCTCACCCGGTGTTTGGTATCCGCATTGGAGTCCGACTATATCCGAATTCCCGCCGTGTAGGGACCCATTCGGAGGGAAGCGTTCCCGACCAAGGATTTTTCCATACCTAGGGCTCGAACTCGAGACCTCTGGTTAAGGAAGGAACCGTCTCATCCACTGCACCATATCCTTTGGTGGTGCACCAACTCATGTTGTAATTATTACCAAAGCCACTCATTTGAGATTTTCAATCATGCTAACCTCCCGGAAGAGGGCAAGAGCAAATAAATTAGGGAAAAAGACACTACACTAGGCTTGCCAATTTACAGTTTAGCCGTGTGTTTACCCTAAAAAGGATAACAATTAAATTTGTAAGTGGTTTTAAGAATATGTGGATTAATTCAATACAAATAGCAAATATCGCTAGATTAAACAAATAAAAGATGTAATAAATTGTCAAATCACTCGAAAATAGGGGGAGGGGTTATTCTGGACGCGGCAACAACCTCAATGAGATATCCGTCCTCGATCCCAAACTTATGATAATGAAACACTGATCAACAAATGTTAGAACTTTGAATAACAGAAAAATACTAGTATATTGCTTTGATATGTGTGCTATAATGTTGTTAATAAATAATCAGATCCCCTTTATATAGTAGGAGAGTCCTACTCTAGGTACAATTGTATAAAAGATAAAAATCTCCCGTTTAACTAATCACCAGATTTTAGCCGGTACGTGCCAAGATCCACGCCGTGATACCCGACTAGTCACGGATATCACGACTTTCTGTTAATCGTGTTCGGCTGCCCGATAATGCTCTTTGAAGTCTGTTGGGATTTGGACCGATCTCGAGGTCTTGACCCCAATATTCTGGAGGGCGGGCGTCATGCCCCCGGAACCTATCTCGATGAGACCCTAGCCTCGTTTCCGGCTCCTTGTCATCACGTCTCTTGCTCGATTTACCTTATCAAAAACCGAGGCATCTCATAGGTCCGATTTCACCCATATACACCGTGATTTTATGATAACTGAAGCTCTAGGGAAAGAGCATTGATGCCATCTAACGTTGATAGCTTTCATTACCAAACGTTGTCCCCAACTTTCTCTAATCGCCAAAATGCCAAGGTTTTGCAATTCATGAGAAATCAGACATGCAACATTTTGAGTCTATGAGACTGGGGGATTTAATTTTTTATTTGATGTGGGCAGGTTATTTTAAGTGAATGAGGGCGTGCCACATGTTTTTTTTTCAAGTTAGAATGAAGGAATTAATGGATAAGCGACAAATTTGATCCAACAGCATATCGGTAGTGATATATATCTATACTTAGAAACATAAATGGAGGGTAGATATAGCTTATTTTCGATAGTAAATCGTTTTTTTTTTCTTTTGTATAATTTAATTTTCGGAAGGTACAAAAAACATAATAGCAAAAAAAATCTGAAAACGAGCATTGCAGTACCACTTTTTATTTTACCAAAAAAGATTACAATAGAGGGGGGACATTATTAACCTTATTGCAATAACACTAGAATTTTAAGATAATTAACTAACTTATAAGAGTAAAGTTGCTACTCTAGAGAGAGCTACAACTATTTTATTTCTGAATAAAAAAACAACAATTTTATTTTAGGAATATCCAACTTTCCCTCCCTTGCTTCTGACGCAATCTCGCTGAAAAATTTCAGTGCCAACTCTACTTTTTATCAAGTAATTTCTCCACAGCACTGATCAAACTTGACAGCTTTTCATACTGCATAAGAAAAAAAACATATAAAAATAATAATTTATATATATATATATATATATATATATATATATATTTGATTCAAATGAAAATTAAAGTTGAAAACTAACCTCATCTTCCAATTGGGCAATCTCCATTGTTTCAAGATGTTTCTTGTGTTCTTTACTACAAGTACATGGTGGAATGTTCTTCAAACTTTCATTCAACAATTTTTGTTCCAGAAGGAGCATTTCATGTTGGAGCTTAAGTACCTTATTTTCCAACTTTGCCCTAAGATTTGAAAGCACCATGAAAACTTTATGAAGATTGTAAATTAAATAACAACCAAAAAAAAAAATTGGAAATTGAAAAGAAACTCACCTGATAAGTTCTAGTTTTGAACTAGAACCCTGATTTCCAGAAGCCATTAGTTAGAAAATAAAGCAAATTAAGATAAACCTTTTTTTCTTGAATTTGCTATATGATAAGTTGCTTCTCATAAATAGAGGAGAAAGCCCTATAAATAGATAGTTTTCATAATGTTCTTACCAAATATAATTTGGAAAGTTCATATTATCATAATATGGATTAATGAATTCTGAATATTTAGAATATCTTGAGTAAATGGTAAGAAATTAATTTTGTTATTAGAATTGAATGTAACCTAAGAAGGCTTAGATTAGGACTCTAGATCTTGAAATATAGTTTTTTAGAAACAAATTTAAAATTCGAAAACTACTTTCCAAATGTGGGTACGTAACCAAATATTGTGAGTGTCAAATTTGAGTTCACGTCAGGATACCCCTTATATATATGAAAAACTCTAGGTACGCAACTAAAATTGGACATGTCCAACTCAAAACAAACTGCAAATATATGTAATATTGATCGATGAATTTACTGTCTACATATTGATTGAGAGGACTCTCCTGTTTAACATCTGATAAATACCCAAAATAAAATAAAACACAAAAATAACATCTGTGCAATTGTATACATATGTTATAACAAAAGTATTTTTAATTTATCTGATCATTCTATAATTTGGAACTCCGATGCTTTTCCATAAGCATTTTAACAGGAAATTTTCTAGAAACTTAGCCTATCATGTCAGGAGTAATATTAAAATTACAAACAAATATATCAAGTGGATAGAAACTGAATACACAAAGTAAATTAAATATTTTTTATGGTTATATTTAGCATAAATAGACTTTGAGCAGCTAGTGTGATCTCATGTGGTCATTAAAGTAGAAGAGAATCATAAACTTAAGTTCAAATCTCAGCAAAGGCAACAAAACATAGTATGATTTCTTTCGATGTGTCTAAGCTTTGATAGGTGTCATGACCCAAAATCCATAATAGGTCGCGATGGCACCTAATGCCGCCGTTAGGCAAGCCCACAAGTGAAACTACTACTAATTTACCCTTTTTTAACATTTAAAACAAAAGTATTCCTTTTAAAAGAACAAAATAAATAAGATCTCATGCAACCGTACATACTCTTTTCTTAACAAAATACCAGCATAATAACTACATCCACTGTAATGATAGAAATGATAAGTACAACAGTACATAATTGCTAAAAGTCCCAAAAACCCATCGCCACAAGTACATGAGCAATCTAGAGAATATACAAAACTAATACAACTATTGTCTGAAAGTAATAGAAAGAAATAATAAACAAGGTAGAGGGAGACTTCGGTGATGCAGATCGTAGCAAGGCAAACAACTCACCATTAAGTCTCTGCAGATGATCGGCTACGCGCCCGCGAGACAACTGATAGTATCTGTCTCAGTACCTGCACATTCAATGCAGAAGTATAGCGTGAGTATGGAAAACAACGCGTACCCAGTAAGTATCTAGTCTAACCTCGAAGAGGTAGTGACAAGGGATCGACTTGACACTTATACTAGAAGTTAAATAACAATATAAATACATAAAGCAGACATGGTGAGTGTATAAAAAGTATCAGCGAAGCAAATAAAAGTAACTACGGTAAATTCACTCGTGAGTCTATACCAGATCACTAAACATATCATAACCCGCCGTGAAGGTGCTAACTCAATTATTACCAAACCAAATCCAGTTTCGATTATTTAGTACTTAGTAGTGTTGAGGCGAACGGACCGATCCTATAAGAATAGTATTACCAACCTGCGAGGCGAATGACCCGATCCCCATAAGAGTAGTGTTACCATACTTCCGAGGCGAACAATCTGATCCCAAAAGAGTAATTTATTTCACTACCGAGGCAAACGGCCCAATCCCAAAAGAGTAATTTATTTCACTACCGAGGCGAATGGTCCGATCCCACAAGAATAAAGAAATTTACCAAGTGATGGGTGTGCTGGCGTGCACCATGAGAACTGTGACCTGGTCGATTCCATGGCATTGTATAGTGGTCCTATCTTGTTGATATACGTATTTTCACCATGTGATAAAGTAATTGAGCTGTTAATCATGCTAGAGATCATATTTAGGCTATATGCTGGTACTGTTGGGACCCACAGTGGTTGTTTCTTGCTGTTGACTTACTAATTTCATTGATATTTCGTACTCACTTATATTCATTCATTTCAAATCATATCTTAGTCTCTGTTGTTATTTAATGATACATCATATAATCATGTTCGGGCTATTTTCATGACATTTTGAGCCCTTGAGAGAGACTGGAGAGATTGATGACTGAGTGAGGCCGAGAGCCTGATTATGAGTGACATTTATGGGATCGAGCTGCACGCTGCAGCGGTTATACTAATTTATGATAGTGCTTGGGCTGAAGGAGCCCCTCTAGAGTCTGCACACACCCCTAGTGAGCGCGGTTGATTATATTGAGGGATGGATCTTCCCTGGATATGGATCTTGTCCGATGCATTATATACCTGGAGTTGGATCTTCTCTACGGGCTGGATTGGCCTTATTCAGTACTGGGTGACTGATGGTCAGTGATGTATATATTCCAGGATGGATCTTTTCTGGGATGTATGAGCCATATACAGTACTGAGTGATTGAGCATTTGAGAGTGTGAGCACATGAGGCTGTCAGCATGGTGTATCATATATAGCATGTGCATTGGCATGCAGAAGTAGAGGAGTTATATTCTTCATATCTTTCAGATTTGATATATTTATATTGTTTTGAGTTATCTATTGAACTTGAAAGAATGCCTACATTTCTGCACTGTTATTTCTATATTGAATTGTGTCGGCTGAGTTCGTCACTACTTTCAGTCCAAAGGTTGGATTTGTTGCTTATTGAGTTGGTTGTACTTAACTCACGATACACCTTGCACCTCATGTGCAGATCCAGGTGCTTCCAGTCATGGCGGCTGCTGAGTGAGGAGTCAGGATCTCGGGAGACTATCGAGGTAGCTGCATGGCGTTCGCAGACCTTGACTCTCCTTCATTATTTTTATTTGTATTTCAATTCTTATTCCTTAGACATTGCAGTAGATTGTATCCCGGTATAGATGCTCATGTACTCGTTAACACCTCGATTTTGGGAGAGAATTGTATGGAGTTGTGAACTCATTTCTGCTTTCAAAAGGTTTTCTTTAAATATTAATTGCTTCCGTATATATACTGTATTGAAATAGTTGAGTAGTGGTTTGCCTAGTTCCATGATATGTGCCAGCACGACGGTTGATTTTGGATCGTGACAGTTTGATAGCGTACCAATTGTCTGCAGAAATAGTTCATCGGGATATATGCAAGTTGGCCCAGATTTCACTGGAAAAAAACTTCTAGCACTTGATGGACTAAGTCTGATATATTTGATAATATGTCATCTTTGAACCAAAAGAAAAAAGAAACTATTACAATCGCTAAATTATAGTGAACTGTAACCTGAAAATTTCATTTCTTGTATTGATCGACTATATTCACTTATTTTTCATATTATTAGTATATTTTAACCTGTGAAGTTTCAGTCAAAAAGGTTGCGAATATGATCACCAAAATTTGATAAAAGATAAAGAAAACAAAGTGACATGCTTGCGAACATTAGAACAACCTAGTTTCTTACAGAGTCGCACACACATTAACACAAATTAAATAATTACTTCAAATTATAATTTTTTATAAACAATCATCATTCACAAATGCTCTACAGATTGCTCCAAAGTATAATGCCTTTACCTAAGTTATAATATTATTCCTACTTTAAACAGGAAAAAAGGACATAAATTTTAAAAAAAAAGTTAATTTTTAGAACGTAATATTAGGTGAAATAGATTGATAACCATTTTATTGATTTGGAAAATTAGAAAAAGATTTGACAACTAGAAAAATCTTCCTCTTATTTATCTTATTAATTATTTATTTACTTATCTACTAATTTGTTAATTTATTTATTTTCGTTGGTTCTTTTTCTTTTTCTTTTTTGGGTTTGCTTTTACTCTCTTAAAATCACTTATAAAAACTCTAAATTGGATTAATTCTTCACTTCTTTTTTTTTTTCACATTCATGGATTCTCCCATTGGGTCTAGTTCTGATGAACAAATTCAAAAGCTAGAAGAGTGAGTTTTATTGAATAATTTTAAGTCTCTCTCTTTTTTTGTTGGTCCAATTTTAATTTTCGGTGTTTTTATATTTACGATGTTGTTCAACTCTCCTTCTCTAACGTTCTCTCTCTCTAACGTACCACTCTAACGTTCACCTGCCAACGGTCCCTCATCTCCACCGCCGCCCAGTTGCCGGCGAGTCACAGTGGTAGCGGCGATTAGCTCCTTCTGGTTTTTGGATCGTGGTATTTTCTGTGTTTTCAGAAATTCTTGGAGTGTTGGAGACAAGTTGGGCGCACGAGCACTGGCTAAGGAGAGCAACCTGGGCGAGTGTCAGCAAGGGTGGTAGGAAGTGGGCGGGAGCATACAACTACATCGAGCACAGCAAATCAGCCACAGGTTTTGTTATCGGGAGTTGGTACCTCCCGTTTTACTGTTTCCCTTTTGGTGTTAGCTAAATTACTGTTACTTTACTTCGCAATAGTTAAACCTTTAAATTAGGATACTAGTTACCACGTGTTTCCTTCTAGTTTGATTTGTGTACGTTGTATACTAGCGAGTCCTCTCTAGATTGTTGTAGGTGTAGTGGCTACAGTCTGGGATGATAGAATAAGGGCATGTCCTCGGGTGGGGCGGAGTGTGGGGTGGGGTTCAGGGGGTGGGTCGGGTAGCAGGGGAGGTAGAGGGGGCAAGGGAGCCTATAGGTTGAGAATCGGGTCATGGAACATAGGTTCACTAACGAGTAAATCCATAGAGTTGGCGAAAATCCTGCAGAAGAGAAAGATTAATATAGCGTGTGTCCAGGAGACTAGGTGGGTCGGATCGAGGGCGAAAAATGTGGATGGGTATAAGTTGTGGTACTCTGGTGTCCTGAGGGGTAAGAATGGAGTGGATATCCTGGTAGATAGCCATCTTAGGGAGTGCGTGGTGGAGGTCAGACGGGTGAATGATAGGCTAATGACTATTAAGTTGGTGGTGGGTGAGGGTACTTTAAATGTCGTTAGCGCGTACACACCACAAGCAGGCTTGGATGAGGATATTAAAAGGCAATTTTGGGAGGGGTTGGATGAGATTGTTCGTAGTATACCGCCTTCTGAGAGGTTATTCATAGGAGGAGATTTCAATGGCCATATTGGGTTATCTGCAGGTGGGTACACTGAGGTGCATGGCGGATTTGGTTTCGGAGAGCGGAACGGAGGGGGCATTGCGCTGTTGGACTTTGCCAAGGCTTTCGATCTAGTCATTGCAAACTCGAGTTTTACGAAGCGGGATGAACATTTGGTTACTTGCCAAAGTTCGGTGGCGAAGACTCAGATTGACTATCTCCTCCTCAGGAGATGCGACAGAAGGTTGTGCGAGGACTGCAAGGTTATCCCAACTGAGACCCTCTCAACGCAGCATAGGCTTTTGGTGATGGACATTTGTATTAAGGTAAGGAGGAAGAAGAGGTCAGTACGAGGACGCCCCAGGATTAGGTGGGGCGCCTTAACTAAGGATAAGGCTAAAGAGTTGGAAGGAAGGTTATCGACAATGGAAGCTTGGAGAAGTAGTGGGGACGCAAACACAATGTGGTCGACGACGGCGGACTGTATAAGAAAGGCGGCGAGAGAGGTGTTAGGGATATCTACGGGCCACCATGGTGGACACAAAGGAGATTGGTGGTGGAATGCAGTGGTCCAAGGTAAAGTGGAAGCAAAGAAGGCGGCTTACCTAAGGTTAGTAGGGAGCACTGACGAGGAGGAGAAGAGAGAGAACAGTCATAGGTATAAGGTAGCTAGGAAGGAGGCGAAGATGGCAGTGACGGAGGCTAAGACGACAGCTTTTGTTCGTCTGTATGAGGAACTAAGGAACAAAGGTGGGGAGAAGAAGTTATTCCGACTCGCTAAGGCGAGAGAGAGGACAACGCGGTATCTGGACCAAGTGAGGTGCATAAAAGATGATGACGGCAAAGTTTTGATGGGAGATGACCAGATTAAAAGAAGGTGGCAAACCTATTTTCATAAACTTCTAAGTGATGAAGGGGATCAGGATACTATACTTGGGGAATCGAGGAATGCCGACAGTCACCATGAAGTAAGTAATTGTAGGGACATTGAGATCGATGAAGTCATGGAGGCAATGCGTAAGATGAGAAGGGGCAGAGCTACCGGGCCAGACGAAATTCCGGTTGAACTATGGAGGTGTGTGGGTAGAGCAGGCTTGGAATGGCTTACTGCATTGTTTAGTGTTATATTCAAGACTAATAGAATGCCTGAAGAGTGGAGGTGGAGTACAATGGTCCCGCTGTATAAGAACAAAGGTGATGTCCAGAGCTGTAACAACTATAGGGGCATCAAATTATTAAGTCATACCATGAAAGTTTGGGAGAGAGTGGTAGAAATGAGAGTACGAAGGACGGTGTCTATTTCAGACAACCAGTTCGGGTTCATGCCGGGACGATCTACCACAGAAGCTATCCCCCTTGTTAGGAGGATGGTGGAACAGTACAGAGATAAGAAGAAGGATCTCCACATGGTGTTTATTGATCTGGAGAAAGCATACGATAAGGTGCCTAGGAAGGTCTTGTGGAGCTGCTTAGAGGATAAAAGGGTCCCGAGTAACTATATTAGGGGGGATTAAAGACATGTATGAGGGAGCTAAGACTCGGGTTAGGACAATAGGAGGCGACTCTGGACACTTTCCAGTTGTTACGGGGTTGCATCAAGGGTCTGCGCTCAGCCCATTCCTATTTGCCCTGGTGATGGATGCACTGACTCATCATATTCAAGGGGAGGTTCCATGGTGCATGCTATTTGCTGATGACATTATCCTAATTGACGAGACAAGAGACGGCGTCAATGAGAGGCTAGAGATTTGGAGACATGCTCTTGAGTCTAAAGGTTTCAAGTTGAGTAGGACGAAGACGGAATACCTCGAGTGCAAATTTGGAGTTGAGCCGACAGAAGCGGGAGTTGAAGTGAGGCTTGACTCTCAAGTCATTCCCAAGAGAGGTAGTTTCAAGTACCTTGGATCGGTTATTCAGGGGATCGGGGAGATTGACGAGGATGTAACACACCGTATAGGGATGGGGTGGATGAAGTGGAGGTTAGCGTCGGGAGTCTTGTGTGACAAGAAAGTGCCACCGTCATTAAAAGGTAAGTTTTATAGAGCAGTGGTTAGTATGGAACTGAATGTTGGCCGGTAAAGAACTCACATATCCAGAAGATGAAAGTAGCAGAGATGAGGATGTTGAGGTGGATGTGCGGGCATACAAGGATGGATAAGATTAGGAATGAAGATATTCGAGAGAAGGTGGGTGTGGCCCCCATGGAGGACAAGATGCGGGAAGTAAGACTCAGATGGTTCGGGCATATTCAGAGGAGGAGCACTGATGCACCGGTGAGGAGGGGTGAGCGACTGGCTGTAGTGGGCACGCGGAGAGGTAGAGGAAGACCTAAGAAGTATTGGGGAGAGGTGATCAGACAGGACATGACGCGGCTTAGGATTACTGAGGACATGGCCCTTGATAGGGAATTATGGAGGTCGAGCATTAAGGTTGTAGGTTAGGGGAGGGTGTGAATATTTCTACAGCACAATAGAGGGAGACTATCCAGTTAGGGGTTAGACTAGGAATGTCATTGGTCGTCTATTGATGCAGGGCTTTCCCTCTAGTTGTACTTATACCAGCCACCTATTTCGTATTTCGTATTTTGTATCCTGTATTTCATATTCCATATCTCTTATATATTGTTGTTGTTATTGTTGTTATTTTTATTACGCATTTTTTATGGTACTAATATATCGTCTCCTATTGTTTTTTTGAGCCGAGGGTCTCCTGAAAACAGCCTCTCTATCCTTCGGGGTAGGGGTAAGGTCTGCGTACATATTACCCTCCCCAGACCCCACTTGTGGGATTATACTGGGTCGTTGTTGTTGTTGATGTTGTTCATTGAATAATGTTGTCTATTTTGGTCTATTTTTGTGGCTATAATAGCTTTCTCTCTACATCAATCTAAGGGTTTTAAGATACTATATGGTTTAACTCATGTTCTTTTAATATATTTTTTTTATGATTTTATTTTAGATTTGTTTTCTAATTTATGATGGATGTGACAATTCCCTTTTTCTTAAATGTATCTGATCTATTTGGTTTTTAGTTTTTTACATCTTCATCTTATTTTCTCCGTCCATTAATAGATTCACGTGTTTCACTTCATTAATTTTAAGAAAATAAAACAGAACTGTTGATGCAATTAAGTAAATCAAGAAGAAGAAGAATTTCTTACCTAGTTACGAATTTTAATCCATTCTCAACAAAAAATCAATTAACTTTTTTTCTTTTTTTTGGAAAAGAAGTTCGTTGATTACAAACCTGTGAAACTTCTCCTTTTGTTGATCTTAATATTTTCCTTTTAGTTGCATATTTTGGTTTTTCTTCATTGTAACGGATTTTGTTATTTTCTGACTAGGGTTTTTAGTCAGATGCCAAATCCAGAAAACGATGTGATAAAGAAACTGAGTGAGGACCTAGGGCTTGATACCAATCAAGTCAATATTTGGTTTGATAACAAAAGATGCTACATCCAGGTTCTTACAAAATATTAATAGTTTATTAAATAGCAAATAAATGTCATTAGTCGAGCTTCGTAAATTCTCTTTGTTCGAGAACAAAGCTAGTTCTAAAAATGTTATAGGTCTCGGATTTGACACCTATTTTTGTTGTATACTTATACATTTTAAATTTTGTTTTGGCATTTTCTTTAAAAAACTCCTGGATTGTCACTGATCATCGTATAATATAAATTCCTAAACTACTACTCTCATTGTTAACACAACAATCATCATTTCATCATAGGTATTTTTTTCAGGGACATGTTTTTGTTTTCTTTCTTTTTGTTTAGAAATGTAACGACTCTTACTTTAAATAGATAAATTATGATCCAAATTAACCCTAATTTCAGGCACAAAGGGATAAGGAAGAACGTGAAAATCTTCGTTTGGAAAACTCAAAATTACTTTCAGAGAAATTGGCAATGGATCTCGAGTTGAAGAATCGCCTTTGTGCTACTTGCAATCCTGAGAAACAAAGAAAAATACTACAAGACTTGCAAAATGAAAATGCTATATTACAAGCCGAGGTGAACTTTCCATTTAATTCCCATTATTGCTTCTGCATATATTATTATTCATATAAGTTTTGGTTTTTTTCCTGCAACTTACAATAATGTCCAATATGCATGACCATTTGAAGGAAAACCCTGAAAGATACTTGTTATTAAAACATCATCTGCGTCACTACGATAATCCAAGTGGACTAGACTTGAATCTTAAAGTGGAATGTGATCACAATTTTCCAAGATTGAATTGGAACTGACAGAAGGCTATTTGATGGTTGAGAAGTTCAATGATGGAAGTTTTTAGTGGCATTCCAAGTGTTTTTTTTTTTTTTTTGTATTTTCTCAAGTTTCATCTAGCAAATATTCGGAACAAACACTTGTTGCTAGGTTTCAATATTAGCGGTTGATGCAAATATTCTATTTAGTGACAGAATTTAACTATCCGTCGCTAATTCATGCTTTTTAGAGTTAAGTGGTTCTATAATTACTTTACCAAAAAAAAAAAAAAATTTACAGTTTAAGTGATTATAATCAATTTTGAGTTTAGAAACCTTCCCTTACTAAAGGTATTTATTATCCATGCTTACTTAAACATTTGTAGAGTTGATTTTCTCTTCTTGTCATCGTTCTAATTAGGGGTGTACATGGACTAGATTGGTTCGGTTTTTATCAAAATCAAATCAAACCAATTATATCGATTTGGATTGGTTCGGTTTTGTCAGATTTTCGGGTTTTTCGTGTTTTTTATTACTTAATTATTATTTCAATCTTACTTTGTTAAATTTTTTATAAGTAAATATATGTTTAGTAAAAATATAAAAAAATTGACAAATATTGTAACACCCCGTAAATTCGGCTCAGGTATGAATGACTTAAAGGAGTAGTAAGGTTATATTTTGGGCATGTAAAGTCCCATCGGGATGATTATGGGTGAAATAGTTATTTCAAAATCAAGATGGAAAGTGAGGTGCATAAGATTTGACAAAATCGACTAAGTTTGCAGAAGGTTCGTATTCCAGCAGGTTTTAGTGAAAATTAATAAGGAATTTGGGAAAACTCAGAGCATGAAAGTTGTAGGCCTTTGAAATATCTTTCCAACGATATATTATGGAGCCTGAACGGATCTCTGTGCAAAAACTTTTGCGCATTTTACAGAACAGTATGCGATATGCGCACCGGTAGCGCGCCCTTAGCGCGACAGCGCTAATTTTGAGGCAGTGTTACTGCCGTTTAGCACGGTCAGTAGCGCGGGCAGGCCTCCAGATGCGCGGGCGCGCTAGTGGAGGGTCGTTTAAAGCTATATTTCATCCCTCACTGCCCCAAAACATTAACACTTGCTCTAGAAAGGAGAACTCTCAAAAACCTAACTCCCTAAGGTCCTTCCACCACCCAAGGTAAGTTCTAATGGTGATTCTAAGTTAATTTCAATATCCCAATATCTTATTAACATGGGTAAACCCTCCATATTATTAGATATTTGTTTGGGGCATCACTGTTGAGAGAAGAAACCCTAGAACTCGAATTCAAGAAGATTGAACGTCAAAAAGGTAATATCTTCACCCTCTAATTGATTCTAGCATTGGATTAATAATTATTGACTCAAGTTCATGAGATATGAGTTGATGGGTTTGATAGAAAAGCATGAACAATTATAGGTTTGGCTTGTTGATTGTTGATTATTGGTTAAGGATGTTGTTTACCTTATGGATGATAAAGAATAATGTTAATTATAACTATTTGAGACTTTAGAATTTATCTAGGAGCAAGAGAATGGGTTATTAGGTGTAGAGACACCATTAATAATGACTATAAAGCTTTATGTCACCAAGTGTTTGAGAAAATACCTAAGTGACCAAAACATGAGTATTATTGCTAATACGGAATCCCTTTGACTTGTATTGATATAGATTGAAGTTGAAGGGGTTGGCGAATGTTGTATTATGCTCAAGAGAAGGAAGTTAAGGTATGTGAGGCTAACTTTCTATGTTTGGGAATATTAATGATTCTCCCTACACTATGTCTCTTTTACGACGTATCAATTGCCTCAAAAATATAGTTAAGCCTAGTTCCTTGAATAGTTGTAGAGCTTCTATTCTCTAGCTTCATAACTCGTTCATGACTTTCATTCTGAACGTCGTGAGCTCAGTGCGTATTCAATATAGACTTGGGTTTGATGCCCCCGAGTCTTAGTATAGATTACTCAGTATGCCATAAATAGTTGAAGTTTCAGTGTTCATAATCAGTTCAAGAATACATGTCTCAATCTAGTCCTATTCAGTATTCCAGTATTATGTAACTCAGTGTGATCCAGTATTCCAGTATGATGTAACTCAATGTGATTCAGTATTTCACTATCATATATTGCAGTATGATTCTCAGTTCCTGATTTTAAATCCCTGAATGTTGAACACTTGTATTTGGGCCTGAGGCCGCAGTTTATGCTTTATGCATTTTTGGGCCTGAGGTCGCAGTTTATGCTTTATGCATTTTGGACCTGAGGTCGCAATTATGTATACGTATACTTGGGCCCGAGGCCGCAGTTTGTGCACATATATATATTGGGCTTGAGGTCGCAGTTTAATATTCAGATAAACAGGTTGTTCATCATTCAGAAGAGGGAGTATTCATATCCTTACTTCCTTTCAGTTCAGTTATCAGTTATCATATCAGTTACCAGTTATCAGTTATCACTTCAGTTACCAGTTATCAGTCCAGTTATCATTTATTAGTTATCATTTAATTTATCAGTTATCATTTCAGTTTCAGTTTCAATAGTTATCATTTCAGTTATCAATTATCAATTCTCAGTTATCAGCTTAGTTTCAGTTTCAACATTTATAATTCTTTCTTTCAGTTGCCTTACATACCAGTACAATTCAAATGTACTGACGTCCCTTTTTGCCCGGGGCCTGCATCTCACAATGCAGGTAATGATTTACAGGTCGACGACGTAGAGCGCTAGGATTCTTGTACCAGTTATTTGGTGATCCCCAGTTCTTTCGAAGCATTATCATTACTTTACAGTCTTTCAGTATATACAGATAGTCAATGTTTTCAGTGCTTCATAGACTAGAGTAAGAGTTATACAAAGTCACGGGCTTTTCATATTAAGCTATGTTGGCTACAAATATGTTTCAAAATTGTATTAGTTTTTTTGCACTTTGATTTATATTATCCAGACTTTCAGTATATCAGCATGTGTTAGTTTATCTTCCGCATTTAGTATATTATGATATCACATGTTGATTCAGCCAGCCAGTTGGTTCGCTCGGTCACATGTAGTCAGGCACCGAGTGCCGTGTTACGTCCAGGCCGAGTTTCGGGGCGTGACAAATATATTATCTATTAAAATACTCTTATGAGAGAATTTTCTTAGTAACACATAATTGTTATTTTTTTAGTCGTCTCACAATAATGTTTCATTGATGTACACTTTCAAGGTTAACCGAATTTAGTAATTAAACATAAAAATTAATATGATACCTAAATAGTAATAATCACTTCACATTCGAAAAAAGATATGACAGTTTGGTAGATCTTAACATATGATATGAATATGGAAGAACAAAGAAATTGACGCATTTCAATAACACTTGATGAGAAAGTGATCGTATTACCATTTTTTAAGGTTAATAAATATGGAGCACTTCATATTCTATTAGATATTACATCCCATAAGAGAATCCCAAATATTTCTAGATATTTTTTTAAAGAAAATTCTATATAAAATCTTAAAAGTATATATAAAAATTATATATTTATATGTCGGTTTGGTTCGAGTTTTTTTACTCAATACCAAACCAAATCAAACCAAATCTAGTCGGATTTTTTAATCAGTTTGATTTGACTTTTCGGTTTGGTGCGATTTTTCGGTTAGGCTGTACACCCCTAGTTCTAGTCAATCTTATTTTATGCGGCTGATATGGAACACGAAGAACATGTTGAGGACAGTAGGGTTTCTACCTACTTATTTGGAAATGCACAAAAACATAGAAGGATCTCAAATTTATTTTTCATGGGATAAAGTCACGTAAAAATAGATAAATCATCCACAAAATAACATAATATTAATATCCAAAAAATTGATAATTAAATATAGGAGATTGACAAACATCATAATGATTAATGAATAATGACCCAACTAGAGCTACTATGATCAACTAAATTAAATAATAAACGATGTTCTTTCCTATGGATGAGAGCTACAATGATCAACTAATTTAAATTTGTCCAAAATTACTCGACCTCAACGAGGATACCTAACGTCACCAGAACGACGGACAACAACAAAACCTTGAGGAATAGATGACAAAGCTTGAGGAGTAGATGAAAATAAACCGCGAGGGAAAAGGGTAGACCTCGCCCCTACTAATGGTATCAGAGCATGCAGAGAGATCGTTCGAGCGTTTGATTGTATAGGAGAAAGTTCGAGAGAAGTAGCAGAAATATGAAACGGCAAAGGTTCTGTTGCCATTAGAATAACTGCAATAGAAACAAAAAGAGATAGTCTCCTTTATCTATATGTCAAAAGTAGTAGAAAGCAGAAGCAATTTAATGGAGTAGAAGTTTGCTCAATGTATTATAGAGCATGCGTTTTAGTTTTATTTATAATGAGAGTTACAAATTATGAGATAACTATATCATTTATTCTAAGATAAGAATGAGATTGCAGATATACATGAAATGCGTACAAGATAGATAGCGATGAGATAATGAGATAAATACTATGCTAAGAGTCCTAATACTTGCATGTATATTCAAATCATCAATACAATTATATTTGTTACGATATTTTTTGGCTGCGATAGTGAAGTGTTATTATAAAATATACATATTACTATATAACATAACATAAAAATCGATTCCGAAAAAAGTTTAATTTTTATAGTGAATGATTGTTATATAAGGATATTGTTCTAGAAAAGTCTAACCGTATAAGAAATAATTTACTTCATACATAAAAAGCCAATAAATGCCAACTTCACCTATATAAGCATGTATGAGAATGAAAATCCTCTGGTAATCCGTCGACTTTTTTTGCCAATTAAACTTGACATTGTGTAATATGGTTCGAGCTTTGTGGCGGTGAAGCATAAAAGAAGAAAGAAAATAAAAGAAAATGAAAATAATGAATTAATTGGGTTGGATTATGAGTTTAATGGGTTAGGCCGAGCTAATAATTTTGAGGCCCGGAAAAAAATTAAAAATAGACAGATTTACAACTGTTGCTTGAAAAATAACCATAATTTCAAAAGTAATCAAAATTTAGTCACCTTTTCATGTAAAGATAAAATCTGAACAACAACACCCTAAGAAACCCGAAAATATTCCAACATAATATGCTTGAGTTCGAATATTTTACATCTGAGCTTCCAACATGATGTGATGGAATTTCATAATGTGTTGGAGTTCAAACATAATATGCGGAAAGTTTATACGCAGACATAAAGTTAAACTTGCCAAAGTGTAACTTTGGATCTACAGCTTGGTGCAGGGATTGTGTACTGCGTAAATCTCCATGTTGGGCTTGATATTTGAAACATATGTTGCCATTTTCAAACTAAGGACACAGATTAATACTAATGTGCCTATAATACTAGAATAGGACTCACTGTTAGTGATACATATGTTACAGAGGAAGTCTAAATTACCTTAGAAGCCTCAGAAATCTGTAGATATTGTTCAGAAGAAATTCAACAGAAAGGAATTGAAATCAGCTATTGGTACTAACAAGTGAATTAAGGCTACAAATTTAGTCTCTAGGTTCGCGTCGCTTCTTCAAGTCCGGCCCATTCTTTAAAAAACAGCGCTAACAAGCAAGAAAATGGATGCACTAAGGCGAAACGACTTTGGTGTCCAAATTTTTTTTGGCAAGAGGTAGGACTCCCTATAGAAGCAGGAGGTCCATTGAGAATGGAAAGGACACAACCAGTAGTTGGGGCGGGATTTTTATCAAGGATATTCAACATCTACTGCATATACATAAAAACAAATTGATCTTGTATATAATATGATTTTCCGGCAACGGGAGTTTGGATGAATCCCTTTTCAATCCTCTAGCTCCGCCCCTGGATGCAACTGCCAACATTTAGAATTAGAGCAACTAAACATTCAGGACGGTAATTTGAGCAACCATGAGTTTGTAACTTGACAACCTCAATCAGGGGCGGATCTAGCCTTAAGCTTGTAGCTTTACCCAAACCTTGAATTTACATTAAAAATCCACTTAATATCTATAAATATTTGACTGTGAACTCACTAAATATTTTATATATCACTCGACGTACGTCGTTGTAACAACCCATAAACTTCAAATTCTGAGTCTAACTCTGACTTCAATTATATTCCAGAGGAAATTAAACTTCCACTCTTAATAAAAAAGATTGGAATGAACTAAATTTTCAAGAAAATGCACCAAAAATAACCAAAAAAAAAAAAGAGAGAAGATAAGTCTCAAAATTAGTCTATCAATATAAAAAAACAACAATAACATCTCAGTCTTGAGATTTCACAAGTCACATTGAAGGGAAAACACCATCCTTCAAATTTATTTTTATCTAAGTTTTAAAATCTCTTAGAAAATTCAAAAAAAAAAAACAAAAAAACAACATGAAATTAAACCAACATCATTATTTTTAATCAGTGCAATCCAATGCAACTTTGATCTTTTGAACTGTAGAGCTCAAAAGGGTATGAACAGTAGCCACTGCCTCCATATTTTGCTGCTTGGAAATTGAATTATTATTATTATTGGCAGAAACCAATATCTGAAAAGCCACTGTCAACAGCGAACCGGTTTGTGAAATTCCATTACTGTCCCTATCCGCGGCAAGGCGACCATCAGGACTTATGATGAAACCAGAGGGCAATATGGGAATTTGTGTGGTGTCTGCTCCATTGATAATTGAAGTAACTGCTGGTAAATCTATGGGTGCATAGATTATAAAAGCTCCCATTGGATCGATATTTGTCTCTTGAAGCAGTAACATGTTGTTCTCCTTTGACACATAAGGCTGCAGATATAACAAAGACAAGTTTAACTTTTACACAGTAACTAATGGTACATCAACAACAACGACGACGACGACGATCCAGTAAAATTCTACTAGTGGGGTCTGAGGAGGGTAGTATATGAAATTAACTAATAGTGTATGAAATTTTTTTTACACTAACGAATCACCAAAAAGATAACTATAAATAACGAGTAAATTTCATAAATGATCATATAATTATGATTTTTTTTCATCAAAGTCATATAACTTTATTTTCTCACACAAGAATCATTAAACAATCACTAACTCACATGAAAATCATAATGACCGAAAAATATAATTTTTCAATAGTATTTCTTTATTCCACATTTTTTTCGTTTTTTATTTTCCGGCTTAATAAATAATAATCCAAATAAAATAGGAGAAACATATATTTTTAGCCGTTTCAAAAATAATAGCCGATAAAATATATATTTTTATATATATATGTATTATATACATATAATATACATATTCTATATATTTTCTGGACTAGCGAATATAATTATTTTCGGCCAACCAGTCATGTTTGTATTTTTTTTTCTTAAAATAGGAATGACCTAACCCAACCCGAATTAAAGTATTACTTGGAAAAGCCAGATAACAAGCTGTAAAACTTAAATTATACTGATAGTATAAAATAATTGACTAAAGTGAAATTGGCTACAGAAAATGCCTTTTTATGTAATAATAAAATAATAACTAAATATTAAAAAGCCTAAAGGAAAAAGATACGAGTTAAATATTAATAATTTTAAGAAAAAACTTTGTAGTTAAGGTGCATACCTGAATTATTGAAATACAGTTTCCAGGAAAATATCCTGTTGGTATTCGGGCTAACTCGCCCACAGCATTCCCATTGGTTAAAACATCCCACTGCATCAACCAAATCAAACTTTAATTATTAAAATTTTGCATTAATTTGTATAGATAAACTGAAGTCATGTATAACAAGATATTAAGCAAAAAAAAAAAAAAAAATAGCCCGATGCACTAAGCTTCCGCTATATGCGGGGTCTGGGGAAGGACCAGACCGCAAGAGTCTATTATATGCAGTTATTTTTGCAAGAGGCTGTTTCCACGGCTTAAACACGTGACTTTCTAGTCACATAGCAGCAACTTTATCAGTCACGCCAAGGCTCCCCTTTAAGAAATCAAACAAACAAATCCACAATTAACTGATATGAAAATGTACTTTGGACCTAATTCAATCTTGAAAAATTGGCTTATGAGTTAAGGACTGTCCAATATTACGATAATAAGAAAATGAGATTTTGCACCATATATATTGTTAAATACCACTCTTTAAACTCTATTCCCGTTAGTTTGGTGGACTAAATTTCGCTTTTAAAAGTTGTTTGGACTTTTTTAAAGACAAATTTATTTATTTTACTGGACTAACAACAACAATAACAGTTCAGTGTAATTCTACTACTGGGGTTTGGGGAGGTTAGCATATACCTTAATCCTACTCGAAAAAGGTAGATGTTATTTTCGGAAGACCCTCAGCTCAGAAA
Source organism: Nicotiana tabacum (assembly GCF_000715075.1). Lineage (NCBI taxonomy): Eukaryota > Viridiplantae > Streptophyta > Magnoliopsida > Solanales > Solanaceae > Nicotiana > Nicotiana tabacum. Next base: position 133,388,066 of record NC_134092.1, on the reverse strand, counting down.
AGATAGAGAGTAAAGAGTAACGGCAAGTAACAATTCCAGCAAACCAAACAGAAAACCGAAACAACAACTTTAACAATATATGCCTTTGATGTAACTCAATCTTTAAACCTAGCTTAAGATTAAGTTAGCTCATTTTCTTAACCAATGCTAGCTACATACCAAACTCAAACTGCAGTGGACTAATATCATTAAATCCACAACTGTCATTAAATCAAAAATTTTAAATATTAAAAAGAATATTAAAGGAAAGATAGAAACCTGAGTTCTTGTCTTGTCATCTTTGAAGAAATTAAAAACAGTATCAAATGAAAGAGGAAGCCATAGGGAAGTAGCAGCAGTAACAATCAAGCCTTTTGGTTGACTCATATCTTCATTTTTTCTAAATGAAACTCGAACTCCACTGTTTGTCATCTCTGATGAAGTAGGGAAATCTAATCTGTCTCCCATACTTAGAATTTCACAAAAACTCTTCACCATCCTTTGAGATATTTGCATAACATTTTGCTTTCCTTCTGGTGCACCTAGCACTAAAAGAAAAAGATAAAGTGATATAATAAAAAGTTTCATTTAAACACTTAAACGGTAACAGCTCAGCCACTAGTGATACTGTCCGCTTTGGACCTAAGCCCACACGACTTTAAAACGTGTCACTAGGGTCTGATGCATGTTTACTTATATACCCAACATCTCTCCCGTGGTTTGTTGATGTGGGATTTGTCTAGGGTATCGATCACATAATTTAACCAATATCTGACCTATTGAATGTTATGTGGGCAGTAGCGTACGCAGGATTTTTGGAGCGGTATCAATATTTGAAGAAATGAACGAATGAATAAATCACTATAATAACAAGCAATGTCATTTTTTTTTATATTTATAACTAGTTTTTTCATTTTGTATACGATCTATATATACATATTTAATAAAAAATTTGACAAAGCAGTGTCATATGGCACCACTTCTTCAAATATTCCATAAATCTAAATAAAGCAGGGACTTCAAAGCTTGACTAACGAGCGAAGAAGTTTACTTTGAGAAAGAAAAAGGTCCCCCTAGCTGCAATAAAAAAAACAGTGCTAATGAGCAAGAAAGCTTCCCTTACTTTAGATAGCGCTTTATTAATAACATATATAGGGCTGAACTTACGTAAAGCGCTTTACTAATAACATATATAGAGCTGGACTTATGTAAGGTGTATCTGCCTTGTATGTCAAGTGGTAGAGGAGGAATTAGAATTTGAAGCTTATCGGTCCCGCCACTATCAGGTAGCAGACATGCAACAACATATGGTATTCAATACACCTGTGTCAGACCCTTAGTTTAGGTGTCTTGAATAAAATTTGTGACAAATTAAAGGCAGCCCAATGTACATGGCATCGCGCATTCATGCAGGGTTCGGGGAAGAACCACACTCCCAAAGGTGTGATGGAGACAACCTACCCTAATGCAAGCATTAATGACGACTCGAACTCGTGACCGACAGGAAAAAGGAAAAGGAAAAGGAATAGGAATGGATTTAAACCTCCTCCAAAATCATGATTGTTTGCATTCATTGCAAAATTGTGCCTCTCAGACATCCTTTGAAGTGTAATTATCCATCTCTTAGCTCCAAATGTTTGACGACCACACACTAAATCTCTATAGAGACGATTAGTATGAGTTTTGTCATCCACATGAACATGCTCAAGCCAAGTAACCTACAAGAGAAAAATTGAAATTTAAGAATCTTAATCATAACCAAAAGGAGGGGATTAAAAGGGAAAAAGACAAAATAATAAGCGTAATTATAGAAGAATTAATCCAAATAGTTGTCCGCTTAATCTCTTAAACTAGAAATAGCCGGCGGATATATAATATAATTTATGTATAATATGTGTACTTGTGTATAATTAATATATAATTTATGTATACTAACTAGAAAAAGTAAACATTAAATACTAGTTGTGTAAGACGTAAACGGTAATTGGTAAGGTTAAAGACAGAAATTCTAATAAAGAGATTCAAAAAAAGAACAAGAATATTATGGATATGATTAAATTTAAAGTAATATGGCGATTTAACAATTTATATATATACTGAAAATATTTATTTTTACCCCTATTGCGCAATATAATTTTCTTACAAAAAGAATTCAATTGAACTCCTTTCGGATCCTATAGCTCCCTTTTTGCTAATTACATGATATTCAACCTATAGAAAAGCATATCGAAATACTACTACAGTTAAACTTATGTATTATAGTCTCGTTTATTCTGATATTTTTTAGATGTTATAGTGAAATATTGTTATAGAGGACGTATATTATAATATTAATAAAGAAATTAGTTCCGAGAAAAACTTGACTTTTATAGTAAATAATTGTTATGTAGGGATGTTGTTACATAGAGGTTTATACCTCAAAGGCTTATAGTTTGGTGGTATCGTGAAAAATTCTTACACAAAATAACATATGATAAATATCTTTGTAACATATCACATAACTTGTGTAATCATAGACAATATTCTTACCATACTTTTCCCATTGCCCAAATCTTGAATAACACAGCCAGAAGGAAACTTCCATGACTGAGAAGGTCCACCACTTTGAATTTCTCTTAAATTATCAAATGAAACATCAACCATTGTCCATGTTGTTGGATCAAGTTGTCGACAACAACGAATGAAGAAAAAATCTCTAGCTCCCACAAGAGGAGATAGAATATGTAACTTTTCATACATCTGTTCCAAAGAAGCAAATTAAAAAGTTAGGTATATCATTTTAATCTATGTTGCCCGGATTCTCTGAAAATATCATCAGGTACGTGTCGGATCCTTCAAAAGTAGTGAATTTTTAGGGTCTGACACGGATGCAATATCATTTGGAGAGTTCGTGCAACATAGTTTTTAATGCACCACGGTAGGTATATCATTTTAATCTATATTGCTCGGACTCTCTGAAAATATCATCGAGTCCATGTTGGATCCTCGGCACGGATGCGCCCGGCATTATTTTGGATAGTTCGCGCAACATAATTTTTAATGCAGCACAATTTTGATGTTTATTTTCCTAAAAGATAATAAAAGATGGGATTAAATTTTTTATACCAATTGTACAGAGCCTCCGAAATTCTCAGTATCAACAACTTCAATTGTCCTAGCTTTTGTGACAATAGTAGGAAACATGTTCATGTATCTGACCTGCATATACAAATTAAATTCAACATACTGAATATCCCAAGATTAAATAATAATAATAATAATAATAATAATAATAATAATAATAATAATAATAATAATAATAATAATAACAATAACTATTCATATCCCAAACAAGTTGGGGTCGATTATATGAATTTTCACTATCCATATCGCTCCACTTATACTCACGTTAGCCTAATATTATGCGGAATAAAATTAAAAAAATAAATAAACAAGTACTAGATATTATCTATATTTTTCTACTAGCATACAACTCTGACATGACTAATTAAATGGTACTCCTAGAAAGCAATGGAACTTAGTGGGCGTTTGGACATAAAAATTATAATTTTTGAAAGAAAAAAATAGTATTTGGAGTTAAGTTAAAAATTATATTTGGATGTACATTTCACTTGAAAAAATATTGTTCTTTTGTGAGTGAGGAAAAAAGTTTTTCTGAAAATTTTCAAAAAGTGATTTTTGAAAAATTTATTTTCGAAAATTTTTCAAAAAATTGCAAAATTTCATTGACAAACACATTTTTGAATTTTTTTTTTAAAAGGAAAAAAATTATATGGACAAATGGGGTCTTAATTTTTTTCTTCAATTGTACCCGATTTTTCAGTAAGTTTCAAAAATTCCAAAAAAATTATAAGTATCTGATTAAATTTCAAATATTTTTAAAATTTATTAAAATATTTTTGATTCTCAACTTTAACAAATATTTATCCAAAATGCATACTTACTGGATCAAGAAATATTTGAATCAGCTCAATTGCAGTCATTGTCACAACTCCAGATTCCTTTGATGATTCAATACGAGCAGCAGATTTATAAGCTTGATTTGGCTTTGGATAAATCTTTTCATAACTTTCACGATTAATAAAATATCTCCCATCAATTTGTGACTTAATCCAAATTGGTTCATTCATTTGGAAAAGCTCCACAATTTCATCTGTTGCAGTAATCACAGTCCCAAATATTATTGATTTTTCCCGGTCAACACGAATTTCTTCGTTTTCTTCAGTGGCGGCGGTGGTGGTGGTGGTGGTAGTAGTGGCGGTGGAATATTAGCTGTTGAATTTCCTCGAACATTATTTGGTTGATTTTCAATGGGAGAGTTAATTATATTTTGGCTAACCAAACTTTCATCAGATGAACTTGATAAAGATCCAACATTATTTTGTGGTGCTAATTGTGAAGTCATTGCAAAAGACCTTCCCACAAAATTGGAGATCAAATTAGATATTCTTTCATGCTGCAAAAATTAAAATATTTTTTTTAAATAAGTCCGTAAAAAGGATGAGAAATAAAATACGAAGAAAAATAATAACAACAACAATCCAATAAAATTTCATAAGTGGGGTCTGGGGAGGGTAGAGTGTACGCAGACCTTATCCCTACCCGGGAGGGGTAGAAAGGCTATTGCCGAAAGACCTTCGGCTCAAGAAGACGAAAATAAATAATAGATTAGTGACAACCCAGAAGCCAGAAAAATAATATCAATATCGTAAGAGACAAAAAACAGATGAAAAAATACTAAATTTTCTAACAATAATTTTTAAATTATGCAATGAAATATTAATGAAACCAAGCTAATTAAAAGTGTAAGGTCATAAATAGTGATAAGATGAGGATATATAGAAACTTCAATTGCCAACTTTTTCTTCTTCTTTTTTAAAAGCTAGTGTTAGACCAGCTTGTGCACACCTGAATCATAAGTTATGTTACTTACTATAATTGGTAATTATATATTATGATAAACATGGTCGGATAATATAAAAAATAAAGTAAATAACCTGCTATAAAAAGGTTAAGTTATTATGCAAAAATAACGTAAACCATTTTCGTTCAATTCATTGATTGCTCGATCAGGACGATCTCTCTTTTTAGGGGCATGTGCAATCAGTGACGGAACCAGAATTTTGTGCAAGCGGGTTAAATCTTAAAAGTACATAATTTTAATTGTAAAATAGTAGTTGTCAAGTGAGTTCAAATAAAGTATTTATACAAAATTTATACAGCTTTAATCGTAATTTATGCATGTACACACACAATATTATTTTTTGATGAAGCGGGTTCAGTTGAACCAGCTTGCCACATGTGCGTCCCGCCACTGTGTGCAACACATAAGCATTAGGTTCTTCCGAACCCAATACTTTTAAATTTAATATAAAGATATATGTAAAACCTGACTAATATTCCTACAAATATTAAATCAAACCCATAATTTCATATATACAATAAGTGGTGTGCAAAAATAAAGACCAAACTCATCAAGTTTAAAACATAAATCTGCCTCGGTCTCTTGTTATATATTCGTAAGTAATTCTTTTTCCTCAATCTAACTAAGATTGATGAAAAGGTAAATTCAAAACTTTTGTATATAATGCACAATAATGCTTACATATACTCTAATACTCATGAAAGATCTTTTTTGTAGTCAATAAAATTTAATTAAAAATTACCAAAAAAAAAGTTTAATTAAATAACAACAACAACAACAACAACAATGACGACGACCAAGTAAAATTTCACAAGTGGGGTCTGGTGAGGGTAGTGTATACACAAACCTTACCCCTACCCCGATGAAATAGAGAGGTTGTTTTCGAAAGACCCTCAGTTCAAGAAGACGAAAAAGACGAGAAGAGAAGAGACAATATAGCAGTTTTAATTAAATACAATAACAAATAAATAAATAAATAATTACCTCATCTCTCAAACGTTGATTTGCCATTTTCATTTTTTCTAAATTACGTTTCCTTTCTTCTTCTCCAGGGGGTGGACCATCACAGTGTGGGCAAATAATATTTTTCAGTGCCTCTCTCATTGCCATATTCTCACAATGAAATCTTTCATTTTCTGTTCGAAGAATATTGTTGTCTGCTCTCTCACTTAGTGCCTGTAATATTATATACAAATAATCATATAAATATATAGATAAATAAATCAGATTATTAGCTAATTAAATTTAATAAGAAAATGAAATTAGTAGTTCTTGGAAAGAATATTTTTAAATGTGTGAATATATCTATTTTTAATAAATTTTATTTGTTTTATGTGTTGAATATATATATATATTTAAAACTCCCGCTCGTTTAGATTGTTACACAAATAGCCCGTCAAATACAATATTTACTTTTTCTAGTTGGTATACATAGATTGTACATTGATTATACATATATATATATTATATTTGAATTGTGTATATATATTATACATCCACCGGCTATTTATAGTTTAATAGATTAGGTGATTGGCTACTTGGGTTAATGGGTTAATTCTTCCTTTTATTTTATTTTCAACTGAGCTAATAGATTTTTTGAGTTTTAATTGTTTTACTAGAATTAGTGATACTAACAAATTTTATTCTATTCTTTTTTTCATTCTTCATAACGTTATAAATAACTTATATGCCTAAAACAACAACAACAACAACAACAACAACAACCCAGTATAACTTATTTGCCTAAATAAAGTAAAAAAAGAAATAAGCATTTAAAAAAATCAATTGAAAATAGAAGAAGGAAAATGTCTATTATATAATTTAAGTTGGAAGGGAAGTTAGAAATTTTAGATAAAGTAGGAACGAGAAAAAAAAATCATTCACAGAATGGCACTAAAAAATGAAAAATAGAACTTTGGAGCCGAGTTTTAAAGTTTTTGAAGGATCCAAAATTAGTGGACAAAATATAAAATTTGTCGGTCGGTCGAGAGTAATTTTATTTACTAGCCAAAAAATTTATAAAATATATATACATACACAAAAATATACATTTTATCGGCTATTATTTGTGGGTGAGACTAAAAATATATATTTCTCAAAATTTGTCATAATGGGCTGGCATATCATGTCGGCCCAATCTGGGGAGTTCAAGTTAGCTGGGCTGATTTGGATTAAACATGTAGCCCAAATTACCTCAATAGAAAAAAATTGAAGAATTAATCCAAATAGCTGCTCACTCAACTGCTTAAACTAAAAATAGGCCGTTGAGGTATAATATATGCATAATTTATGTATTATAAATGTATAATCGTGTATAATTAATATACAATCTATGTATATGGCTAGAAAAGGTAAACAGTGAATATGGTCGGCTATTTGTGTAAAGATCACAAAAAAATTTGTCGAAAGTTTTTTTTAAAATTTTTCTTTTGTATGATATGTTAAAATATTTTCATAATAAAGAAAAAAAAAATTATTAGGAAGTTTCCCTAATTAAAAAATTTATTAGAAAAATTTAAAACTTAGAGTTTATCAAATTGGGCTATAATTCATTTTTAGCCCTCTAGATTTCTGTAATTCGTCAATGATTCCAGAAAGGAATAATCATTAGTCCCTAGCTGTAACACCAGATTTTTTGTGGCTTCAACTGGAAATTATGTAACTTCCCAAAAATCTAGCAAAAATAGAAAAAAAAATTCCATTACTTTGACCTGATTTTATTATAATACTATTTAATCAAGGGCGCGGAATGAAATTTGAGGCCTAAAATTAAGGGAGAAATTAAAAAATAGCCAAATTTACAACTGGTCGTTCAAAAATAACCCAATTTCAAAAGTAATCGAAATTTAGCCACTTTTCATGTAAAGATAAATCTGAGCGAAAACATTATTCAAAACCCGGAAAATACACCAGTATATTATACTGGAGTTCCAGCATAAGTATGCTTGAACTCCAGCATATTATACTGGAGTTCCAGGATAAGTATGCTGGAACTCCAGCATAATATGATGGAGTTCCAGCATAAGTACACTAGAACTCCAGCATAATATACTGGAGTTCCAGCAAGTATAATTGTCCAGTATAATATACTGGAGTTTGGAGCACCGGTGCTCCAGTCCCCAGTATATTATACTGGAGTCAGCAAGGTATACCGGTCCAGCATAATATGCAGGAGTTCATACACAGGTGCACCGAACTCCAGATTATTATTCTGGACCGGTCTCTGTTGCAGCAAAATAGTAGCTATTTTCATTGACTTCGTAAATGCTGACTATTTTTGAATGACCAGTCCGAAAACTGACTATATCGTGCTATTTTTACTAAAATTAAACTTTAATAATAGACCATAAAATTATTTTAATGGAAACTTTACTTTTTGGGCCGAACGTAAGGACTTTAATGGCCTCACCCTAGAGCCGGCCCTACTAATAATTAATCGGTTTTTTCAATTGTAATTCATATATATCTCTTATAAGTCGCTTTTTATTAGATTTTCACATACTTCAATTAATTTACTATCCATGATCAATAATCAAGGTGTCAATTAATTATAATTAATTATTTAATAATTAAATCAGTAATGCATATAAAAAATGGACTAAATTAAATTACCTTTGTTTGAGTTCTTTTGTTTTGAAACCAAAACTTGATCTGCTTAGGATCAAGCCCTATTTCCCTACTCAATTGACGTCGCTGGTTCTCATCTGGATGTGGACATTCCTTGAAAAATCTTCATTTTAATATTCAAAACAAATAAAAAAAATAAAAACATTATCAGTATTCAGTGGCGAAGTCAAAAATATTTCTTAAGAGTATTCAAGACTTAGTATACATGTATAAAAGTAATTTTTGACCTATATATACACAGTATAATTTTTCGACTAATGGTGTTCAACTAACCAAGTATTCACCAACTTTTTTCCAATAAACCTAAAAAAAGAAGAAGGAAAAATAACATTGTATAGCCGCTCTCAAAATAATAACCGAAAAAATACATATTTTTTTGTATATAGTTGTTGTTGTTGTTGTGTGTGTGTGTGTGTGTATATATATATATTGTATGTTATATACAAATTTTATACAATTTTTCAGCTACTGAATATAAATAGTTTCTGGCACTAGCTAAAAGTGAAAAAAGCCCGTTGCATGAGAATTTTCTAATGTAACGAGAAGAGATCAGAAGAAAATCACACCCTTATGTAAAAGTTAATGTATAAACCAAGAACAACCTGTTTTTCATGTATAAAAGAGGATTTATATGGTAGATCATCATCCAAATAAACTCTTTTTGAACCATTTTAGCAAGTAAATCAAAATATTAAATACAAAAATCAATTTTATTGATCTTTTTACTAAATTTTAATGGGCTTATAAGGAAAAAAGGACCAAAAAAGACATGAAATGAATAAGAAATAATATAAATGCACAAAAAAAAAACATATAGAAAAAGAAAGTATTTAATTTTATAGTTAATCAATTTTGTTTTAACACTCATTTCTATCTACTACATTTTCCTTATACCAATTTATTTTTTTTGTAAATAAAAAAAATTGGCCATATATGAAGGTGCAATTTTTTTTATTTTTTTTTAAAAAAAAATCTTTCAAATAATTAAAATCTTACGTTTCAAGCTGCTGAATTTGTTCCACAGAATGTCTGTTGCACAGCTTCTGCCTCCTTGATCTTTTTCTAGAGCTTGAGGATTCTCCAATTTGTTCATTCCCAGAATCATCCATTTTCCTTTGCTTTTCTATTCAAAACAAAATTTAAAAAATTAAAAGAAAAAAACACAAAAAAAGTGTTTGTTTAATTTATTTTTAACACAATCCACTTATATATGAAATAATAATAATAATTGAACAAAGAGAAAAGAGATAAAAGAGATTTCTACATACCTGTGATATGTTAAAAGGATTGAGACTAAAAGAAAGAAATATTATATATGGTCTATTTTATAGTAGAAAACAAGTTGACTACACATGTAATAGACATAGAATCTGATATAGCAAAATATTCGGGGGTTAAGATTTTATAATGTGTAAACACAAGATAAGAATTGTGATAAGCTTCTCTGTTTATTTCACCAAATTTTGGTTTGAGATTAGTAGAAATTGTATGGTATTTATATATTGTATGTATAATTAGGCGAGAGTGAGATACGTATAAACACAAGATAAAAATTACGATACGCTTCTTTGTTTTTTTCACCAAATTTTGGTTTGAGATTAGTATAAATTGTATGGTATTTATATATTGTATGTATAATTAGGCGAGAGTGAGATACGTATAAACACAAGATAAAAATTACGATACGCTTCTTTGTTTTTTTCACCAAATTTTGGTTTGAGATTAGTAGAAATTGTTTGCTATTTATATATTGTATGTATAATTAAGCAGGAGTGAGATACGTATAAATACAAAATAAGAATTGTGATACGTCTCTATGTTTCACTAAATTTTGGTTGATTAGTATAAATAGTCTACTATTTATGCATTGTATGCATGTATAAACAGTCGGGAGTAAAATTTTACGTGTAAACACAACATAAGAATTATAATACGATTCTCTATTTCTTCACTAAAATTTTGGTTTAAGAATATATTAGTATAAACGATATGGTTTTCTTTACAGTATCTAAGCAAAATGCACGTGCATTATTATTGTTGTCATGTACGTGTCATGATAAAATAAAAAGTCGAGAGTGAGATTTTATGTACGCTGTGTAAACGAGATACGAATTGTGTCCAAATATATTAGCAAATATATATACTCCATATGTTATGATAAAATGAGAAGTTGGGATGAGTTATTAGAATGCATAAGCAAAAGATAATAATTGTTTTATGCTTCTTGATTTCTTTGCGACAATTTGGTCGGAAATTTGCATAAATAGGTTGTTATCGGTGTATTATTTATGAAAATAGTCGAGATTCGAGAGTGGGATTTTACATGTAAACCAAGATACGAATCGCGATATGCTTCATTATTTCTTGACCAAATTTGGGTATGAAAATATTAGCATAAAGGCCCGCTTCTTATACATTATCTATATAAATTACACGCGCATTATCATGATTATATACAAGTCATGATAAAATGAGAAGTTGGGATTAGTTCTTAGAATGCATAAGCAAAAGCTAATAATTGTTTTATGCTTCTTAATTTCTTTGCTACAATTTGGTCGGGAATTTGCATCAGTAGTCTGTTATCTGTGTGTTATTTATGAAAATAATTGAGACTCGAGAGTGAGATTTTACATATAAACCAAGATACGGATTGCGATATGCTTCGTTGTTTCTTGACCAAATTTGGGTATGAGAATATTAGTATAAACGATCTGCTTCTTATGCATTATCTACGTAAATTACACACGCATTATCATGATTATATGCATGTCATGATAAAATGAGAAGTTTGAGATGAGTTCTTAAAATGCATAAGCAAAAGATAATAATTGTTATATGCTTCTTGATTTCTTTGCTACAATTTGGTCGGAAATTCGCATAAGTAGTCTGTTAACTGTGTATTATTTATGAAAATAGTCGAGATTCGAGAGTTAGATTTTACATGTAAACCAAGATGCGAATCGCGATATGCTTCGTTGTTTCTTGACCAAAATTTGGTATGAGAATATTAGCATAAACGGCATGCTTCTTATACATTATCTATTAAATTACACGCGCATTATCATGGTTATATACAAGTCATGATAAAATGAGAAGTTGGGATGAGTTCTTAGAATGCATAAGCAAAAGCTAATAATTGTTTTATGCTTCTTAATTTCTTTGCTACAATTTGGTCGGAAATTTGCATCAGTAGTCTGTTATCTGTGTGTTATTTATGAAAATAGTTGAGACTCGAGAGTGAGATTTTACATATAAACCAAGATACGGATTGCGATATGCTTCGTTGTTTCTTGACCAAATTTGGGTATGAGAATATTAGTATAAACGATCTGCTTCTTATGCATTATCTACGTAAATTACACGCGCATTATCATGATTATATGCATGTCATGATAAAATGAGAAGTTTGAGATGAGTTCTTAAAATGCATAAGCAAAAGATAATAATTGTTATATGCTTCTTGATTTCTTTGCTACAATTTGGTCGGAAATTCGCATAAGTAGTCTGTTAACTGTGTATTATTTATGAAAATAGTCGAGATTCGAGAGTTAGATTTTACATGTAAACCAAGATGCGGATCGCGATATGCTTCATTGTTTCTTGACCAAAATTTGGTATGAGAATATTAGCATAAACGGCCTGCTTCTTATACATTATCTATAAAATTACACGCGCATTATCATGGTTATATACAAGTCATGATAAAATGAGAAGTTGGGATGAGTTCTTAGAATGCATAAGCAAAAGCTAATAATTGTTTTATGCTTCTTGATTTCTTTTTGCTACAATTTGGTCGGAAATTTGCATAAATAGTCTGTTATCTGTGTATTATTTATGAAAATATATAGCCGAGACTCGAGAGTGAGATTTTACATATAAACCAAGATACGGACCGCAATATCCTTCGTTGTTTTTTGACCATAGTTGGGTATGAGAATATTAGCATAAACAATCTGCTTCTTATACATTATCTACGTAAATTACACGCGCATTATCATGGCTATATACATGTCATGATAAAATAAAAGGCCGAGAGTAATATTTTACATACAATGTATAAACACAAGATACGAATTATGATTTACTATTTACAAAATATATGCGTAAATAGTTTGGAGTTAGATTCTATTACATATAACAGAAGATAAGAATTATGGTATGCTTCTATTTCTTCACCAAAAAAATTTTGGTTTAAGAATATTAGCATATTAAGTAGTCTGCTCTTTATACGTTTACGTAAATTGCACGCGCGTAATTATTATGATGTCATATATATGTCATGATAAAATAAATCGAAGGAAATGAGATTTTATAATGTATACACACAATAAATTTTGTACAACTATGTGAGTCAGTCAATTCGCCAATAGTAATTCAACTATCAATCAACCATCAATAAATGAAAATGCCTCCAATTTTTATTTTTATTTTTATTTTTATGTATATATATATATATATATATATATATATATATATATATATATATATATATATATATATTTGCAACAAATAATAAAAATATTAAACACTATTTTGTTTAATCAGATAGAGATATTGGGATATTAATAATTGGATTACAGGACATGGCCCCTATAACAAAATAAATCATCTCCTTATCTAAAAGAGCAAATAATTAAAATAACGTCGGATTTACGACAATTTGACTTCGAATTATATTCTAAACATCTACCTTCTTTTGCTATGGATATAAATTTTAATGATCTTATAGGGTCGAAGTACACTAGACGTATCACAATTAATATTAAGGAGTAATATTTAGTGTGTAAAAGACTCCGTTACGAAAAAAATAGAGATATTTCATTAAAAAGAATATATTATGATTATTAGAGATAAAGATATTCAATAAATGGTTATAGTTGTTACAATTGTAATATTACTAGGATTAAGTAAATTTCAAATTATATTTTGAAATACGTAACAAAATTGATGAGAACACGTCAGCCTATAGCATCTGAAAAATTAGAATTAATTTCTTCTTGATTATAGTAATATAATTATATCTAATATTGATTTTGGCAAATTTAGTAAGTAAAGTTCTTCATAGGAAAAGAATTCAATAGTTTCTTTTAAAGTTTTATTAGCTAATGCACTTGATTTTCTTTCTTTTCTATTTGCTTCTAAATACGTAGTATTAACAAATAAAGTTAGTTCGTTGATATTTTATATTTTGATAAATTTTGAAGCGTTACTTAAGTAGGGATGATAAATGAGACGAGACAAAGCAGGGAGGGGCATGTAAAATTTTTGCCCGCCAAAATTTTGACTTGCCCCGCCCCGCCCTGCTTATTTAATTTATTTAAAAATTATAATGCAATGTTTTTATGCACTAAATTGTGATAGGTTTATTGCTTTATACTTGACAAAGTTGGTCTAATGAGTCTACTCGTTGACGGAAGTAACCATAACTAGTTCAACTCATTCTGTTCTTATATTGACCAAATTAGTTGAGTTTTGACTAACATATATTTTTTTCGATCAATCAATTACATAATGTAATTTTACATCATTTACATATATATATATAATAGTCGTTTTAATTATTTTTCTTATATTTAAGAATAATTAGTTAATTATTTTCCTAATATTTAAGACTTCAAAATTAACTAAATTTTATGTATTAACGTTTTCTTATTTAAATTGTATAAAATATTTATAATTCAATCAATCGTTAATATCTGGGATTACTATTCCCAATAAGCCAAACCATATTAACTTGCATACAACTAACACAAATACTACTTTTATAATTATAACTTAAAGAGGCTTAATCTCCGGAACCAAAATAGGAAATATATTATAGAGGCGGATTCAGAATTTAAAGATTATGAGTTTATACTGCAATCACAAGTTAAACAATATACTTGGATTCACAATCAAATATTTATAAACATTTCGTGAATTTCTTAATACAAATATATAGTCGACGCAAAAAGGTTCCTGTGAATCCATAAACTATACTCTCTATTTTATAACTCAAACATGACTATCAATATAATATTAACTCCCTCTGATCCACAATAAGTAATTTTTTACTGTTTTCACACAGAATAAAAAATTCACCTTTTAAAAAACTTTATTAAAAAAGCCGTATTCATTGAGATGGCCACACGCGCAATGCGCATACCAAAGGATTAGTAATTTAAAAAATGTATATCTATCACGTGTGACACGTTCAATATTCTTTGGGTTGATTTAGTAAGAGGAATTTTACGAAAAGCAATTTTTTTGTAGTTTTTTAAAATTTTTAAAAAATTTAAAATTTATTTTTAAGTAAAGATTAAAAATTTATGGCCAAATACTAATTTCGAAAAAAAATAAAAAAAGTTAAAAAATTCTTATATCCCTCTAGTATTGCATTCTGAGTAAGGGTGTTAAGACCAATAATTGAATATTCATTGTGCTGTAGCTACAAAAATGTCCTCTTTTTTTGTTTTTATGTCAATTTCGCACTTACCTTCAAAACTTCGACCTTTCCAAAGTACACTGTCTACTCAAATTCCTAACTACAATTCAAACTTTTTTGGCCGACGAAGCTTTCTTTACCAAATTCCATTACACTTTATACCCTTTTATTTCCATACTTATCATATATCACCAGAATTTCCAGTTCTTAATCTCAATTCTTTACAAGAAATGGCTTTTCAAAAGATTAAAGTGGTTAATCCCATAGTTGAAATGGACGGTTAGATCTTTATGCTTCTTTTCATTTGATTATCTGATCTTCTCTTTGTATGCTACTTTATTAAAATTGCTTTAAATTTATTTGTACGAAGGGTATTTGACGTAATTGGTAAAGTTGTTTAGGTCACGTGTTCAAACCGTAGAAACAGACTCTATTAGACCTTGTGGTCTAGCCCTTCCTGGACCCGCGCATAGCGGGAGTTTAGTGAACGGGGATGCCCTTAAATTTATGTGTACAAAAAGCTGCTTCAGTCTCATTAAGCTGTGATATTCTAATTATGTACTGATTTTAGTTCAAGACTTGATTTTTATGCTGTTTCTTGTTTCTAAATATCTTAATTATGTACTAATTTTAGTTCAAGACTTGTTTTTTATGCTGTTTCTTGTTTTTAAATATCTTAATTATGTACTAATTTTAGTTCAAGAATTGATTTTTATGCTGTTTCTTGTTTCTAGATATCTTAATTATGTACTAATTTTAGTTCAAGAATTGATTTTTATGCTGTTTCTTGTTTCTAAATATCTTAATTATGTACTAATTTTAGTTCAAGAATTGATTTTTATGCTGTTTCTTATTTCTGAGGAAAATGGTTTCTTCTTAAGTACTAGAAAAGAATATCTCAGGAATCCTTTTTGCATTTTTATTCACCATACTCATTAATTTTTAGAGGTTGTGATTTTATAATATTATGTACTGGTTCTTGTTCAAGAATTGATTTTTGTGTTATTTCTTGTCTGGGTGGAACGGGTGTAACAATTCAGTCCACTAGTGAGATTGTCTGTTTTGAGCGCAAAGTCTGAACGGCTTTAAAATATGTCAATAGGGGTAGAAGCTACTTGACTAAGAGTAAGGAAATTCAATTGGCTGGAGAAGTAATACTATAATACAACTGAATGCAAAAATAATGAAGAAAGGTAGAAGGGGATGGGAATACAAAGGAAGATGAGGAAGTAAATATCTCACCAAATGTATGTCTGTCGCACTACTCCTAGCCACTGTTTCTTTACTAACCATCATCTACAAATCGAATCACGCCTCCCAGGCTCCTGATCGCCACCCCATTTGTAATCAGCAAACTTTGTAGAGGGTTGTTGGATACACACACTTGTTCTAACTGCTCGAGATTGACATTCATTTAGCTTCCATCATGTCCTTCGTCGTGGCAGTCTGGTCCCTTTGGTTTACATCACTAGGGTCTAAGACCTGTTTCTTTATATATCAACATCTCTCTGTGTTTTGTTAATGTGGGATTGGCCCAAGGGGTTACATACACCTCGCGTTAGGCTCTCGCTAAGGTTTACCCCACCACTGCTTAAGGTTGCATGCGGAGTCCTTCTGATACCATATGTGACAGCCTAGTTCACTATATTGCCCATTTTGGGCCTATGCCCACACAACTATTAAACGCGTCACTAGGGTCTAAGGCTTGCTTCTGTATATACCAGTATCTCTGTTTTATCAATGTGGTATTTGCTTAGGGTGTAACAGAGGGTCTCTATATTAAGTTTTGGAAAAAATATATCAGGAATCTTTCTGCATTTTTTATACACTATTCCGCTATTATCTGGTGGGGATTTTCGACCTTGTTGTTGCTCATGTGCATACTGATTGTCTAGAAGAATACAAGTGCTCTAATTCCTTATGAAAAAATGTTTAACTTCTGAACGCTTGTTAGTAATAATCCATCAAATCTGGTTTCTCATGGTAAATTTTGTAAGTGAAGACTTACAAAAGTGTGAATTCTTAAGTTAGAAAACTTTAAGTTCATCTCCAATGGGGCTGAAAATTTTGAGTATTGTCGTAGTAAAGGAGCATGGTGAAATGATGATCTACCTACAAAGTATGATGAAAGTAGAAAAAAAAATAAGAGTTCACATTGCGTTATATCTCATAAATTAGTTTGGTCCACCACATTACTCATTGGTTCTTCTTAACTCTCAAGAAATGTATATTTTCATTTTCTTATGTTTCTCCTCCTGGCTATGTGATGCAGGAGATGAAATGACCCGTGTCATTTGGAAATTAATTAAGGATAAGGTAACAAGTGGTTCTGGCTTATGTATATGTCCGAACAATATTCGTGTCTATCCCGTCGTGTTCATTTCACAGTTGCTGATGTATGAATTCTCTTTTATGCTTTAGCTCATCTTTCCCTTTGTGGAGTTGGATATAAAATACTTCGATCTTGGTCTTCCTCACCGGGATGCCACAGATGATAAGGTTACAGTTGAAAGTGCTGAGGCTACTTTGAAGTATGTATTCATTTCGTTCTTTCTTTTAATTTCTACTTAATGAAAGAATGTCCGTTTTAAGAGCAAACTCATATACTGACTTTTCCTAATCTTTCCATGGATTACTGAATGTTTACTCTTTATATATCCAGCCTTATTATTTTTTAACTAATAAAAATTGCAGGTATAATGTGGCAATTAAGTGTGCGACCATCACTCCAGGTGCTTACTTTTTGCCTGTGGTTTATTTCATGTTACAAATGGTATTCTGAGTACAAGGGTTAAACCATCTATTACAGTGTGATATCAGACATCTATTCTTTAATCTTTAAACTAAATTTTACGTGTTGTAGAAAATCATAGTTCACTTGATACTGTCTGAGGGCATATAAAAGTTTGAGAAAATCATTTGTTCTTTGCAGACGAGGGCCGAATGAAGGAGTTTAACTTGAAGCATATGTGGAAGAGCCCAAACGGAACAATTAGGAACATTCTGAATGGTAAATCTCCAACTTCACTTGCCAATTTTTGTAGGTGATATCATTGTATGTTAGAATTGAAGGTAGCGATGCTTATTGGTTTTTGTTGCAGGTACCGTGTTCAGGGAACCAATCCTTTGCAAAAACGTTCCCCGACTTGTCCCAGGTATATTATACTTCCTGCAGTCATATATTTGTTATTTGTTCACTTGATACTGTCTTCGACTTACATAGACTAAGCTGACATCAGGTTGGTCAAAACCAATATGCATTGGCAGACATGCTTTTGGTGATCAATATCGAGCTACTGATACAGTAATTCAAGGACCTGGAAAACTAAAACTAGTATTTGGTAAAGTTTTTGCTCATCTCTGTAGTTGCATAAACCTGTATGATTTCGGAGATTTGCTAGATATTTGTTTGTTCTACTCTAGTTTGGCTACAAGTAAATTGGTTCAAGTTCGTTTACAACTTTCGGTGATTCTGTTAGAAAATGTTGCTGAGATATTGTACTGAACCTGATTGTAGTACCAGAAGGGAAGGATGAAAAGACCGAGTTCGAGGTTTACAACTTCACTGGTGCTGGTGGAGTAGCTCTGTCCATGTACAACACAGATGAGGTTTGTTTTTAGCGAAACTTTTGAGTGTACCTAAAATAGTAAGTAGATTATGCTGGAGTTACTCATCTTGTGCTGCTTTTTCTTTATGTGAAGTCTATTAGCTCTTTTGCTGAAGCTTCTATGAACATGGCATACCAAAAGAAATGGCCGCTCTATCTTAGCACAAAGAATACCATCCTTAAGAAATATGATGGAAGGTACGGCTAGCCGTTTCTCTGATTCTATTTATTTGTACATTCACCATTTAAATAGATTCTTGCGGTCCGGCCCTTTCCCGGACCCCGCGCATAACGGGAGCTTAGTGCATCGGACTGCCTTTTGAAGGAGAGCTTTGATGTAACTGGTAAAATTGCTGCTATGTGACCAGGAGGTCACAGGTTCGAGCCGTGGAAACAGCCTCTTGCAAAAATGCAGGGTAAGGCTGCGTACGACAAATCCTTATGGTCCGGCCCTTCCCCGGACCCTGCGCATAGCGGGAGCTTAGTGCACCGGGTTGCCCTTATTTACCATTTAAATAGGATTTTTCTTTCCCCACCCCTCCCTTTTTATTTTGGTTTCTCTTCTTAATTTATGGTCTTTTCTGAAGATTCAAGGACATATTCCAGGAAGTTTATGAGTCAAATTGGAAATTAAAGTTTGAGGAAGCTGGAATCTGGTAAGCACCCAACTTTTCATTTCCAACAACTGGTTCTTGTTAATGGTTGTAAATGACAGAGGTGGTTAAATGCTTGAATTCGTAAAAATAGGTATGAACATCGCCTCATCGATGATATGGTTGCTTATGCTTTAAAAAGTGATGGTGGTTATGTATGGGCGTGCAAAAACTATGATGGGGATGTACAGAGTGATTTCTTAGCACAAGGTATGCTTGGCCAGCTTGCTAAAGGTTTATCTATCTAGTACGCATTTGGAGTTTCAATATGGAAAAGGCGTGGAAAAAAATACTTTTTTAATTTTCCCTTTTGCTTCCTACTTTTGTGCTCGTATGAGCTTGTAATTATTCTTAAATTGTTTATTACTTGAACAGGATTCGGATCCCTTGGATTGATGACATCGATTCTGGTATGTTCTCTATCTGCTTCCACTTTTCCCTTCAGCCAGTTCCTTTGATTTTTAATGCTTTTTTACCTGTTGTCACTGCTAATGTGCGACCTTATTTTGGATTCTAATTTGGTTGGAGTATTTGGTTCAGATATGTCCAGATGGAAAGACCATAGAGTCAGAAGCAGCCCATGGAACTGTGACACGACACTACAGGGTTCATCAAAAAGGAGGTGAAACCAGCACGAACAGCATTGCCTCGATTTTTGCTTGGACTCGTGGACTTGCACATAGGTAGGGACATGAGGTGGACTGGTGATTAATCTGCTCCACGGAGATTTTTAATGATAGCAACAACAACAATTACGCATCAACTCAAAACAAGTTGTGGCCAGCTATATGAATCCTCACTAACCATGTCGCTTCATCTAAGCTCATCTCGTGGCAATATTATACAAAAATAAAAAATGAAGTACCAGAAGTTCTCTATCATATAAATCTTTGACAGGACTAAAAGACTTCTAGAAAGCATAGGACCTAAAATCAAACATAGTATGATGACTAGAATATACTCAACTAATTAGTATTAGTACACTGAACAAATGGTCATGTATTTCGAACAGGGCAAAGTTGGACAACAATGCTGCACTCTTGGATTTCAGCAAGAAACTAGAAGCAGCTTGCATCGGTGCAGTGGAGAACGGGAAAATGACCAAAGATCTAGCACTTATCGTCCATGGATCCAAGTGAGCTCATTTACTCTTTCTTATTCATAGTATTTTTCTGATCCGAAGTAACCCTTTTTGCTGTCATTGCTATAATTTTCTCTATTGAAACCGTATAGAGTTGCTAGACATCAATATGTGAACACTGAAGAGTTCATCGACGCTGTGGCTGATGAGCTGAAAGCTAGACTTCTGAAAGCAAAGATTTAAGTGTATGTTTTTCTGATCTTAAAACTTATCTTTTCTCTTACAGTGATTTAGTCGCGACTCCGTTGGATATAATCTAAGATGTTTTTCTTGAAGAACTAATTTCTTGAGTTTTTTTGTCTTGAATTGTTAAAAATACCCTATAGCACCAAAAATCCTTCTTGGCACCACTTCTTCTCACCGATCTTCACTCTTTACTAAGAAAAAGGGCAGCCTGGTGCACTAAGCTCCCGCTATGCGCGGGATCCGGGGAAGGGTCTAACCACAAAGGTCTATCATACGCAGTCTTACACTGCATTTCTGCAAGAGACTGTTTCCATGGCTCGAACCCGTGACCTCCTGGTCACATGGCAACAACTTTACCAGTTACGCCAAGGCTCCACTTCGATCTTCACTCTTTACTACTCATGATTATTACCATATCTCATGCTCGCACCCCAACGTTTTGGAACCTGATTTTCACCCCCCTTGCCTTTGGTCTGTATCCCCCTACAACCATCTAATTATCCCCTTCAATTATTAAAGTTTTTATATCGATATGTTGCTTTTGTAATCGTCATTGTTCTTTCTTTTACTCTTCTTTTGTTTTCCTGATAGTTCTGCATGTAGACGAGGAAATTGCGCCAGAACTTTGTGGATTGATAAATAAGATGCCATTCCATTGGCAGAGTTATACCATTTTACCTGTGAAATTTACTCAGGAACCGGATTAGGAGGACTATAACTATTTTATCCTCTCTTTTATTCGATTTTTTCTGCCTGGAATTTAACTCCGGCTGCCAGTAGAAAATATAAAGAACGACTAGTTCTTTTTTGTTATTATTGATTGTTATTAACTTATGTAATATTACACTGGTGGCGATTCAATAGCTGATCGTAACTTGCTTGGGATTAAGGCATAATTGTTGTTGTTTTACTTAGTCCATGACTGATTCTATATTCAGTTGATTCTAAAAATCTTTTAAAATCTATACATACGAAAATTAGGATAATGTTTCACATTTCCATTTCATCTTACCTGTTTTCTAAGTCACTGAATTTTCTTGAACTCTGTTGAACTCGACATAACTTACGCGGGGGTTTAATTAGTATCTCAAGTCTTAAGAAATAATCATTATTGCTGATCCAACATCATACATGTAACATATTAATAAAAAGAATTGCTATTTATTTGCGGAATAGACGGGTAGATTATCATGACTATGCTTAACAAAAAAAACACTGTGAAAAGTCCATATGGCGCAAACTTTTTATTATTATTGGAAAAAGAATAAGTCCTTGAAAATCAAAATAATTTTATTTTTATTGTTATTTTACAAATAATTTTTGTGAAAATTTTCTATCAAGGCTTGACTAATATGAATGTGCATTCGCCCCCGTTACAATATTATTGTTTCATTATTAGTTGTTGTGGCGACTAAGTTTGCCACAAATAATAAAATGCGTTAAATAATGCTAAAAGTTATGGTTAACAAATTTAGACAATGAACTAAGCTTATATATTGATTTGTTTTTCGTAAGTATTAATTATTATAAACTGTCGAGATGTCAAATATGCTAGAATTCTCTCATGTAACTCCTATAATGGAGTATCATTTTACAACAAGCTGTATCTTGAAATTGTTCAAAAAACCTGTATATTCATGATTACATTTATCAGTGATTAGTCGCCAAAGAAATGTATATATAGTCGTCATTCCTCATGACATATATAGCAGTAACTTTTGTATAAATCGTCACGAAAGTTGTCACTAAACACTTTGGTCGCCACTACATAAGGACGATATATTAGTTGTGCTTTTACTGGCGACAAAAGAGTCGCCAAAAATGGTCGTCACTAAAACTTTGGTCGCCACTATAAAGGGCGCCAAAAATAGTCGTCACTAAATCTTTGGTCGCCACGACAAAGGGTGACATATATAGCAGTACTTTTGTTGGCGACAAAACGGTCGCCAAAAATAGTCGTCACTAAAACTTTTGTCGCCACTACAAGGGGCGACATGTGGTGGCGACCAAAGAGTCGTCCCTAAAACTTTGCTCGCCTTTATAGGGGTGACATATATAGCAATTTTTTTGGTGGCGACTAATGTGTCGCGATAAGAAGCCGTCACTAAAAATGTGGTTGCAATTACAAAAAATGCGTCATATGTAGTAATACATTTGCTGGCGACTATAGTGGTCGCCACCAAAAGTCGTCCCTAAACTTTATTAGATCGCTAACTAGCATGACTTTTAGTGGCGACTATTAGCAATCGCTATGGAAAACTTTATTCACATAGTGCTTTAACAACAACAAATATGAAAGTGAGTGTTATGAGCTATACCTGTAGGGGTATTAGCCTAAGGGCATATTAGTCTTTTCACTATAACAAGTATCTGATAGTTGGTTATAGTTGTTGAAGTCGTTAGGACTCAACTTGTTAATCAGTTAGCACTCGTTAGAGAAGGGGATAAAAGGTTAAATACAGGAAGTGGGCATTTAATGTAATTACCTCTGGGAAATTGTGTATTCTATCAATAAATCATATTCTTCTTCTTCAATTCTTATTCCTCAGTTCGATTGTGCACATCTGTTCAAGGATTGTTCATTATCCCAATCCTTTAGGACTTCACTAATTGTGTTCTTCAGTGAGCACGTAACATTGGTATCAGAGCGAGACGATTCTTGGCCGGAAATCATGCTAGAAGCTAACACCAGAAAAGTAGAGGTGAGGCGCTTGATGGAGGAGTTACGCAAATAAGTGCGTATTCAATATGATGCGTTTGGGGAAATTAAACAGATATTAATTGCTATGACAACTAACAACGGAGCTCCGACAGTCCAAGCAGCTCCAAAAGTAGCTGAAAATGGGGAAAATCACGTTCGAGGTCAAAACCCTAATCCCGCGGGTCGATATCAAAGGTTCGATTTTCCCAAACTTAATGGGGAAGATATTAATGATTGGTTGTATAAGGAAGAGCAATTTTTTGATTATGAGCATATTTTGGAGGAAAATAAGGTTCAAATGTTTCTATTAACATGGAAGGCAATGCCTTTTAATGGCACAATATGTATATGAAGCCCAGAATGAGGAGATTCCCAAATTGGGAAGATTATGTTAGGGCAGTGTATTTGAGATTTGGTTGAACATGCAGATCCTATGGCTGACTTGGTGGCCTTCAAACAGAATGGGAGCGTTCAAGAATTTCTTGATAAATTCGATGAATTACTGAACCAAGTAAAACTACGGAAGAGCACTCCATCAGCATTTTTTTAGCCAATTTAAAACCTGAGATCGAGGTCCACGTAAGGATGTTGAGACCAAGAACATTAATGAAAGCTTATAGCCAAACAAGATTGGCAGAATAATCTTTAAAATTACAACATGGTCACATCCAAGCATTGGTGAGAAATTCAAGATCAATACTGACTACACCTAGCAGTACGTGGGGGTCAAGTTCTAGAAGGCCCAATTTTAATCAAAGGCGTGAAGGCAGCATGACTTCAGGGCCTAGAAAATTCAATAAGATTGACAGTAAACCAGTATTTCAAGGATCAAAGAGGTTGTCGACTAAGGAGATGGATGATAAGAGAGCAAATGGCCTTTGTTACTGGTGCGATGAAAAGTATACACCAGAGCACAAGTGTAGTCGAAGGAAGCAATTGTTTCTCTTAGAATTGGATGAGGAAATAGAGGAGTCTCTTTGGGAAGATGAGTTAGAGGATAATGAGAACTCTGAGAAATCAACCTTAAATCCTCAAGTTTCTGTTCATGCCCGTGGCGGAACTAGTGAGTACAGGACAATGAGAGTAAAGGGGGTTGTTAAAAGGAAAATGGTTCATGTTCTAATCGATTCAGGGTCCACACATAATTTCATGGACCTAGCAGTAGCCAAGAAGTTGGGTTGTAGGCTCCAACCCTTCCCTCCTTCTCTGTATCTATAGCAGATGGCAGCAAGGTTCACAATTTTGTGATGACTGCAAGGGTCATTTGGAAGATGCAAGGAGTGAATTTCAAAGCTGATATGTTGGTTATTCCCTTGGGAGGAGCTGATGTGGTATTATCTCATCACTTTAGAAGATATAAGGTAGAACTTCAAGCAGTTGAAAATGGAGTTCCAGATTGGAGGAAGGAAAGTTCCTTGAGAGGTAGTCAACCTGGGGCTTTCAAAGTAGTAGCTGATGTTCGAATGCCAAAAGTACTTAACAAGCCTAATCAAATTCACATGATGTAGATGGTGTTTATTCAACCCTCTCAAGAAGTAAATTCAGTGCAAGAAACAAAGGTAACATCAAATTCTCAAAAAGTGCAGAGTTCAGAGGATCTGCAGAAGCTGCTCCAATAGTATGCACCCCTTTTTGGGACCCCAATAGTCGTACCACCCTATCTATCTCATGACCGCAATATTATTTTGAAGGAAGGAGTCTCACTCACCAATGTGAGGCCATACAGATACCCTGCCAGTCAAAAGGATGAAACTGAGAAGATGATTGCTGAGATGCTGGAATCTGGTGTCATCAGACCTAGTGTAAGCACATTCTTTTCTCATATTATCATAGTTAAAAAGAAAGATAGTACATGGAGGCTTTGAATTGATTATAGAAAGCTAAATTGTTGCATAGTGAAAGATATATTCCCTATTCCAGTGATAGAAGAACTGCTAGATGAATTAGGGGAACCAAAATATTTTTCAAAATTGAATCTTAGATCAGGCTATCATGAAATTAGGATGGATGATAGGGATATTGAGAAGACAACTTTTAGATCCCATAATGGCTATTATGAGTTTGTAGTAATGCCATTTGGCCTCACTAATGCTCCCTCAACCTTTCAAAGCCTCATGAATAAGATTTTTTAGCCCTATCTAAAGAAATTCATCTTAGTATTCTTTGATGATGTTCTCATTTATAGTCCCTCATGGTCTGAACACTTAGTTCATCTACAAAAAGTCTTTGATGTCCTATTAGAATACAACCTATTTGTGAAGCTCAGTAAGTGTTCTTTTGGAAAACCTGAGGTGGAGTATTTGGGTCACATTAATAGCAGGGAGTGACTATTGATCCTGACAAGGTACAAGTAATGAGGGACTGTCCTACTCCACAAAACCTTAAGGAACTCAGGGGTTCTTAGGGCTAACTGGTTGTTATAGGAGGTTTGTCAAGAGCGATGGAATATTGGTCAGGCCTAAAGAAAGATAAGTTTGGTTGGTCAGAAGAAGTTGCTAAAGCTTTCTAGAAATTAAAACAAGCTATGAGCAATGCCCTTGTACTAGCATTGCCAGATTTCTCTCTTGAGTTTGCGATTGAGACTGATGCATGTGGTGTGGGTATTGGGGTAGTGTTAACGCAGGCTAAACATCCCTTGGCTTACATGGGCAAAGATTTGAGTCCAAAACATCAACAATTGCCAGTTTATGAAAAGGAGATACTGGTCATTGTAACTGCTATTGACAAATAGAGGACTTACCTAATTGGGAGGCATTTTGTCATCAAGACAGACCATCAGAGCCTCAAATACTTATTAGAACAAAGGATTTCAACTCCTAGCCAACATAAATGATTGGCCAAGCTAATGCAGTATGACTACACTATACTTTATAAAAAGGAGAAGGACAACATAGCAAATGATGCCTTATCAAGGTGCCCTACTGCACAAGTTCATCTGCAGATTCTAACTACTATTGTCACGACCCATTTTCTGAATAAGCCGGGACCGGCACTCGATCACTAAACATGACCGAGCGAACCATCTTTATTTATTCAATCTATTATAACTCCAAACTTTATATGCACAAGGTAATACTCTAACCAAATACTTTTGATTAATTTAAATATTTAAACAAATCAACTCCAAAACTTTATTCGTAGTAACTACTGAATTACTGCTAAGTTATTATCAAAAACATCTGAATCTTAACCAAACGACTATGTTTATGAAGCCTCTACTGATAAACTGACGCACTGCTCAGGACATGAGATTTCCTGGCCAGTTCTCTAAGTAAACAAAGAAATAACTAAATAAAGATGACTCAAAGGAACACTCCACGAACAAAAGCGGAGCTCACCAATAACACTGGAAGAGAAGGAAGTCCTAACCCGTAGCCTGCTCGCCTGTAAAACCGGTTTCTACGTTGTACCATAGACCAACGTAGGTTCCCAAAAGAGAACGTCAGTACCATCCATTGTACTCAGTGAATCTCAACTACAGGGGGCGAAACTTTAATAACATTTACATTACGCGCAAAGGTTCTAAATGCATGTAAAACATAAAGCTTATAAGAATAATTCTAAAATAATTGTAAAATAGCAGTTTATGAATATTATAAAAGAAATTCTTTTCTTTTTCTTTCTTATAAAAAATACTTCACTTTATACTTTGGGAGTTCCAACTATCCTGACTTAATTCTGTCTCAGTCACCGTTCGATCCCAACTTGATCGAATAGGCCCAATCCACGAGGTGTCACTCGCTTCATGGTTCTCAGCACACATGTATCATACCTTAGCATGGCTAAGTAAATGCTCAGCAACGAGACCCTCGGCTCATGCGCTCCCTACTTTGGCACAAGTAGTTTCAGGAAGTCAACGTCTTGGTCAGGACCCTCGGCCTGGACGATGACCCCTTCTCAGAATAAATGATACTCCCAAAAATCTTTTCTTTCTACAACTTCTTCTTGTGACTTTTCAAGTCTAAATCTTTTCTTTATAGAGCCTCATATACATGCTCATGCTGGTATCTTTAAATGTAAAGCATTAACATAAGAATGAAATAAACATGTAAAAGTATTTCTAAGATTCTTGTTTCTTCATAAATTTTCAATTTGAAAATAGCATATAAGAATCACACAAAGATCTGAAAATTTATGCACATATATCATAATAAATCATCTAAACTTTTGCTAGAACAATTCTAAGTTAATAGGTACTCACTACTCCAATTAAGTATATATTAACTCTTTTATGCAATTCATCAAACACCTTCTTTGCGTGCTTTTATGAGTTAAACCACTTTAGTAAAGGGTTATATCAACTCACCTCAATACTCCTTGAGCTAATACGTAGAACCCAGTCCAATTTATACCCGTCAAACAATTGATTCTACAAACCAGTGCATTTTAATTAATTTCAAAGTTTTACACCTAAACATGAAATTTATTGTTGATATAGAGGAATAAGGGAATTAACTATTCAATTCTTACCTATTACTACTGTAGGGTAATTGACCATATGGAATTTTTACATACCTGAGTTCAAGAATTAGTGATTTGTAAAGAACCTTAGAACTTTGGGTGCAATTTCGTGGCTTCCTCTGCGTTAGTAACAGAACGTGAAGTGTTCTGTTTTGAGAATCTCCTTTTGTTTAAACCTTTTCACAGCCCTTGTCTTTTGGCTAAGGCTTTCACGCCTTTACTGCCAAGAGCCCTTTATGGGCTTAAGGCTCACATTTTTTTTACAATTATTTATTTTCCCTTTTTTGACTTAACTAGTATTTAATGATACCCCCTTTTAATAATTAACAATATTAAAACTATTAATATTTTCCTAATTGTACATCCAATTATATATATATATTTCACTATAGGCAAGATAAAAATAATAAAATAGTAATAATTTAGTTCTATAGTTAGCGTGTCTCGAAACTTTTATAAATTTGAGGAGTGTTACAATATTTCCTCCTTAAAAACATCCGTCCTCGAATGTTGCTAGGGCCTTATTCTTAAGCTAACAATCATCACTTAGGTCCTTGAACTTCTTAAGTTTTCTTAGCACTACTCATTCTTCCAAGGGACTCAAAATTTTGGCTAACTCCCTAAATTTTCAAAAATTTCGGCAGAGTTTCCCTTGTAAATTGGACTATCCAAAAAAATATCCCTGTCACAAATACCACAACTACATCAACAACAACCAAATATACCATAACATGCCATTCATAGGCACCATACGCAGCTCATAAATTAATTACTCACACTCCAGCAAGGAGGTACCACAATAACTAACAAGAATCTAAAGAACAATAACTTTAGCACAAGTAAATTACTTCAATAAATTAAATATACTACGGCATAAACTAAATTACTACAAACTAAGTATAATCTAGGAAGGACAGAAACACTTGCTAACTTGTATTTAATAAATGAAGTATAAATGTCAACCCAAACTAAGGTTCACATACCTTTTTCCTCAAATAAATATGGATATTTCTTTCTCATATCTTCCTCGACCTCCCACGTAGCTTTTTTTGAATCATGATTACTCCACAAAACTTTTACCGATGCTATATCTTTTGTTCTCAACTTTCTTACTTGTCTATCGAGAATTTCTATAGGTACCTCTTCATAAGTCAAACCTTCTTTAATTTCTGTGGTATCAGCAGGTATTATATGCGACTCATCATAAATGTACTTTCTAAGCATAGACACATGAAAGACAGGATGAACAGAGGACAACTCAACGGGCAACACTAGCTTATAAGCCACGTTTCCTTTCTTTTCTAGAATATCATAAGGTCCGATAAATCTAGGGCTAAGTTTCCCTTTCTTACCAAACCTCATAACTCCTTTCATTGGTGAAACTTTCAAAAACACCTTATCACCAACCATGAACTCTAACTCACGATGCCTCTTGTCAAAATAAGACTTTTGACAACTCTGAGCCGCTTTAAGTCTTTCTCTAATTAGCTGAATTTTTTCCAAGGCCTCACAAACAAACTCTGGACCAATCAACGGCACCTCTGCTTGTTCAAACCAACCCACTGGAGACCTACATCTCCGCCCATACAACGCTTCATAAGGAACCATACCAATGCTAGCCTGATAGTTGTTGTTGTAATCAAATTCTATAAGTGGCAAGTGAGCATCCCAATTACCTCCAAAATCTATAACACACGCACGCAACATATCTTCGAGAGTCTGAATGGTCCTTTCTGCCTGGCCATCGATCTGTGGACGAAAAGCGGTGCTTAAATTGACCTTGGTACCTAATCTTTTCTGAAATGCCTGCCAAAAATACGTCGTGAACTGAGGGCCTCTGTCAGATATGATTGAAACTGGAGTATCATGCAATCGGCTATTTCTTTGTTGTACAACTGTGCATACTACTCTGCGGAATCTGTCGTCTTTACTGGTAGGAAATGCGCAGACTTTGTCAGTCAGTCTACAATAACCCAAATTGAATCATGTTTACGGTACATGCGAGGTAGACCTACTATGAAATTCATATTAATAATCTCCCACTTCCATTGTGGTATCTCTATATCTTGAGCTAGGCCACCAGACCTCCGATGCTCAGCTTTGACTTGCTGGCAATTTAAATATTTAGCCATATGATCTGCTGCTTGTTTCTTCATGCCTTTCCACCAATATAACTCTTTCAAATCTAGGTACATTTTGGTAGCACCTGGGTGGATATAGTACCTCGAACTATGAGCTTCCTCCATTATGGCCTTCCTAAGACCATCTACATCAGGCACACATAACCGATCATTCAACTTCAAAACTCTGTCACTTCCTAGAGTGAAAGCAGTGATTTCTTTGCTTCTGACTCCTTCTTTTAATTTCACTAAGTATGGATCTTCGTTTTGTTTAGCCTTAACATGTGCAACCAGGGAGGATTGCGCTAAGGCATAAGATCCTTCTTCGGTCTAATCCAATCTAATTCCATCATTTGCTAGTTTTTGAATTTTTTGACCCAAAGATCACCTTTGTACTGCAAGATGGGCCAAGACACCCATTGACTTCCTACTAAGTGCATCTGCTACCACATTAGCTTTGCCGGGATGATAAAGGATATTGATGTCATAATCTTTCAATAGCTCGAGCCACCTTCTCTTTCTCAAATTTAGTTCTTTTTGCTTGAAAATGTACTGGAGACTTTTGTGATCGGTAAACACTTCAGAATGCTCGCCATAAAGGTAGTGTTGCCATATTTTTAATGCAAACACCACTGCTGCAAGCTCGAAGTCGTATGTGGGGTAGTTCTTTTCATGATTATTTAACTGCCTGAAAGCATAAGCAATAACTTTTCCATTTTGCATAAGAACACAACCAAGGCCCACTCTGGAGGCATCACAATACACTGTGAACCCACCCGAATCTGTCGGCAAGGTTAACACATGTGCAGTGGTCCTCTTCTTTAACTCTTGAAAACTCTGCTCACAAGTGTCTGACCACTAGAACTTAACTGCTTTCCGAGTCAACTTAGTTAATGGATTTGCAAGTGAGGAAAACCTCTCTACAAACCTTCTATAGTATCCAGCTAACCCCAATAAACTCCTGATTTTGGTTGGGGTTGTCGGCCTAGGCCAGTTTTTGACTGCTTCTGTCTTCTGAGGGTCTACTTTTATTCCTTCACTAGATACCACGTGACCTAAGAATGCCACTGACTACAACCAGAACTCACATTTTGAAAACTTGGCATAAAGCTCATTCTCCTTCAAAGTCTGCAAGGCTATTCTGAGGTGTTCTGCATGATCTTCCTTGCTCTTAGAGTACACCAAAATATAGTCTATAAACACAATAATAAAGGTATCCAGGAATGGCTTGAAAACTTTGTTCATGAGGTCCTTGAATGCAGCTGGAGCATTTGTCAACCTAAAGGACATCACTAGAAATTCATAGTGCCCGTAGCGAGTTCTAAAGGCTGTTTTAGATATATCCTCTTTTCTGATTCTCAAATGATGGTACACCGACCTCAATTCTATTTTTGAAAAGTACTTTGCACCCTGAAGTTGATCAAATAAATCATCAATTCTTGACAGTGGGTACTTGTTCATAATGGTAACTTTATTCAACTGCCGATAGTTGACACACATTCTGAGAGACCCATCTTTCTTCTAGACAAACAGGATTGGAGCACCCCACGGTGAAACACTCGGTCTGATGAAGCCCTTGTCAAGAAGGTCTTTCAATTGTTCTCTCAACTTATTAAGTTCTGCCGGAGCCATCCTATAAGGAGGTATAGATATGGGCTGAGTGCCTGACATGAGATCAATGCCAAAGTCTATGATTCTTTCGGGAGGAAGTCCGGGAAGGTTATCTGGGAAAACTTCTGGAAATTCT
This sequence comes from Nicotiana tabacum, assembly GCF_000715075.1. Taxonomy (NCBI): domain Eukaryota; kingdom Viridiplantae; phylum Streptophyta; class Magnoliopsida; order Solanales; family Solanaceae; genus Nicotiana; species Nicotiana tabacum. The sequence goes on along the minus strand of NC_134092.1, from coordinate 133,356,495 downwards.
CTAACAATTGGCACTGACTAAAGAGTTGGTGGTTCTGATTCTGGATTAATGATATGAGCCAAATAGGCGAGACACCCCTTACCGATCATTCGTTGTGACTTAAGGTAAGAAATAAACTTACCTACAAGCAATGTTGAACTACCCTTCCACTCTAAGACTTCTTCATTTGGAAATTGGAACCTGACTATCTTGGCATGACAATCTAACATGGCATAGCAGGAAGACAACCAATCCATATCCATGATCACATCAAAATCCACCATTTCTAACTCTATGAGATAGGCTTTGGTGTTGCGACCTTGGACTGAAACTATACAACCTACATAGACTCTGGTGACTTTCACTGACTCGCCAACTGGAGTAGATACTAGGAATGACTCACTAAGTTGTTCAGGTTCTAGTTCGAGGTTAATTACAAAGTATGGATTCACATATGAAAACGTTGAACCTGGATCCATTATGGCATAAGCATTATGTGAGCAGACTAAAAGTATACCTGTAATAACTTCTGCAGATGCATCTGCACTCTGACGATCAAGTGTAGCAAACAAACGGGGTTGTCCCCCTCCCTGAGTAACTCGGTCTGCACCTCTACCTATTCCATGTCCGGTCTGATTATGAGAACCATGAGCCTGAGGTGGTGCAACTGCAGTAGCTGAGGAACTAGAAGGACGAGTTGATCTACCACTGATATTACGTTGCAATTTTGGGCAGTTAGCCTTTATATGACCAATGTCTCCACAATGATAGCAACCATAAAACCTGAGCTTGCACTAACTTGAATGTTGCCACTTATATGTTGCACAAAGACCTTGTTGGTGTGAATGTTGCTCAGCATGACACTGGCTATGTGAGAATGATGTCCTAAAATTCTGATTCTGGCGAGACTGATTTCCATAACTCTAAGTACATCTAAAGAAAGACCCAACACCTGACTGATGACTGGGCTGAGCTGGTGCTAATGACTCCTTATTAGAGGAATCCCTTCCACCTCCGCTGGATGTACCATTAAACCTACCCGCTATCCGGGCTTTCTTGTTATGCTCTTTTTCTTCTCTCCTTTATTGTCTGTCTTTTTCTAAGTGCTTGGCAAATCCACAACAGAGGAGAAGGCTGACATTCCTACTGCTGCAGCTGATGTCGTATCCTTAATGTGGTAAGCTAAACCGCCAACAAACCTGTGAATCTTTGCTTTTTCTGTCTTAACCATGTGAGGAGCATGCTTAGCTAACCTTATGAATTCCATGTAGTACTCTTGCACACTTTTATTCCCTTGCTTGAGCTGTTCGAACTCTGTAGCCTTAGCTTCCCTATCCTCTTCTGGGATAAAGTTAGCCATGAAGGCCTCTTCAAATTCTTCCCAAGTAGGCGGACCATCATCTTCATCTCTTTCCTTTTCCCACATCTCAAACCAAGCGCCGACCACGTCTCTAAGCTGGTAAGCAGCTAGCTCCACAGCTCCATCATCAAATGTTTTCATCACTCGGAGGGCTTTCTTGACACCCCTCCAGCCACAACATCGGATCTTTATCAACTATAGAACCATGGAACACTGGAGGACTCAACTTCAAAAATTCATTCACTCTTGAGGACTCAAAATTGTTCTGTCTATTTGATTGAGGTGGAATCTCATCTCTTCTCTCGTTCTAGTTGGCCATAAAGGCTTTAAACATCTCCATAGCACTGTTGACAACATTAAACATCTGACCTACCTCGAGAGATATAGTTGCCTGAGCCGGAGTTGCTGTTGGGGGAGGTACTGGATCATCATGCTCCACCCCTTATTCTTGTTCAACCCGGGGTGCTTGGACTCCTTTTTTGGATTTTTCCCTCCTTTTTTGAGTCGAACCCTTCTTAGTTCTACCTTGAGCCACAATAGTAGTGATAGTTTCTTGAGCAACATCCTGAGTGTCGGTGTCAGAGTTGCGAGTACGAGCCATTTCTGCAAGTTTTGGAGAAACGAATAAATTAGATAATTTCTTAGAGGTAGACTCTACTGCACGATCTAAAGTATGAAAAAAAAAAGACTTTTCCTAAATGCTTGTAGCCTCCTGTTTAAAAGTATGACGCACTTCATACACATAAACAAGACTCTACTAACATGGCTTCATAGACCCCTAGGACTCCATAAACCTGAGACTCTGATACCAAGTTTGTCACGACCTATTTTCTGAACAAGCCGGGACTGGCACTCGATCACTAAACATGACCGAGCGAACAATCATTGCTTATCCAATCTATTATGTGAGCACGTGATTTTTGCTTCACGGAAACTACTCCAAAAGAAATCGAAAAATAAAACAAGTTACCTTCGGGTACAATTTGGAGAATTTGCGTGACATTTTGATAATTGTTCTGTCTGTAAATGCTCACCTTGCTATAGTTAAAAATACAAAAATACATGTTGCATGCATTTAGGAATTAATGGTATATTTAGGAACTAATTAACCATAATTTGGTTAAAAGAAAATCACAAAAATATGCATGCGTGTTTCTTGTCATTGTGAGATTCTATTTAATGTTTAATTTGTGTGTTAATTATTATAGGTGTTCAATAATATGTGTGTAATTTTATTTTTGATTTTACAATTTATTTAGGATTCTTGTTTAATTTTGGTAATTAAAGAAAGGACGAAAATGGGTGAAGTATCAAGGAAACTTGGATTGAGCCAGGTGAAACCAAAATTCAGGCCCAAACCAATTACATTGACCCAGTCCAAACCACGTCTTCCAGAGATGCCCCCCTCAAACGATGCCGTTTAGGCATGTTTAATCAGAGCCGTTCATTTCATTTAATCCAACGGTCTCAAGCACGCCCCTATACCCGACCCATTCATGAATGAAACCGACCCAATCATCCCTTAACCAAATGGCACCGTTCCGCATTAAGTGAAAGATCCTGGCCATCGATCTCACTTCATCCAACGGCCAGGATCAAACCACCCCTTACCTATATAAAGCCCATCTCTCACCCCATGCCCCTGAACCAAACCCCCCCTTTATCTCTTGTTCATCATCGTCTCAGAGATGAACCCTTTAAACCCTAGCCGCCTTAGGACTCCCTCGCCTGAAACCCGGCGGCAACAACGCCGCCGGCCACCATCTTAACACCATAAGACCATCTGACCACCCTCTTTCTGGATCCGGTAACCGTTTGGCTCGAATCATCTCCTATCTTCTCGAATATTCATTTGAAGATTCGAGCCAAACGGAAACCTATCCCAATCCACCCCAAATTCATACCACAACACCTCCTGACCTCCCTCACACCCTAAACGCTATTGGTTCCGGTCGAATCTGACTAAAACCCTTCGATCCCTAATCTGAGCCCCAAGAACCTTAGAAATCAAAAAAAAAAACAGGAACTCGTCCAAATTAGCAGAGGATTTGTGGTCTAATAAACCTTAGTCGAAGTATTCTTAGTCGAGAACACTTGATTAAGGTCCATTCGACCTAAAAATGGACGAGTTCGAGTTCGAGCCTGGGTTAGTTTGATTTCGAGTCCCTGAGGTAGCTTTTCCTTTTCTTTTGTTCTTCTATGATTTTTATCTGTTTTCATGTTTAGTTTAGTTTAGTTTATTTTTGATTTTTCTGTCAAGTCTGTGGACCTCCAGACCTTTTATTTTGTCGAAACTTTCTTCTGTTTGTTTGAATGTTCTTTAAACTATACAATCAATACGAACAAGTTTGTCGATTTGTTAGTTTCGTATAAAGTCCCGGTTGTGTCCAAAGCCGTTGGAATCACCTGTTAGTTTGTGTGTTTTATTGATTGTTTGTTATCTGTTATAGCTTGTATAGTCGGTTAAATAAGTGTCGTCAATTAATTTGTTTAAAAAGTAGAGAAAACATGATAGTAGTTCATTGATGTTCTCCATGTATGTTTACCAGTTCTACATCTGCTATGCTAAACTTGTAATGAACCTGTTTGATATGTTCAGTTTTGTCTTTGAACTAGACTGCTCGTTCATTCAGTAATCCCATGTTTTTTCATAGTTTGCCATAGAAGCCTGATTGTTACTGCTTCATCGTTTGCTCCCTGTTGATTGTTTGATTTGAGTTGATCAGGATTGGTTCCCAATTTGATCAACTTATTTCATCTGATTGACACCCCTTGTGATCTGATTTTAAGTTGAACTTAAGCTGAGAATTGGATATAGCTGTAGAAATCTAGCAGATCAATCAGAAATCAGTGTTAAGTTTAAGCTTATATAGTTGGTAAGTTCAGACAAGTAAGGCATAGGGTAATACAGTAATATGCGAGGGTTAAGGGGTAATTTTGGGAGTTTAATAGGATTTTAGTAGGTTGTAAGCTTAAGTTCGCCTAGTGGTCATTTGTTAACCTTAGTTTAATTGTCAGCGGGGTGCATAACATGAGAGCATGAGTTTATTTGAATACTATAACCCCTCCCATAACTCTTTATTAAAACAAATAGGGACAATGCATGCTAGCATGGGGAACCAAATAGTTTACATCAAGAAAAGACACTTAGGCATGGGAAGTTAAGGGGCAGACTTAGGATCTGTTTTGTTCGAGGCAGACCTTAGAGGTCTCTTGTGGGTTATAAATAGGCTCATTTAGAACAAAAAAAGGGGCTGGACATGAAGATTTCAGAGTTTGAAAAGGCAAAAACAGTGCTGGCTTTTAATCTTCATAAGTCAGAGTATATCGAGTGTGAGATAGACTTTTTTTTAATCTGAAAAGTTCAGTACTAAGAGAAAAACTGGCAGGTTTTGATTCTCAAAGCCAGAGAAAAACAAGGGTTTTCAAGGCTAAGCTTTACATCAAAGAGCTTCAGCTTGTCTTTTCTTTGAGTGTTTGACAAATCAAAAACTATTGTTTCTTGCATCTGTCTGTGTTTTGGTACTGTGGGATTTCAGCTTGATATTTCCTAGTTTTCTATTGGTTGAGCATTGTTCCATTGGGTTACTGCTTGGTTTTAAAAATCTGTCATTGGTTTTTGTTGCTGTTGACTGCTGGTTTCTGTTGTTGTTGTTGCTGTGAATGCTACTGCTACACTGATCATCCCTTTTCTTCTTTTGGCTTTCCCAATACTAGGTACACAACTGATACACTGTCAATGTAAGCTGAAAGTTGAAACATGAATATAGAAATGAAGAGCTGAAGTTGCCTCTTTCAAATTTGCTTTGGTTGTATATTGAACATTAAGTTGTATATATAATAGTTCATGTCTTCTATTAGGATAATGAAGGTAGTTATCATGTATAACTAGACATCCACATATGGCAACTTAATGGCTCATTATCTATGTATGCCGGTAGCTAGAAAAGAAGTGATGGTGTAGTAAGCAATATCCTGATTATTTCAGTTGGGTATGTTGAGTAGCATATCTTCCAAACGTACGTTAGGCACTAAACTATTCATTGCTAGATAATCTCGCCTCATTTAGCAGGCTGCCTCGTTATAACTTGCAACAATACCGTTAGAGTAGATAGCAGAAGTTTACATTTCAGCCTTATAAATGTCGAGCTTGAGTCGAATGAACTAACCAGGCCCCTATTGGAAGAGAAGTGGCCTAGGTCCAGTCAATACTGTGTGCGTTGGACCTGGGCCCATAATATCCAAACGACTGCCCATATACGCGTTCATGTTTCGGATTTTGCGAATCATATTCGGAACCCAACTATAACTAACTCGTAAGCATGTAAATAAAGTTGGACCCTTTTCTTCTTTCATTTTTAGAGACGAACTTAATAGAAAATATAGCCATTATAGGACGACCTTTAAAATAAAATGAGGCGCGCCTCGCCAAATAAATTACAAATCGCGGGGGCCCTCAATAAACACATATAACCATTGGTTAGACTTTGGAGTTGGCCGTTTAGTGAATTTTCACGGCCTTTTTCTAAAATAACAATACGTTAGTCTCTTTAGGACGCGTCTTAATTAATCTTACCTTCTTAAATACGGGTGTGCATTTATGTAACCCAAATCCAAATCCCAACGGAGTCGAGATGTGTCAACAGCCACGGGTGCATTGATGTGACGTGGTTCGAGATGTGTTTTCACGATGTTGCAATTCTCGTTAATAATAATAATAATAATAATAATAATAATAATAATAATAATAATAATAATAATAATAATAATAATAATAATAATAATAATAATAATAATAATAAAAGCGGTAAAAAGTTTAAATTTTCACATAGGTTCAATATGAATTAAAATCAGATAAATAAGCCGAATATGACAGTTGAGCGACCGTGCTAGAACCACGGAACTTGGGAATGCCTAACACCTTCTCCCAGGTTAACAGAATTCCTTATCCAGATTTCTGGTTCGCGGACTGTTAACAGAGTCATTCTTTTCCTTGATTCGGGATTAAACTGGTGACTTGGGACACCCTAAATCTCCCAAGTGGCGACTCTGAAATAAATAAACAAATCCCGTTTCGACTGTCCTTTAATTGGAAAAACTCATTCACCCCTCGCGGGCGGCGGAAAAAGGAGGTGTGACAGCTCTGGCGACTCTGCTGGGGATGTAACCCAGAACCACGGGTTCAGGGTTAGAAATTCGAGCTTAGATAAATTGTTATATTTGGTTTTATCTGATTTTGTTACATGTTTGGGCTCAATGTGCTAAATGATGCTTTTACCGCTTTGATATTATCTAAAATGTATATAAACTGTGTCGAAACCCTTCTCTTCTTACCTCCGGGGAGGAGCTCGCTGGTCGAGACTCCCTATTCTGTTAGTGTCAATACCTGAAATAAGAAAGAGGCCGGACAAGTTACAAAGCCGGACGATCTCGCGGGTCCCTGGTACGTAGCCCCCTCCTCGACTCGAGTTGTTCGCTCGGGTACACAGTCTAGAACAAATACCCAGGTTATGAACCTAGAATATATTTCCCTAGTAGGAACGTTTGTTTGCATCACGTGCATTTGACTTTGGAGGCTCAACACAGGGGTTGGGTCTGTCTAGGACAGGTGTACCAAAAAAATAAAAATGACCATCCTGATGTATCTTACTTGCTTCTACTTGTGTATTTATTTGATTCGGACTTGTGTGTTGACCGGCTTTTGAATATTTTGAAGAAAGAGAGATAGAGGTACGAGGGTTAAAAACGTTAAAATTGCCTGTTTTGAAAACTAGTGTCCAAATAGTGTCGAAACTCTGCCGAATTTTTGAGAAAATGAAAAAAAAAGAGAAAAAAAAAAGAAAAAAAAGGGATTTTTGTTTATGAAAAATAGTTTTATTTGCCAATAAAAAAAAGAGTCTTGTTTCAAAAGAAGTTTGTTTTATCGTCCCGAACTACGCGGGTCTGATTCTCACCGGATGTGAGATACGTAGGCAAACCTTTTCGGTTCCGGCCCACCATATTCAAAAAATCCAAAAATATTTTCCATTACTCGCTTCTTTAGAAAGTCTTTCTTTTAGACCTCATTTTTAAAAAAAAAAAAACAAAATAATACAAAAATATTTCCTTTTAATCTCTCTTAATATCCAAAAAATATTTGTTTAAAAATTCAAAAGAAAATTCAAGATTCAAAAATATTTTTTCTTTTCTGTTGTAGTATTTCTTTCAGAGTAATAGTCCAAAAATATTTCCTTTCTTCTTTAGAAGTTTTTCTTTCGAAATTTCCAAAAAAAAAAGGAAAAAGAAAAAGAAGTTAAAATTCAAGAAAATATTTCTTTAGACGTTTTTCTTTTCAAAAGTTTTGTTTTAAAAAAAACAAACAAATCGGAATCCAAAAATATTTTCTTTCTTCTTTGTAAGTATTTTATTCGAAAAAAAAAGAGTTAGTTTATTTCCTTTATTCCTGATGGGCGAACTACGCTGGTTTGACTCTTACCGGATGTGAGATACGTAGGCAGCCCTAATCGGGTCTAACCTCCCCTTTTGCTAAAATAGCCAAAAAATATGTCAAATTTTAATTTCATCATAAAGAAATCGGGTGATGCTGTAGGGACGTCGGAAGGCTGACTTTGCATAAACAGCCACCTTTGGATCATTTTTTTTAGATTTGGTCCAGTTGACCCACACAGCCTTAAAAATCTTCGTCCCCGAGGCGCTGAAAGGTCGTGTTTGCAATATTGAGTTTTCTATTTTGAAAAACGAGAAAAGGTCATAAATATGTAGGGTAACGTTGTCTTGTCAAAACATAGCCGAATGTTCCCGAAAGGGACGCCAGAAGGCTGACTTTGCATAAACAACCACCTTTGGGTCATTTTTTTTTTAAGATTTTGACCGATTGACCCACACAGCCTTAAAATTCACGTCCCTAAGGCGTTGAAAGGTCGTGTTGGCTATGTCGGATTTCCTATTTTTGAAAAACATGTCAAAACTTTTGTCATAAATAAGTCGGGTGATGTCCAATCTCTCCTTTGCAAAAGTAGCCAAAAAAAATGTCGAATCTTTGTCATAAATAAGTCGGGTAATGCCGCTCATGTCAAATATAGCCAAATGTTCCCAAACGGGACATCGGAAGGCTGATTTTGCATAAACAACCACCTTTGGTTATGTTTTGATTTTTGACCCTCGCAGCCTTAAAGTCTTCGTCCCAGATGCGTTGAAAGGCCGTGTTTGCAATACCGGGTCTTTTATTCTAATTTGAAAAAAAACAAGAAAAAAATCATAAATAAGTTGGGTCATGCCATTTTGTCAAAAATAGTCGAATGTTCTCGAAAGGCACGCCGGAAGGCTGATTTTGCGTAAACGACCATCTTTGGTCATTCTTTGGGCTGCGACCTGTTATCCCGCACAACCTTAAAATCTTCGTCTTCGAAGTGCTGAAAGGTCGTGTTTGCAAAACCAGGTCTTTTATTATTTGAAAAACAAGAAAATAGTCAGTGGTCAAGTGAATACCGTTTGGTTTTTAGTTAAAATAAGCCGGCCCGGCTTCGGTGTTGTCTTAAACCGTTCTTGCTGAGATAGCCTCAGAGTATCTTTCAGTTGTCGAAGGGTTATTTTCGTAAAAGAACGAACAAGTTTGTGAAGGGTCGTAAAATAATCCTTCCCGGCTTTAAAATTCATGTGTAATTGAGAAGGGGACACGTCTGAAAAACAACCATTTGGTTAAAATTGGCATATAGGGGAAGGAATCTGGCTGTTTGTTTTTGAGTTTGTAATTCTTTGATTAGACAGTTTTTAAACTTTTGTAATCAAGTTTGTTTTATTATGAAAATTAAAAATTCCAAAAAAGTGTTTTATTATTATTTATCTTTTAGTGGTCCGAACTATGCAAGGTCTGATTCATGCGGGGTCATGATACGTAGGCAATCTCCATAAGATTTGACCACACACAAAAAAAACAGAGAAAAAAAATGAAAAAAAATCGAAAAAAAAAGAAAAATGAAAAAAAAGGAAAAGGATGTTTTTAATAATGAGGACCGACTGAGTCCATTCTAACCTGTTTTGTTTTGAATTGCAAGGAAAGTTAAGGTGGTTGGTTTGTGGTAAGCCGGAAACACAAGATCCAGGAAAACCTGATTGTAATCCAAGACAATGACACCCAGAATATCACGCAGAATCCTTTACCTACACATCATGATGCACACTGTGTGGGGATGAGGCCTGATGACAGGGAGCACTCGAATCCTATTGGGAACTTGTTGACTGAGGTTGATGATATTGAAGTTGGTAATGGTCTTGGCAATATTGATGCGAAGCTCAGTGGCTAAGATGTCAGGTTTGATAAATTGGGGGGACGCTCCGTTCCTTGGTTAGCAAGAGAGAAGCTTTTGGTGGCTTATTTTGTTGTCATTTCTGTTGTCCAGATTATTCTTAGGGTTGTAATATGGATATTGTTTTGTGTCAAACTTTCTTATCTTTCCATTTTTGTCATAGCGGTTTGTTTAGTTTTGTCCAGGTTTGTTTTGGGATTTTATTCTGGTCTGGTTGTGTTTGTTTTGTTATTCAAACCATTTCACCTCTAATGCAAAATCCGGTCTTTTATTATTTCCAGTCATCTTTTTGTTTAGTTCTTTTATCATTTTGTTCAGCGCCGATTCTAGTGACATGACATGCACACACAGTTTGAGCCTAATCTTAAAAGTTAATCATAAAACCATTGAGAGGTGATCGAAACATTTAAAGGAAATAAGGACGGTTTGAGATTATTCGGAGCTCGAGTCATGTGGAACTGGGGCAAGGAAAAACATAGAGAAAACCTTTAAAGGCAGGATTTGCCAAATTGACATGAGAGTCGAGAGTGAGAGTGTTGCCCAACGGTACTTTAGAGATGATAAATGAAAAAGCAAATGTATGAATATAATTGTCAAGACCAGCACCATCAGAAGAGGCTACAATTCTTTGTTTAATTGTGTTGTTTGCACTTAGCATGTTTTGAAGATTGGAATGACGAAGGTATTTTATTTTGCTATCTAAACACTTTATCCTTCATTAACCCTTTGAGCCTTATTGGTTTTCTTTCATACCCCTCGTTCGGAATCAATAGCAAAGATTTAGAAACACAAACATAAAAAGATAAGAAAAGAAAAGAAAAAAAAAAGATAAAGAAAAGGAAAAAATGACAACAAAACAAAAGAAAGTCACAACAAGGAATTGTGAACTACGTTCGACCTGATTCCTCAAAGATGATACGTAGGCGCCTCACGGCTCGGCCATAGTGTAACAAAAAAAAATCCCCAAGCAAGAAACTAGGGCAAGGGTTGCGCTTGTTGTAAACAAATATGGTTCCGAAGGTTGTAATTTTGAACCCCAAATTGATTTGTTTTTGAGCCTTTAATACCCTTTCTTTCTAGCCTATCCAAAATCCCACATTACGGTCCAAAGAAAGACCTTCTGATCAGTCTTCAAAAGATGCCAAGTCAGACAAATGAGAGTCTTACCGGTGAACATAACACTCTGATCCACAGCAGAAAGGAATCTAATCCCCAACAGAAAAGAAATAAAAAGAGAGTCTTATGGGTAACACTCCAATCCCCAGCTGGAAAGTAACACAAATGAGAGAGTCTTATCGGTGAAGATCTTCGCGGGCACCATAAGGCGATAAAAACTTAGAGAAAAACCAAAATAAGAGAGGCTTGATAGTGAAACCCTTCGGGCACTACAAGTCGAATAAGATTAAGAATCAGATGGGGAATCGCCAAATGAAGATCTTGAAAGACGATTGACGGCAGAGGATAGGCCACATGTGCATGTCATGACCATTAGAGTCGGTATCTGCGTTTGATAGGTTTTTATTTATAGTTTCTCTTGTTAAAGAGTTATCTTTTTCCTTTGTCTTTTATTCGGTTCCCTTTTTATTTATCTTTCTCCTTTCATAGAAAATTCCCCAGTAGAGTCTGTTTGGTCAGAACAAGTGAGAAATGACTTCAAATACTGCCATCAACTTTCCAATTATGCAAGACCAGATCCGATTAGAACATCCAAATGGTCTAAGTCAGGAAGGAACAAGCGCGAGGCCAGTGTCAAGAAAGATATCCCCCGCAAAAGGAGATTGACAAAAGGATGGACGAGTGTCAAGAGGGATATCCCCGCCAAAATCAAAGGTTATAGACCTCAAGGCCAAGGCCCGTGGACAAATCAAGAAAGAACGATGCGGAGAGCAATGGGCATGATTTGGAAAATTCATATGAGACTAAAAGGTCGTGGAAATGCCAGTTTCCGAGATATGCCACAAAATAAGAGGGATATCCCCAACAGAAAAGGTTGTTTTCAGTGACACGAATAAACAAAGAAAGTGGTTAATCAATGAACATGCAAGATCTGCAAGTGAGGTCAGATAAGGAGACTGGGAAAATGGTCAAGAGGTTTGGGAATAAGGATTTGTCAAGAAGGTCGGAAGGTATCAACCCAAGCTTCAAGAAGGACAGACAACGCATAGATGGAGAATGGTTGATGGCATCCCCAGCAGGAGTATCACAACCAACCACCACGTTTTAAACTGACCAAATTTTCTTATTTGAAGCAGGGACAGGGAATGCTACCGATGACAGAAAGATGCGCCACAAGAAAGATTGTCAAACTGGGGCAGAAAATTTTCGTTCATTTCAAAAAATTTCGAGAAGTCTAACACGAGTTTGGTAAAAATCGGTATCCCCAACAGTTTTCGGGGAAAGGCAAAAAGAGTTTTAAGGGAGGTAGTCTTCGAAGGAGGAAGATAATAAAAAAAAGAAAAAATACTAATAATAAAAAATAAAAAAAAAAAAAAGAGAAAGACCAGTTTTGCAAAAGAACCAGTTTGCATAGGAATGAAATATCCTACTTAAAGGAAGTAGTCTTGGAAGGAGTAAGATAACATATTTTACTCAGCAGAGTTCTCCTCAGCAGTGTTATCCCCAGCAGTGATACTCAGCGGTTTACAGTGTAATCCCCAACAACTCGCATAGAAGACAGCACAGGTTGGAGGGAAGTAGTTTTGAAGAAAGATAATTCAAGGCAGAAGGAAAATGGTTGATAGCATCCCCAGCAGGAGTAGCGCAACCAACCATCATGTTTAAACTCACAAGTTTTCTTTGTTTGAAATAGGGATGAAAGCCAGGTTCATATCAAAGCTAAGAAGGGTGAATTTTTCAGGTGTAGTGCCCCAATTCTGCTTACGCAAAAGGCTATTTGAGACAATCACACGTCACCACTAGGAAAAGCATTTCCTAGGCTAGGTCTTTAAGTTTGTTTTACCCGTAGGAGAGGCATTTCCTCCTAAGTTTAGTTTTACCTGTAGGAGAGGCATTTCCTCCTAAGTTTAGTTTTACCCATAGGAGAGGCATTTCCTCCTAAGTTTATTTTTACCCATAGGAGAGGCATTTCCTCCTAAGTTTGTTCTACCCATAGGAGAGGCATTTCCTCCTAAGTTTAGTTTTACCCATAGGAGAGGCATTTCCTCCTAAGTTTATTTTTACCCATAGGAGAGGCATTTCCTCCTAAGTTTATTTTTACCCATAGGAGAGACATATCCTCCTAAGTTCAGTTTTACCCATAGGAGAGGCATTTCCTCCTAAGTTTAGTTTTACCCATAGGAGAGGCATTTCCTCCTAAGTTTATTTTTACCCTTAGGAGACACACTTCCTAAATTAAGATTTCATGCATAGGAGACGCACTTCCTATATTTAAGAAAGTTGTTGAGGTCAGGAGCCCCCCTGAAGAACAAAATGGCGATTTAAATTTCAATTTTTGAAGTTGGGAGCCCGCCCATATAACAGAGGAATACATTTCAGTCTTTACATTTAAGTTGAAGAAATTGGGTTCATCCGCCCTCGAATTGGATATTTTGGGTTCATCCACCCTCGAATAGGATATTTTGGGTTCATCCTCCCTAGAATAGGATATTTTGGGTTCATCCGCCCTCGAATAGGATATTTTGGATTCATCCGCCCTCGAATAGGATATTTTGGGTTCATCCGCCCTCGAATAGGATATTTTGGGTTCATCCGCCCTCGAATAGGATATTTTGGGTTCATCCGCCCTCGAATAGGATATTTTGGGTTCATCCGCCCTCGAATAGGATATTTTGGGTTCATCCGCCCTCGAATAGGATATTTTGGGTTCATCCGCCCTCGAATAGGATATTTCGGGTTCATCCGCCCTCGAATAGGATATTTCGGGTTCATCCGCCCTCGAATAGGATATTTCGGGTTCATCCGCCCTCGAACAGGATATTGAATTTAATCCTTTCTCCAAAAGACGTTTAATTTATTTCGACCCGAGTGGTCCTGTGTATGAACATTGCCAAAATATATGTTTCATAAATCATTGCCAAAGGCAATTTATTTTCAAAGTTGTTGATGAGGTCCGGAGCCTGCCTGAAGAGAGGAAAGGTGATTTATTTTCAAAGTTGTTGATGAGGTAAGGAGCCCGCCTGAAGAGAGGAAATGCGATTTATTTTCAAAGTTGTTGATGAGGTCAGGAGCCCGCCTGAAGAGAGGAGAGACAATTTATTTTTAAAGTTGTTGATGAGGTTAGGAATCCGCTTGAAGAGAGGAAAGGCGATTTATTTTCAAAGTTGTTGATGAGGTCAGGAGTCCGCCTGAAGAGAGGAAAGACAATTTATTTTCAAAGTTGTTGATGAGGTCAGGAGCCCGCCTGAAGAGAGGAAAGGCGATTTATTTTCAAAGTTGTTTTTGAGGTCAGGAGCCCGCCTGAAGAGAGGAATGGTGATTTATTTTCAAAGTTGTTGATGAGTTCAGGAGCCCGCCTGAAGAGAGGAGTGACGATTTATTTTCAAAGTTATTGTTGAGGTCAGGAGCCCCCCTGAAGAACAGAATGACGATTTATTTTTTGAAGTTGTTGAAATCTCGTCCGCCTAAAGAAAGGAATGGCGTTTTATTTTCAAAGTTGTTGATGAGGTCAGGAGCCCGCCTGAAGAGAGGAAAGGCAATTTATTTTCAAAGTTGTTGATGAGGTCAGGAGCCCGCCTGAAGAGAGGAAAGGCGATTTATTTTCAAAGTTGTTGATGAGGTCAGGAGCCCGCCTGAAGAGAGGAATGGCAATTTATTTTCAAAGTTGTTGATGAGGTCAGGAGCCCGCCTGAAGAGAGGAAAGGCAATTTATTTTCAAAGTTGTTGATGAGGTCAGGAGCCCGCCTGAAGAGAGGAAAGGCGATTTATTTTCAAAGTTGTTGATGGGGTCAGGAGCCCGCCTGAAGAGAGGAAAGGCAATTTATTTTCAAAGTTGTTGATGAGGTCAGGAGCCCGCCTGAAGGGAGGAAAGGCGATTTATTTTCAAAGTTGTTGATGAGGTCAGGAGCCCGCCTGAAGAGTGGAAATGCGATTTATTTTCAAAGTTGTTGATGAGGTCAGGAGCCCGCCTGAAGAGAGAAAAGGCGATTTATTTTCAAAGTTGTTGATGAGGTCAGGAGCCCGCCTGAAGAGAGGAAAGGCGATTTATTTTCAAAGTTGTTGATGAGGTCAGGAGTCCGCCTGAAGAGAGGAAAGACAATTTATTTTCAAAGTTGTTGATGAGGTCAGGAGCCCGCCTGAAGAGAGGAAAGGCGATTTATTTTCAAAGTTGTTTTTGAGGTCAGGAGCCCGCCTGAAGAGAGGAATGGCGATTTATTTTCAAAGTTGTTGATGAGGTCAGGAGCCCGCCTGAAGAGAGGAATGACGATTTATTTTCAAAGTTGTTGGTGAGGTCAGGAGCCCCCCCTGAAGAACAGAATGGCGATTTATTTTTCGAACTTGTTGAAATCTCGCCCGCCTAAAGAAAGGAATGCCGCTTTATTTTCAAAGTTGTTGGTTGAAGTTAGGAGCCCGCCCATATAATAGAGGAATACATTTCAAGTCAGTAAAGCAGAGGAATACAACCGAAATCCCCAGCAGGAAACAACAAGAATCCCCAGCAGAGGAAGGAAGTCCAAGACTCGATGGAAAAATAATGCGAAAAGGAAATAAGCAGTTCGAGATCGGTAGTCAAGGGAGAATACAAGACAAATCGGAAGTAAAGAAATACCAGAGGAGTCACCGAGACATCGTAGCAACAAGATATACAAGAGCACGACTGAAGATCTAGATAAGTTTTTGTAATTCATAGACTATAGTTTAGTCTAGCTTCTTGTTTTCTTTCAGCATGGTGTAATAAGGTGGTCAGCAAGCAGTAATAACAACATGCAACAGCAGTAACATTGTAGTCCCATGGTAGTCCCAGCTACCAAAATTTCCCGAACTACATTAACCTGATTCCCCTTTAGCCAGGGATATGTAGGAAACCTTTGAAGCAAAGGTTCGGTTAAATCTTTTCAAAAATGCTTCACACGGAGTATTCCAATGGGAAAAAATCGCTCGTATCCGCTCACTTTATCTTTGCACGAAAATTCTTTGTGTTTTCGGACAAAGAGGGGCAGCTGTGAGCATGTGATTTTTGCTTCACGGAAACTACTCCAAAAGAAATCGAAAAATAAAACAAGTTACCTTCGGGTACAATTTGGAGAATTTGCGTGACATTTTGATAATTGTTCTGTCCGTAAATGCTCACCTTGCTATAGTTAAAAATACAAAAATACATGTTGCATGCATTTAGGAATTAATGGTACATTTAGGAACTAATTAACCATAATTTGGTTAAAAGAAAATCACAAAAAATATGAATGCGTGTTTCTTGTCATTGTGAGATTCTATTTAATGTTTAATTTGTGTGTTAATTATTATAGGTGTTCAATAATATGTGTGTAATTTTATTTTTGATTTTACAATTTATTTAGGATTCTTGTTTAATTTTGGTAATTAAAGAAAGGAGGAAAATGGGTGAAGTATCAAGGAAACTCGGATTGAGCCAGGTGAAACCAAAATTCAGGCCCAAACCAATTACATTGACCCAGTCCAAACCAGGTCTTCCAAAGACGCCCCCCTCAAACGATGCCGTTTAGGCGTGTTTAATCAGAGCCGTTCATTTCATTTAATCCAACGGTCTCAAGCATGCCCCTATACCCGACCCATTCATGAATGAAACCGACCCAATCATCCCTTAACCAAATGGCACCGTTCCGCATTAAGTGAAAGATCCTGGCCATCGATCTCACTTCATCCAACGGCCAGGATCAAACCACCCCTTACCTATATAAAGCCCATCTCTCACCCCACGCCCCTGAACCAAACCCCCCCTTTATCTCCTGTTCATCATCGTCTTAGAGATGAACCCTTCAAACCCTAGCCGCCTTAGGACTCCCTCGCCTGAACCTGGCGGCAAAAACGCCGCCGGCCCCCATCTTAACACCATAAGACCATCTAACCACCCTCTTTCCAGATACAGTAACCGTTTGGCTCGAATCATCTCCTATCTTCTCGAATATTCATTTGAAGATTCGAGCCAAGCGGAAACCTATCCCAATCCACCCCAAATTCATACCACAACACCTCCTGACCTCCCTCACACCCTAAACGCCATTGGTTCCGATCGAATCTGACTAAAACCCTTCGATCCCTAATCTGAGCCCCAAGAACCTTAGAAATCAAAAAAAAAACAGGAACTCGTCCAAATTAGCAGAGGGTTTGTGGTCTAATAAACCTTAGTCGAAGTATTCTTAGTCGAGAACACTCGATTAAGGTCCATTCGACCTAAAAATGGTCGAGTCCGAGTTCGAGCTTGGGTTAGTTTGATTTCGAGTCCCTGAGGTAGCTTTTCCTTTTCTTTTGTTCTTCTATGATTTTTATCTGTTTTCATGTTTAGTTTAGTTTAGTTTATTTTTGATTTTTCTGTCAAGTCTGTGGACCTCCAGACCTTTTATTTTGTCGAAACTTTCTTCTGTTTGTTTGAATGTTCTTTAAACTATACAATCAATACGAACAAGTTTGTCGATTTGTTAGTTTCGTATAAAGTCCCGGTTGTGTCCAAAGCCGCTGGAATCACCTGTTAGTTTGTGTGTTTTATTGATTGTTTGTTATCTGTTATAGCTTGTATAGTCGGTTAAATAAGTGTCGTCAATTAATTTGTTTAAAAAGTAGAGAAAACATGATAGTAGTTCATTGATGTTCTCCATGTATGTTTACCAGTTCTACATCTACTATGCTAAACTTGTAATGAACCTGTTTGATATGTTCAGTTTTGTCTTTGAACTAGACTGCTCGTTCATTCAGTAATCCCATGTTTTTTCATAGTTTGCCATAGAAGCCTGATTGTTACTCCTTCATCGTTTGCTCCCTGTTGATTGTTTGATTTGAGTTGATCAGGATTGGTTCCCAATTTGATCAACTTATTTCATCTGATTGACACCCCTTGTGATCTGATTTTAAGTTGAACTTAAGCTGAGAATTGGATATAGCTGTAGGAATCTAGCAGATCAATCAGAAATCAGTGTTAAGTTTAAGCTTATATAGTTGGTAAGTTCAGACAAGTAAGGCGTAGGGTAATACAGTAATATGCGAGGGTTAAGGGGTAATTTTGGGAGTTTAATAGGATTTTAGTAGGTTGTAAGCTTAAGTTCGCCTAGTGGTCATTTGTTAACCTTAGTTTAATTGTCAGCGGGGTGCATAACATGAGAGCATGGGTTTATTTGAATACTATAACCCCTCCCATAACTCTTTATTAAAACAAATAGGGACAATGCATGCTAGCATGGGGAACCAAATAGTTTACATCAAGAAAAGACACTTAGGCATGGGAAGTTAAGGGGCAGACTTAGGATCTGTTTTGTTCGAGGCAGACCTTAGAGGTCTCTTATGGGTTATAAATAGGCTCATTTAGAACAAAAAAAGGGGCTGGACATGAAGATTTCAGAGTTTGAAAAGGCAAAAACAGTGCTGGCTTTTAATCTTCATAAGTCAGAGTATATAGAGTGTGAGATAGACTTTTTTTTAATCTGAAAAGTTCAGTACTAAGAGAAAAACTGGCTGGTTTTGATTCTCAAAGCCAGAGAAAAACAAGGGTGTTCAAGGCTAAGCTTTACATCAAAGAGCTTCAGCTTGTCTTTTCTTTGAGTGTTTGACAAATCAAAAACTACTGTTTCTTGCATCTGTCTGTGTTTTGGTACTGTGGGATTTCAGCTTGGTATTTCCTAGTTTTCTATTGGTTGAGCATTGTTCCATTGGGTTACTGCTTGGTTTGCTGCTTGGTTTTAAAAACCTGTCACTGGTTTTTGTTGCTGTTGACTGCTGGTTTCTGTTGTTGTTGTTGTTGTTGCTGTGAATGCTACTGCTACACTGATCATCCCTTTTCTTCTTTTGGCTTTCCCAATACTAGGTACACAATTGATACACTGTCAATGTAAGCTGAAAGTTGAAACATGAATATAGAAATGAAGAGCTGAAGTTGCCTCTTTCGAATTTGCTTTGGTTGTATATTGAACATTAAGTTGTATATATAATAGTTCATGTCTTCTATTAGGATAATGAAGGTAGTTATCATGTATAACTAGACATCCACATATGGCAACTTAATGGCTCATTATCTATGTATGCCGGTAGCTAGAAAAGAAGTGATGGTGTAGTAAGCAATATCCTGATTATTTCAGTTGGGTCTGTTGAGTAGCATATCTTCCAAACATACGTTAGGTACTAAACTGTCTATTGCTAGATAATCTCACCTCATTTAGCAGGCTGCCTCGTTATAACTTGCAACAATACCGTTAGAGTAGATAGCAGAAGTTTACATTTCAGCCTTATAAATGTCGAGCTTGAGTCGAATGAACTAACCAGGCCCCTATTGGAAGAGAAGTGGCCTAGGTCCAGTCAATACTGTGTGCGTTGGACCTGGGCCCATAATATCCAAACGACTGCCCATATACGCGTTCATGTTTCGGATTTTGCGAATCATATTCGGAACCCAACTATAACTAACTCGTAAGCATGTAAATAAAGTTGGACCCTTTTCTTCTTTCATTTTTAGAGACGAACTTAATAGAAAACATAGCCATTATAGGACGACCTTTAAAATAAAATGAGGCGCGCCTCGCCAAAAAAATTACAAATCGCGGGGGCCCTCAATAAACACATATAATCATTGGTTAGACTTTGGAGTTGGCCGTTTAGTGAATTTTCACGGCCTTTTTCTAAAATAACAATACGTTAGTCTCTTTAGGACGCGTCTTAATTAATCTTACCTTCTTAAATATGGGTGTGCATTTATGTAACCCAATTCCAAATCCCAATGGAGTCGAGATGTGTCAACAACCACGGGTGCATTGATGTGACGTGGTTCGAGATGTGTTTTCACGATGTTGCAATTCTCGTTGAATAATAATAATAATAATAATAATAAAAACGGTAAAAAGTTAAAATTTGCACATAGGTTCAATATGAATTAAAATCAGATAAATAAGCTGAATATGACAGTTGAGCGACCGTGCTAGAACCACGGAACTTGGGAATGCCTAACACCTTCTCCCAGGTTAACAGAATTCCTTATCCGGATTTCTGGTTCGCGGACTGTTAACAGAGTCATTCTTTTCCTCGATTCGGGATTAAACTGGTGACTTGGGACACCCTAAATCTCCAAGTGGCGACTCTGAAATAAATAAACAAATCCCGTTTCGATTGTCATTTAATTGAAAAAACTCATTCACCCCTCGCGGGGGCGGAAAAAGGAGGTGTGACATATTATAACTCCAAACTTTATATACACAAGGCAATACTCTAACCAAATACTTTTGATTAATTTAAATATTTAAACAAATCAACTCCAAAACTTTATTTGTAGTAACTATTTAATTACTACTAAGTTATTATCAAAAACATCTGAATCTTAACCAAACGACTATGTCTATGAAGCATCTACTGATAAACTGATGCACTGCTCAGGACATGAGATTTCCTGGCCAGTTCTCTAAGTAAACAAAGAAATAAATAAATAAAGATGACTCAAATGAATACTCCACGAACAAAAGCGGAGCTCACCAATAACACTAGAAGAGAAGGAAGTCCTAACTCGTAGCTTGCTCGCCTGCAAAACTGGTTCCTACGTTGTACCGCAGACCAACGTAGGTTCCCAAAAGAGAACGTCAGTACCATCCATTGTACTTAGTGAATCTCAACAATAGGGGCGAAACTTTAATAACATTTACATTACGCGCAAAGGTTCTAAATGCATGTAAAACATAAAGCTTATAAGAATAATTCTAAAATAATTGCATAATAGCAGTTTATGAATATTCTAAAATTTCTTTTTCTTTCTTATAAAAAAAATACTTCACTTTATACTTTGGGAGTTCCAACTATCCTGACTTAATTCTATCTCAATCACTGTGTGATCGACACGGGTTCGATCCCAACCTGATCGAATAGGCCCAATCCACGAGGTGCCACTCGCTTCATGGTTCTCAGTGCTCATGTATCATACCTTAGCATGGCTAAGTAAATGCTCAGCAATGAGACCCTCGGCTCGTGCGCTCCCTATTTTGGCACAAGTAGTTTCAGGAAGTCAACGCCTTGGTCAGGACCCTTGGCCTGGACAATGGCCCTTCTCAGAATAAAGGATACCCCCAAAAATCTTTTCTTTCTACAACTTCTTCTTGTGACTTTTCAAGTATAAATCTTTTCTTTATAGAACCTCATGTACATGATCATGATGGTATCTTTAAATGTAAAGCATGGCATAAGAATGAAATAAACATTTAAAAGTATTTCTAAGATTCTTGCTTCTTTAAAAAATTTCAACTTGAATATAGCATATAAGAATCACACAAAGATCTGAAAATTTATGCACATATATCATAATAAATCATCTCAACTTTTGCTAGAACAATTCTAAATTAATAGGTATTCACTACTCCAACTAAGTATATATTAACTCTTTTATGCAATTCATCAAACACCTTCTGTGCGTGCTTTTGTGAGTTAAACTACTTTAGTAAAGGGTTATATCAACTCACCTCAATACTCCTTGAGCCAATACGTAGACCTCAGTCCAATTTATACCCGTCAAATAATTGATTCTACAAACCAGTGTATTTTAATTAATTTCAAAGTTTTACACCTAAACATGAAATTTATTATTGATATAGAGGAATAATGGGATTAACTATTCAATTCTTACCTATTACTACTATAGTGTAATTGACCATAAGGAATTTTTACATACCTGAGTTCAAGAATAAGTGATTTGTAAAGAACCTTAGAACTTTGGGTGCAATTTCGTGGCTGCCTCTGCGTTAGTAACAGAATGTGAAGTGTTCTGTTTTGAGAATCTCCTTTTGTTTAAACCTTTTCATAGCCTTTGTCTTTTGTCTAAGGCTTTCACGCCTTTACTGCCAAAAGCCCTTTATGGGCTTAAGTATCACGTTTTTTTTTCACAATTATTTGTTTTGCCTTTTTTTTTTTTGACTTAACTAGTATTTAATGATACCCACTTTTAATAATTAACAATATTAAAACTATTAATATTTTCCTAATTGTATATCCAATTTTATATATATATATATATATCACTATATGCAAGATAAAAATAATAAAAATAGTAATAATTTAGTTCTATAGTTAGTGTGTCTCGAAACATTTATAAATTTGAGGAGTGTTACAACTATCACATCTGATTTTCTCCTAAAAGTCCAACAGTCATATACAGGGGATTTCCATATACAAAAGTTGCTAACTCAACTACAAGCAGAGCCTTGTCTAATCCAATGTACCTATTCCATGTTGAGACCTTGTACAGGAAAGGAAGAATATTCATTGGTCCTAACCCTATTCTCAAGGAGGAGGTCCTATAATATTTACATAATTCAGCTGTTGGGGATCATTTAGGTATAGTTGCCACTATCTTCAAGGTTGGGCAACCATACTATTGGAATAAGATGAAACAAGACATTTATAATCACATGAAGAGATGTGAAACTTGTCAAAAATACAAAGGGGAGAATGTCAAATACCCAGGCCTACTACAACCACTCTCTATTCCTGAGAAAATTTTGCAAGATGTTACTTTGGATTTTATAGAAGGTCTTCCCAAGGCACACAACAAATCTGTGATCTTGGTAATAGTGGACAGGTTGAGCAAATATGCTCATTTTATTACATTGGTACACCCCTATACAACTCCTATAGTGGCTCAAGCTTACTTAGGCAATTTCTATAAACTCCATGTACTACCTCAAACTATAGTCAGTGATCGAGATGTTATATTCCTAAGCAAATTTTGGCAAGCTTTATTTGAAGAACAAGGAGTTCAACTGTATCATTCCACTGCCTACCACCATTAATCAAATGGGCAAACAGAAGTTGTGAACAAATTCCTAGAAGGTTATCTCAGGTGCATGTGCGGTGAAAGGTCAAAAGAGTGGGTACAATGGATATCTCTTGCGGAATGGCGGTATAACAACAACTATCATACTGCTATCAAAATGACTCCATTTGAAGCAGTGTATGAGAAAACTCCCCACTTCACTTACCCTATGTAGCTCATCATTCCATGGTAGATCAAGCGGATAAGAGTTTGGAAGCTAGAGAATCGACTATCAGGCTGCTCAAGCATCACCTGCAACTAGCACAATGTTGGATAAAAGCCCGGGCTGACAAGAAGAGAACTCCCAGATGCTTTGAGGTAGGGGATTTGGTCTTTGTCAAGCTACATCCTTATAGGAAAATGTCCTTAAAAGGGCACTCTTATCACAAGCTCAAATTCTAAATATTTTGGACCATTCAGTTGCCTATCGATTGGAACTTCCACCCCAGGCCAAAATCCACTACACTTTCCATGTGTCACAGCTAAAGAAATACATCGGGAATGTGGTTGTTGTTCAAGACTTGCCAGTCTCATTGTCAACTCATGGCCACATTATCTTAGAGCCTGAAGCTACTTTAGGCATGCGATCAGTCCAATCTAGAGGGAAGCAGGTCGATCAAGTATTGATCAAATGGTTCAACTGCCTAGAGGAAGACAACACTTGGATAAATACTCATTCACTCTCTCAGCAGTTTCCTCATTTCAGTCCTTGATGACAAAGATTCTTTTAGTGGGGAAAATTTGTTATGAGCTATAGCTGTAGGGGTATTAGCCTAAGAGAATATTAATCTTTTTACTATAACAAGTAGTTGATAGTCGGTTATAGTTGCTGAAGTCATTAGGAGTTAGCTTGTTAATCAGTTAGTGTAGACATGTGATTTTTGACCATCCCCAAGATATTACATATTTTAGTATTTAAATATTTAGTTTAGGCCTAATATCGCTATTTCAATTAGTTGTGACTCTTTTACTTCATTTGTCACAAAATGAAAATTACAAAAAACGATATATTTTCTTTATTTAGGTAATTGATATTTTATCTTGTTATTTTCAATTTATTTACCTTTCATAAAATTTAAAAATACAAAAATAATTTTATTTGTTACCTCAATGTGTAATTTTAGTATTTTAACATTATAATTATTTACTTAACTAGCATGAATTAGTAATAGTTGTATTTTTAATTTGTTCTTTAGAAAAGAATAAAAAAAACTAAATTAATTTTAAGATAGACATGGTTTTGGTTTTAAAATCAAAAGAAGGTCCAAGAGAGGGTCATTCTTAGACAAAAGTTGGCCCAAAAATTTGGCCAAGCCCAATTTCTTTCTTCTCTAACCCATAAGTCCATACCCCCAACTAAAGACCCCTTGATCTCACATTTAAAAAAAACCTAAAAAAAATTCCTACCTAAAAAAAGAAGAGACCAGCCACAGAACTCAGAGGACACCCATGGTTGCCTTCTTCTTTTTCTTCATCTAGACACTACAACAAAAAACCCTAGAACCCCATTTTCCAGCCATCACCCCCACTCCCTCCTCTCCTCTCAAAATCTGTCGCTCCCTCACTTCAAAAACACCAACGAGAAGAGAGCAATCCCAACGAACGACCCTGCTCTCCATCTCCATATTCAACTGAACCCCTTCCTTACCCAAGAAAACCGCTAGATATCAGTCTCACTCCATCATTCTCGCCGCCGGTCACTCTTCAACCAATGACCCCTGATCTCCATCTCCTCCACGCCCAGCAACAGAACCAAATCAGCCGAGACCTCACCTTCTTCACCTTTCAAAATCGTCGGCGAACATGCTCAACGGACCAGCGGCTCCTCCTAGTTCCCTCATCTCTCATTAACACACACACGCACATTATCAAAAAAACAGAGGCAGGGATCGGAAAAACGGGACAGAATCTGGGAACGAGAAAAAATGAAAATAGTTTGAAATTAGTTCTGGGTTTTCAAGTTTCTTTTGAGTTTAAAATCAAGGTTGTTGCTGGAATTTCAGCTTTTTTTTTATGTTTCTGTTGCTGATTTTTCGTTTATTTGGAAGTCGAACTTCATTCTTCTTCTTCTTCAGGCCCTTGTTTGGTGGTCGTTACTCTGCTGTTTGTTGGTTTTAGTTTAATCCGAGGTTGGTTTGAGGTCGTCATTGTCCGTCGAGGTTTTGAATTGCGGCTCATGGTTTCAAATCGAGTCTGACTACCATTTCGAGTTTGGTCATAGCAGTTGGGTTCATTTTCTCGTGTAACTGCTGAAATTTCTTATCGATATAAACTCCAATTTGCAGGTCCATCTCGTCCCCTCCTATTTGTTATGCGTGTTGTTAATTTTCATGCGTTATGATTGAATTACGTGATAACGACCTAATATTTCTGGTTGGACATTGAAATTGCTTGAATGCATATGGGTTAACATGAATTGGGGGGACAGGGAAAAATCGAGCTCATTAGTATTTAATTCACGCCGTTCTTCATAATTAGAAATTAAACGAAGAAGCACGTGTTGAATTGTTCTTCTTAGTTTTACTTTATTTATTTTATCATTTACCCGCTAGGAGCATGTTTAGGCCGACCACTTGGGTAGGCAAACTTTAGGATTTTTGTTAATTTTGAGGCGAGAGGTTGTTCCCTTAGTTAAATTTATTCGGGGAATGCCCCGAAGGATTTGTATATATTTTATTCTGGGGTATGCTCCGAAGTGAATGTAAATGGAGGCCAAAAGTAGAAACTTGTAGTATTTTTATTTTATTTTCATTTTTCTTTTTCTTTTATTAGGTGGGGACGGCCTCGAGCTTCGTGTGTGTTTATTTTGCTTTTCCGTGATTTTACCTTAAACTTGAATATTTTAAAAGTCTACTAGATCAAATATGCAACCGTGACTTTCACGGGACTTGGGGAGTGCCTAACACCTTCTCCCCGAGTCAAATGAACCCCCTTACACCAATCTCTGGTGCAGACTTAGTTTTGGAGTCCTAAGTGTTTTAAAAAAATTATTTTTAGAAAAAACGGTGACCTGACATACCGAAATCAAATG
The DNA here is from genome assembly GCF_000715075.1 of Nicotiana tabacum. Taxonomy (NCBI): domain Eukaryota; kingdom Viridiplantae; phylum Streptophyta; class Magnoliopsida; order Solanales; family Solanaceae; genus Nicotiana; species Nicotiana tabacum. The sequence goes on along the minus strand of NC_134092.1, from coordinate 133,330,897 downwards.
TCAGGTGGCAACTCTGAGTTAATCCTTTTGAACACAATTTTGTCACTTTCAAAATTGAAAAACCCTTTCGAGCTTTGCGAAATCTTTTTATTTATTTAAGAGGATTTAGTGAGGTTGTGAAAAAAGGGTGTGACATCTCTGGCGACTCTGCTGGGGACTTGCAGGTTCGAGCTGATACTTGATTTTGTTGGCTTTTTAGAATATTCGGTTGAGGTTATTTATGTTTTCTTTATTTGCTTTATTTGATTTATTTTTGTTTATGTCGCTTTATTTGCTAGTTGTTTATGTGTTTACAATTTTTTTATGTGTTTGCTGCTTTATAACTGTCATCATATGCATTACCCAGTCAATTCTTTCGGCAACATGTCTCAGAGTACGCGTTGCGTGCACGAACTCTTTGTTGATTCACCCTTATTTTAGGAGGGGGGCCGTCGGACGTATAGAGTGGGTGGAAAGCTTGAGCAGCCACCATCGACCATACGCTCCCCCGAATTGCCTTATTAGTGAACCCCAAATTTAGGTCAGCCTTTAGGTCATTCTTATTTGCATTATGTCATTTGGACCTAGTAGGATTCGGTCCCAGGCGCCGTGTCCCTTTGTAGGAAGCCTATCCAAATTTTGTCAAAAATGGACTCGTAGCCCAAAAAGACATTCAATCATCCCTATGTGATACATATTGTATCTTTGAGGGTAAAAAAGGTCATTTGGCGGACCGATGTTTGGGAAAGAAGGATGAAAAATAAAGCAAGTATGGCTTAGTTATGTTTTTCTTTCCCATCATTTTCCAAAAAAAAAAGGAAAAAGAAAATCCAAAAAGATTTTACATATTTCATCATTTTTTCTTTATAAAAAAAAGACAAAAAATATGTTTTCTTTAAATCATTGTTTTTTTAATTCTATCTTGTATCCAATCTTCTCGAACTACGCGAACCTGATTCTCGTCTTTCAGGTCGGGATACATAGTCAGCCCACATAGGGTCCGGTCTTCCTAGTGAGTCTTAGATTTTTGGCTTCGGGGGTCGTAGCCAAATCTTTCATGTTTAGCCACATTTGTCCACATCGGCCATTTTTGCAAATAGGGTCATTTTCACAAAAGTGGTTCAGTTACCCATGTATTACGATCTTTATCCCACAACTAGGTGTCATATTACCTTAAGGTTCGTCCTTTTTGAGTTTGCATCTTTAGCCATTTTTGGCCATATCGGCCATTTTTGCCAGAATGAGTCATTTTTCCAAATTAATTGTGGGCCATGATTATTGGGAGTTTGAAGCCATATAAGCCTAAGTGATGCATTTTTCATGCCTTAGAGGTCAATCTTGTTGAGTTTACACTTTTAGCCACCCTTGGCCACGTATGCATTTTGCAAAAATAGCTCAATCATGTCTTGCATGTGTCCAATAGGAGGTGTTGTGGTCTCACATAGTGCCTCGAGTCACTAATCTATTTGATCTTATTTTTCTCATTCAGGTATGGATTCATTTACCACAGCTCGAGCATGATTGATACCCCAGGACCACTGCATTCAGGAGCTGCTTAAGGAGCCTTTTTATATTTTGAGTCTTTCATGTTTCTCTTACTTGTCTTGTCTAGTAGTTTTGAGTCTTTTAGGTGGTGTAAGAGTTTGACGAATCTTTTGTCATCGTACTTCCTATTATGTATTTGAAAACCAAAAAAATTATAAATGAAAAATTCAAAAAGATTTTTGTTTCTTAGTTTATTTTGTCCATTACTTTTTCTAGAACTACGCTTGATCTGATTCATGAGGGACATGATATGTAGGCAACCTACATAGGTTTCGATCGAATCATCATAAAAAAAAGAAGAAAAAAAGAAAAGAAAAATAGAACGAATTTGTGAGACGTGAGAAATGAGAGGAAAGAAAAGAGCGATAATCAGAAAGAAAAGAGGGGGAAAGAAAAGAAAAGCCAACCGGTGTTAGAAAGGAAAATGAAGAAGGAAATTGGGCAAGAAAAGTGAAATTGGGATGATGCCAAATGAACTTGTGACCCTCAAATCCATTCTAGAACCGTTAATTATTGCTAGGGGCATTACACGCAATGTGATATTTCTATTTGATAAATGCCCTAAAGCTAGTATGTTGGCTTTGTTTTGCTCCTCTTTGTTACTTTCATTGTTATTATAACAGAGGGTGGTTAGTTTGTGGCACTTTGGCGAGTCATCTATACAATACAAGGTCAAAAGAGCAAGGTAGACATGGCTAGTAAAGACTTGGACACTGGAGTGGTAGACCCACCAAGGGAGATTGTAGAATCGGAATCGAAACTGAAAGAGGAGGTCAGAAGGTTGAGGCGTCAGATGGCGAAAATGTATCAGGCCTGGATTAGGGGACACCCTCCACCCTCATTCCCTACTAACTATACAGAAAACCCTACTTCCAATCCACCACTCTCTCAATCCCAGATGCCCAATACCGTTGATCTCTCCCCACAACACGCACCAGGCTTCACCCCTTACCACAATTACTCTGGCACTTCAGCCCAAATTTTCCATGCTCCACCAGCCAAAACAATCTCATACCCTGCTTCGACATCTGCTCCTATTTTTGTACCCCCTCTACAAGCTACCCTCCACCAACCCTCTAATGAGCCCGCATTCCAAGCTCCATATACCCAATACTATGCCCCGGAACCCACCTTCAAAGTCCCAGATCCTTACTCCTACACTCCCCACTTTGAGCCTCATGTTGAAACTGAGAAACCACCCAAGAACACGGAGCAAGAGGAGATGTTTAAGAAAGTAAAGAGCCTGGAGCAATCATTGAGAAATATGCAAGGGTTAGGAATCTAGGTGAGTGTGGTTTATAAGGATTTGTGTTTGTTCCCTGATATCCAATTGCCAATCGGGTTCAAGATGCCAAAGTTTGGCTTATATGATGGACATTGGGATCCTGTAGCCCATCAGAGAGGTTATTGCAGAAAGATGAGAGGTGCCGGAGGAAAAGACGAATTAGTGATGGCGTACTTCAGCCAGAGTCTGAGCGGGGTAGCTCTAGAATGGTACACCCGCCATGACGCTAGCAGATGGTACACATGGGACGATATGGCTCAGGCCTTTGCCCGACATTTTCAGTACAACATAGACATTGTCCCGGATCGCCTGTCCCTAACCAAGGTAGAAAAGAAGCCCAGTGAAAGCTTTAGAGAATATGGGTTCCGATGGAAGGAGCAAGTTGCATGGGTCAATCCTCCGATGGAAGAAGATGAGATGGTTGAATACTTTCTTCAAGCCCTAGAGCCTACTTACTTCGGCCATTTGATCTCAGCCATTGGTAATCCTTTCAATGATGTGGTAAAGATGGGAGAAATGGTGGAAGGGGGATTGAAGTCAAGCAAGATCATGAGCTATCCTGCTTTAAAAGCCACAATACAGGCAATTCAACACGACACAGGAAGCTTGTTGGGTCAGAAGGAACATGATGATGTTGCCATAGTTGTCTTAGGATCACGACATGGCCCAACGGGTCCGCCTCACCAATATGATCAGCCTCGACCCCAACCCCAACTCCAAACCTATCCTCGAGCTCCACATAATCCACCTCAGTATTATCCTCCGAATAACGTCTAGTCATTTGTTCAACCACTGGGTCACTCCTTATGGCGAGCATCAGCACTGCATAATACTCTTTCGCCTTCACAACATTTTTGAGCACCCAACAACCATAGAAAACATGGGCATAGAGGGGAACAAACGCAAATAAATAGTTTCACGCCAATCGGAGAATCCTACACAAGTTTGTTTGAAAAGTTAAAACAGTTTGGCCTAATTGAGCCGCTCCTCGGCTATACCCTGGACCCATATGCAAAAGGCTTTGATCCTAATGTACGGTGCATGTACCACTCTAATGTCCAAGGGCATAGCATTGAAGATTGTCGTGCTTTGAAAAGGGAGATAGAAAGAATGATTCAAGAAGGGATAATTGTGGTCCATGACAATGACACCCAGAACATTGCACAGAATCCTTTACCTTCACATGATGATGTACACTTTGTGGGAAAGATGCATGATGACAGGAAGTATGAGAATCCTCTTGGGTACTTGCAGACTGAAGTTAATGATATTGGAATTGGTGAAGGTCCCAATAATTTTGATGTGCAACCCAGTGGTTAAGATGTCGAACTTGGTAATTGGAAAGACGTTCCTTTCTTGGCTAGCCAGGGAGGAGTTTTGGTGGTTTATTTTGTTGTCATTTCTGTTTGTCCGGGTTATTTCAGGGTTATAATCTGGATATTGTCTTGTGGCCCAAACTCTTCTTCTTCTCATTTTGTCTAGTTCGTTTAGTTGTAGTAACTCATCTAGTGTTATTTAGGATTGTTCCAGGGTTGTAACCCACGTCTATTTTGCTTGTCCTGTTCAAACCCTTTTCATCATTTGTCTAATGCAATCTCCTATTTTCTGTTAGTTCTAGTCAGTTTTTGTTTAGGTCATTTTCCTTTTATAGTTCTTTTCATGCCGATTCTAGTGACATGACATGCATGCATAATTCTCAGCCTGATCTTGAAAGTTATTCCAATCATGAAGCAATGGCACAGTTTTGAATATGATAAAAGGATGCGTTTGAGGAAACAATTAAAGATTCACGCATTCTAAAATGACCTGAACTTTGAATTGAGTGAAATTGAGGCAATAACTCTGGGAAATCAAAAGGTTGATAAGAACATACAACAAGGAAAAATCTCTCAAGCAGTTTGAGGTAAATCAGTCAGTGCTGAAATGCATTCTTCCACATCAAGATAAGGTTGAGTCAAGTCTGCTTCGAACTGGCAAGGGTCATTCATTGGGACAAAGGTATTGCACATTGAAACTTATTGTTTGTGTTGATGCCATCAATAGATACTATGTATGATTTGTTTGCTTATCTTCAATTGCATGTTTGTACTTGGCAATTTTTAGTTTGGTATGACAAAGGCATTTTATTCTGCTACCCAAACACTTTTATCCTTTGCTACCCATTTTGAGCCCTAATTTTTTGTTTCATACCCCTCTTTTGGAATCAGAAATAGAGTTAGGAACTAGAAAATGAAAAGAAAAAGAGAAAAAGAAGAAGAAGAAAAAAAGAGGAAAAGAGAAAAAGAAAAAAAAACAAAAAAGGAGAAAAGAAAAAAAAAGAAAAAGGAAAAGAAAAAAAAACAACGTTGTCGTTTGAACTACGTTCAACCTGATTCTTGATACCTCAAGATACGTAGGTAGCCTTACGGTTCGGTCGCACCAATTAAAATATTTCATAATCCCACAAAGTCAAGAGTGGGGCAGTCTTTCTTAGAAATTTTCATCAAAGCAAAAATCCCATAAAAAATCCCCAGACTCCAGAAACTGTGGCAGAAGTTTTAATTTTGCTAAAAGATCTGATTCCAAAAGTTGTAATTTTGAACCCTTTCATCTTAAATTATTTTGAGCCTTCATGCCACCCTTTCTTTCCAACCCTGTCCAAAAGACTACATTACGGTCCAAAGAAAGACCTTTCGACCAATCTTTGAGGATGTCAAATCAAGTGTGTGGTAAAAGTATGATCTTCTTATATCATGGGTAATACATTGTTCTCATCGCAAAGAAAGAAAATGATAAATGAGAGAGTCTTATCGGTGAAAACCCTCATAGGCACCTTAAGGCGACGGTGAGTTGAGAAAAAGAGCAAAATGAGAGAGGCTTGATGGTGAAAACCCTTCAGGGCACTACAAGTCAACTGAGGATTGTGGATCAAATGGGACAATTGGAGTGTCGAACCCCAGTTTCACAGCTTAGAGGCACAACAAGAATTGAACATTAGACTTGCTTGACAGATCAGGCCGTTTAATCCAGAATGCATGCCATGGTCAGTGGAGATGACCTTCAAATTAGATTAGTTTTTCTTTGTTCTTTTTCCTGGGTAAAAATATTTTCTTGTTAGATATCATCTCTTCTCGTTTTTCCCTTATTTTGTTCCTCTTGTTTTATTTGAGTCCCTTTTGAGCCTGTTTTTGTTGAAACAAGTGAGAAATGATTTTAAAATCTGCTACCAGATTTTTAATCACAAAGCCGAGTCTGGCAAGCACATCAAAGTGGCATAAGTCGGGAAAGAACAGTATGCGCACTGAGTTGGTAACAATCAACATGCTTTGGGATTCATGTGAAATGAAAAAGTTTGGTAAATCAATTCATGAGCAAAATGCAATAGATAGAGGATATTGGGATCGAATGGAGCGGAGGTGTTTTCTGTGATAAAGGTTGAAAGAAAATGGGTAGTCGGTAACAAGCAAAGTCTTCCAAGTTGAAATTAAAGTTATCTTGGCAAGTGCAGAAGCAGCCACCTTCAAGGTCAAGGCCACAAACTAACTACCGTGTTTTCTTTGTATGCCCCGAAGTGAATGTAAATGGAGGCCAAAAGTAGAAATTTGTAGTATTTTTATTTTATTTTCATTTTTCTTTTTCTTTTATTAGGTGGGGACGACATCGAGCTTCGTGTGTGTTTATTTTGCTTTTCCGTGATTTTACTCAAACTTGAACATTTTAAAAGCCGACTAGATCAAGTATGCAACCGTGACTTTCACGGGACTTGGGGAGTGCCTAACACCTTCTCCCCGAGTCAAATGAACCCCTTACCCGAATCTCTGGTGCAGACTTAGTTTTGGAGTCTCAAGTATTTTGAAAGGAGAAAAATTATTTTTAGAAAAAACGGTGACCGGACACATCGAAATCAAATGTTAGGTGGCGACTCTGAGTTAATCCTTTTGAACACAATTTTGTCAATTTCAAAATTGAAAAACCCTTTCGAGCTTTGCGAAATCTGTTTATTTATTTAAGCGAATTAAGTGAGGTTGTGAAAAAAGGGGTGTGACAGTTAGCACTCGTTAGAGAAGGGTAGGAGGTTAAATACAGGAAGGGGGCACTAATTGTAATCATCATTGGGAAATTATGTATTCTATCCATAGATCATATTCTTCTTCTTCAACTCTTATTCCTCAGTTCAATTGTGCACATTTGTTCAAGGATTGTTCATCATCCCAATCCTTTAGGACTGCACTAATTGTGTTCTTCAGTGAGCACGTAACAGTGAGTTGTTGAAGCCAAATAAATTGTTCTTTAAAATATTTTTTTCAAATAATTCTTATTTTTAAATTTATTTTGCATATAATTTTTCTGTAATTTTTTCCACCAAACTTGGACCAATATGAATGCGCATTCGCCTATGTTGTATTATCATTGGTATTATCATTAGTTGTTATGACGATTATAATCGGACACAAAATAGACAAATATGCCACAAAATAGATTTTAGGTACGCATAACACTACTTTTATTGGCGACTATTGAGGTCGTCACAGAAATATAGGCAGCAACTCCAAATGGTGTCATATAACACTACTTTTGGTGGCAACTGTGAAGTCGTCGCGAATGTTACAAGTGAGTGCGCGTAAACTGTTACTATGAAAATATTCCCTACTAAAGTGTTCTTGTTGGGTTGGCCTGGTGGAAATTGACTTGAGCCTTGGGGTTTGCTCCCTTTCAAGGTAGGGCTGCTCGGTGGGCCGGGCCTGAACCGGACCGGACCAGGCCCGAGGTCTTAACGGGCCTGGTAGGCCGGTCCTGGGTGGGCCGGTCCTGGTGGTCCTCCTAAGCCCGTCACGGGCCGGTCTTCATGGTTGAGCCCACGAGCCCGGGACCGTTTAGCCCGGGACCGTCGGGCGGGCCTGGGCCGGTCCTGGCGGGCCTGGCGGGCCCAACGGCTATTTTTTTTAAAAAAAAAAATTAAAATTCTCCAACGGCCATATTTAAAATCTAGCCGTTTGGGCTGAAAATATGACCGTTTTTAAGTTTAAAAAATGGTCATTTGGCCCCCACACTTTATATAATTACACTTTTCCCCATTTCTCAACTATAAATACCCCCTCATTCTTTCATTTTTATTCACTAATTCATCAATATCTCTCAATATCTCTCAATCTCTCTACTACAATTACTTAATTTATTGTTGAAATTTCGTAAAAAATTGTGAAGTTGTTGAATTGAAGTTTTCAAGTGTTCAACGATTTTCAATTTTCAAGAAGTTGTTCGGCAATCCTGTAAACTCGTTTCAACTCTTACGTTTTTAGAATATATTTTTGTGTGGTTTAGTTTGCATAATTATAATTAATATGGCATTTACTTTGAAAAAAATGTTTGGTAAATGAAAAGATAAAACTGGTGAAAGTAGTGGCCAACCAACTACCCTTCCCCCGGCTCCCCGACCTAGAAAAGATAAGCAAGTTGAAAGTAGTCGCCAACCTAGACGTCCTCCTCCTTCCGTAATTCTTGATAGTGATCACCCTTGTTTTCAATTTATCGATAGTGAATTTTATCATAATGTTGCACCAGGTGAAAGATTAGATGATGAAATTAAGAATGCTCTTTATCCTAATGAAACCATCTTAGAAAATAATGAGGAAAATGAGGATGATGATGAAACCCAAGCACCAGATTTAGATGATACACCTACTAGTCCTCTTAATAACCCAACTGATGCACCGGTCGACCCACCTGTAGAAACTCCTACTTTTAATAGAGAACCTGCTAAACGCCTAGAAACATCATTAGTTTGGAATTTTTTTACTCAAGTAAGAGAACAAAATAAGGCTAAGTGTAAAACTTGTGGGAAATTAATGGTGCATAAATATACTGGAGACCGTAGCGGCACGGGTAGTCTGACTAGGCACATAAAAACACACCCTAGAGATAAGACTAGATTTTTTTCAAATAAAAGCGCAACTAGAGGGGACAAGTGTAGATTCTGCGGTTAACCCTAGTACAGGTTCAAATCTAGTTCAACCAGGAATTAACACTGTCACCGAAGGTATTTTATATTACGATCCAAATAGAGATCGTGAAGAATTAGCAAAGATGATTACTGTTATGTGCTTACCTTATACTTTTGCATCTAATCCTAATTGGGTTCATTATATTAGAAAAGTTTTTAATCCTACTTATAAAGGTTGGCCTCGCGCAACAGTTAAGAGTGATATTTATAAATTCAAACATGAATATGAACAATATTTGCGGTATTTATTTACTCATATACCTAATCGGATTTCTATTACTACTGATATTGGTAGAAGTGGTAATGATTGTGATTATCTAACTGTTACAAGTCATTAGATGAGGAATGGATAATGCAAAAACGCATAATTGCATATAGAATAATTAATTCGCGTCACACAGGTAAGTTTATAGCTACCACTATTGCAGATATTTGTAGATATTTTTGCTTTAGCGATAAAATAATGGCAATTTCAATGGATAATGCTTCTAGTAACACCAGTGCTATAGGCATGCTTACAACAACACTAAATCCTGCATTTACTAATATTTTCCATGTTAGATGTATTTGTCATATTTATCAATTAATTGTCGGTGATGGTATGCGAATATTAAACATAGAAATTGAAAAGGTTAGAATAGCTCTTAATTGGCTTTTTTATTCAAACCGTAGAAGTAGACTTAGAGAGTATTTTAAAAAATGTGATGAATATGGCCTTAGAGAAAGAAAGGTTCCTAAACCTTGCCCGACTAGATGAAATTGTATGTACAAAAGTTTAGTAGTAGCATATGAATATAGAAACCCAATTAATGCAACGTTTAATTCTCGGGTAGGTGGTGAGGATGATGATGAAATGCTTACCACTCAAGATTGGACTAATGTTAAAATTCTTTTAGATTTTTTAGAACATTTTCAAATTGCTACAAATGCATTTTCTGGGCAATATTATCCTACTATTTCAAACTGTTTAGTTTATATTGCAGCACTATCTGATTTGTTTGTTGAATTTAGTGAGGGTGGGGATATTTATGAACTTGCTATAAATGAAATGAAACAAAAGTTTAAAAAATATTTTTTTCTTATCCCTCCTATTTATGGTCTTGCTGCAATGCTAAATCCTACAATGAAATTGGGAGGTCCTCATTTTTGGTATTCAAATATTTATAAGGCTTTAGATCTTTCAAATGAGGAAATTGCGACACTTGCAGATGCAAAAGCTTCAATTAAGATTAATGCTCAAACAGTTTATAATGCTTATCAACTTGCCTTAGAGCATGCTAGGCCAACTATTCCAACCCCTACTTCGTCTAGCTCACAATCGTCTAAAAGAGTTGCGGGCTTAAAAGCTCTTAAATCTTGGACGGAGTTCAGGGGGTCTCAAGGTGAAAATTATGATGAAACTTCACATCTAAATGAGCTTCGAGTTTATTTGTCTCAGGGACTTGAAAAGGAGAATCCAGACGGCTCTTTTGATCTTTTGGAATGGTGGAAGGCAAGGGAAAAACATTTTCCTGTTCTTGCAAGGATGGCTCGGGATATTTTATCAATTCAAGCTTCAACTATTGCATCAGAGAGCGCTTTCAGTCAAGCAAGACTGCAAATAGGTGATCATAGAGCGTCTATGAGGGATAGCTTGGAAAAATCAGTATTGTTTAGAGATTGGATCCGCTCGGAAAGAAGAAACTTTGGAATTGCAGAAGCACAACCGGCGATAGATGAAGCTTATGAAGAAATGATAGCGGAACTTGCGGAGGATTCGGCTTCGCCCGGAAGTGGTGATGAACAAGCTTCTTTTCCACCGCCACCAACGCAACCTCCTCCGAACCTTGAAAGATTTATGAGATTTGTTAGATATAATACTTAGAATAATATGTAACTTGTATTTTGGCACATCTTCCTCAGTTTTTTTTCCTTCTAATGGTGGTATTAGTACCTTGTTGTGCTCATTCCATTGGGGGAAGGATGACTAAGAAAGATATGCCATTTTTGGTAATTGTAAGCACGTGATTTTTGCCCTATATGAGAATTACTCCCAAAAAATTCAAAAAATAAAATAATTTTCCTTGATGTGCAATTTTGTGATATTTTTGTGATATTTTGAATAATTATTTGTATTTGTTTGTGCATGTTTATTTGCTAAATTAATAAAAAATACAAAAATATGTCGCATTTTGCATGTAAGATTTAATTCTACAATTTGTTAGTAATTAAGTTTGTTTAAAAAAAAATAAAAATTTACAAAAATAGGCATCGTTTGCATTTTTAGCATTTAATGACCAAATATAAAATTTTATGCTTAATTACTACTTAATTGTGCGTTAATTGTTATTTGGAGTTAATTTGCACTTTTATAACTTAAATTAGTTCTTAATAATAATTTAAGTATTTTTATAATTTAGTTTTAGAGAAATAAAAGAAGAAAAGAGAGCAAAAATACAAAGAAAAATAGGATTGGGCCATTTCTTCAAATTTCAACCCCAAGCTCAAACAATTGTCCAATCTTCCCCATGACCCGGTCCATTTCAAACCGGGTTGACCCAATCCATAACCCAACACCCCCTATCTTGCATTTCAAAAAAAAAAAAAAAGCAAAACAAAACAAAAAAAGAAGAAGGAAGAAAACCCTAAAAAATCCCTCTCTCTCATCCGCCCCCCCCCCCCCCTTCTCTTTCTCTCTTTTCTTCTTCTTCTTCAAGCATCCAAACACCCCATCCATGGCTGCCCTTCCCCCGCCTCTTCTCCTTCACATACACACACACACAACCACGGCAACACAACACACACACACCCGCCGCCCGTGTTTCTTCTTCTTCTTCAAGATCGCGAGTGTTTCTTCTTCTTCAAGTTCACGTTGATCGTTGCTTCTTCTTCTTCCTCACTTCATGCTGCTGCGTGACTGCTTCGTCCAGCATCTACTGTTGCTCACCTTTTGTGTTGCTGCTGCCCCGTCCGGCATCGTTTCCACGGTTGTCCGCTACCTCTCCTTCAAGCTCTTCGTTTGTCCGTTCGTGATCGTCTTCGGCGTCAAATGATTTTGGTGCGATATTTGTTTCCGGGCAAATTTGTTTCCATTCAAGTTCGTCATTGTTTCGATCCGGTTAGTGGGTTTTTGAGTTTCATTTTTTGTCCATAATTTGTTTGATATTTTTCGGATCCAAAATCGATAAATGATTCAATTCTTGTTTTGTTTGTTCATCATTGAAATAAATTTTTTTTTAGTTTGTTCATATGTTTGGTTGGTTTAATTTTCAGATTCAAATGAAAATTTAATTAATTGATTTTCAGTTTATTTCATGTTAATTTAATTTTTGTAAAAAAGGAATTGTTAGTTTAGGTTTAATATTGTTAGATTTAGTTTAAATCGCTTGAATCCGTTGTTTGTTTAATATAGATTTCATTCATGATCATGTATCTTTGTTATATTTTTTTTGTTGGATTTAATTAAGAAAGATTAATTGATTATTTGAAGATTAGTGATTTGAATATGTTTATTTATTTTGTTTAAGTTCAATTCGAAATTTGAATAAAGTTTGTTATTGTGGTTGAATCTTTTCATTCATGTTCATACTTTGTTTGATTGATCTTGAATCCGAAATTTGTATAGCTTGATTTCTTGTTTACCATTTATGATTATTTCTTGAATTGTTCTCATAATCTTGTTTAAAGTTTAATATAAGAATTGTTTGTTGTAATGTTGTTAGAATTGATTTTAAGTTCAATATTATTGAATTTAGGAATCTAAATATACTTGTTTGATTGTTGTTGTTGTTTAAATCCGAAAAATAGGTTTGTTGTTGCTAAAAATATTGTTCAATCAAATTTTAGTTGTTCTTGGTTGTCCAATTTGTGTTCATGTGATTTGTTGTTGAAATGTTGTTAAAATCATGTTCATGTGATATTGCTGTTATGATGTTCATCCGTGTTCATATTGTTATTTGAACATTGTTAGAAATTGATCATATTGTCTATATTTTGGTTAAGTTTGATTAATTGATGTGTTATAGCTGATGGGTAGTTTGGTAAATTTGTAATACGTTCAGGGGTAGTTTGGTAATTTCAGTAAGGTCGGAAGGGGTAGTTTAGGAATTGTACATTTTGTAATTGTTTATTTGAAGCATGGGGGACAAAATGAAATGGGGTGGGTTGTGATATGATTATTTAATATAAAGGGGGGACAAGATTTAATTTAAAGGGGAATCTTGCATTATTTTAAATGAAGCATGGGGGACAAAATGAAATGTGGTGGTGTGATATGTTTATTTAATGTAATGGGGATGAGTGCAAAGATAATGGGTTGGGGAGAAAAAGTATTGATTTTAATTAATTGAAAGGTTTATGGGATGAGTTATATATGTGAAGTCTTGAAATCAAAAGAAATATAGAGAGAGAGATAGAAAAAAAAATACACAGATACGAGAGAGAGAAACAAATCTGAAAATAAGAGAGAGAAAAGGGCTGAACATTTAAGAGATAAAAAATTCCGAAAAATATTTAAGCTTTCAAATAAAAAAAAACCTAAGAAAAAACATTGTGCTTTCTTTTGTTGTTTGAAATCAGAATTAATTGTTGTTTCATCAAAGCTGGAAGCTTTTGTTTTTTTTGGGATTACTACTCCACCGGTCTGTTACTGGGTTGTTACTGTTGCTGGGCTATTGTTGCTGTGTTGTACTGATTTTACTGCTGCTGCTGATTCTCATATTCATTTTCTTTTGCTTCCAATATCAGGTACACAACTGAAAAGCTGGTTATTGTAATCCGAAATATGAAGCGTGAATACATATGAAGAATGAAAATTTGAAGTTTTAATTTCGTTTTTTTTCTTTGTTCCTTTTGTTGATTGTATTTAAGCTATTTCATGAATTACTAAATAATAACTGGAATAAGAAAATAATATCATAAGTTAGTCTGTAATAAATCGGTTCGGCAAAATAGGTTAATTCACTAGTTATGAAGGCTTCAAGATTATAGGTTGATCATGAACAAGTAACTAAATTTAGCTAAGACACGAATTTAAATTAAACATCGTAAATTAGGCATTAAGGCATGACTTGAGCTTAAGTAATATTAGAAGAACGTTTAAGTCTAATAAACTTTCTAATAAGCTTTAGTAATTATTGTTAAATTTAGTTTCAAATGATTGTGAATAATTAATCTCAATAATATTTTTTAAAATAATAACAATGTTGAGTTTTAATCTAGCTATATTTGTTTATTTTGAATATTAGTTGTTGAATTTTTATTTTATTTATAATTTCGAAATTAAGAGTAAAATTCCTTTTTTTTCATCAATATTTGTATTAACCAAGCAATTAGCATGTCATGTTTTCTTAAAATAATAAAAGCTAGTAATTAATTAGGATTTTTCTTTCTTTATTTTAGAGACTAACTTTTATAGAAAAAATGTAGTCGCTTTAAGATTTGTCCATTTAAAATAAATGAGATGAGCCTCGCTTAATGAAATGTATAGATTTCGGGGCCCTCAATAAATGTACAGTTAATTGCTTAGAATTAGGAAGGAGCCGTTTTAGCCAATTTCACGACCCTACCCAAAATAATGACACGCTAGTCGCTCTAGGCGCGTATTTAATAATGTTATTTCCTTAAATACGGGTGTGCATTTATGTAACCCAAATCTAAATCTCAACGGAGTCGAAATGTGTCGATAACCACGGGTGCAATCGATTGCGACGTGATTTGAAATACGTTTTCACAATGTTGCAATTTTTCGTAAAATAATAACAATAAATAAAAAGAATAATAAAAGCGGCTAAGGGATAAAATTTGCACATAAGTTTATAATACGTATTATATTAGATAATCAAGTCGAATATAACAGTTAAGCGACCGTGCTAGAACCACGGAACTCGAGAATGCCTAACACCTTCTCCCGGGTTAACAGAATTCCTTATCCGGATTTCTGGTACGCAGACTGTAATACAGAGTCATTCTTTTCCTCGATTCGGGATTAAAATAGGTGACTTGGGACACCCTAAATCTCCCAAGTGGCGACTCTGAAATAAAGAAATAAATCCCGTTTCGACTGTCCTTTAATTGGAAAAAAACTCCTGTACCCCCGCGAGGGCGGAAAAAGGAGGTGTGACAGTAATAAAATTTATTGCTTCTACCCATGAGCTTCTTTTCGCAATATTTCTTTGTCTATACTTAGAATTATTTATAAGCTACAATATATACATAATATACAATATATATATACTACAAGAAAATATATAAGAGAATATATATACATAAGATACAATATAATATACTACAAGAAAATATATTATGCGAAAATATATACATAATATACAATATATATACTACAAGAAAATATAAAAGAGAATATATATACATAAGATACAATATAATATACTACAAGACAATATATTATGCGAATATATATACATAATATACAATATATATACTACAAGACAATATATTATGCGAATATATATACATAAGATACAATATATATACATAAGATACAATATATTATGCGAATATATATACATAAGATACAATATATATACTACAAGAAAATATATAAGAGAATATATATACATAAGATACAATATAATATACTACAAGAAAATATATTATGCATGACAATTTAGTGTTTTACTATTGTTTTGTTATTTTCTTTTTCGTCAAGCACTTTAATAATTAGATATACATATATACTACATATATATTTTTAATATAGCCATGATACTACAAGAAATTGCCTTAAAAAAAAAAGAAAAAAAAGCTCGCTAGGCCCGCAAAGCCCACAAGCCCGGCCCGTTAAGCACATGACCATGTGGGCTTAGGCCCGTCACGGGCCGGTTCCGCCCATTGAGCCCACGAAGACCGGGACCGCCAGAGCCCAGGACCACGAAGCCCGGGACCGCGAGACCCGGCCCGTTAGGCCCACTAAGGCCCGGGCCCGGGCCCGGGCCAGAATACAACATTATTTCAAGGTCTCAAGTTCGAAACCCACTGGGTGCAAACCCTTTCTAAGGGCCATCAGATTAGGTAAAACCTGAATTAACCGTGGTGCACTTGCGTGAAATTCCTTGCCGAGAGCCTGTGCACCCCCGGAATTAGTCGGGTCTCTTAGAGACTCGGACACCCGGTGCAAATTAAAAAAAGTGTTCTCGTTGTCAATTGTCCCACCATAGCCTTTGATAGTAGGTATGAAACTCATGAACGAAAAATTCAACTTGAAATGCAGCAAAAGTAAATTACAAAAAAGAAAATGAAAGTCACGCAACTCCAAAATAAATTTTTTAAAAGATTTCTATAAATTAAAGAAAAAATTCACATCCAAGAATATACTCCCTCTGTCTAATATAATGTATCGTATTTCTTTTTTATACGTCCGTTAAAAAATATTAATTAGGAAAGGGATTGGACTATTCTATCATTATTTATGTCTTAAGATATTATCTCTTTTTATTGAATATTTATTCTATTTATGTGTTATATCCGTCTTTAAGAATAATTATTATTAAGATTAAAAAAGAGAAAAAATATTAATTTTATCTTGAACAAATATTTTGAGATAACTTAAAAAATGAGACAACTATTTTTTAGTAATAACCACAACTGTTAATCCGCCCCTTTCTTCTTTCTCTTCTTCACATATAAGAGCTTAACTAATTAATTCCTCTAAATCACTTCGGCATTTCCAATAATGGCGGCGCTTCTCCAATCCAAGTCGCCAGCTCTCTCATTCTCCTCCACAATCTCTTCTCCTTCTTCCCTCCGATCTTCCGCGGCGGCGACGGCGGCGGCATTTCCTCGCCAATACAAACTCCCCGTTGTCCAATCGAAGATCCGTGAGATTTTCATGCCCGCTCTCAGTTCTACCATGACCGAAGGCAAAATTGTCTCCTGGACTAAGTCCGAGGGTGACGTACTCTCCAAAGGAGAATCTGTTGTGGTCGTTGAATCTGATAAAGCTGACATGGATGTAGAGACATTCTACGGTGGCATTCTCGCTGCTATCGTTGTCAATGAGGGCGAAACCGCTCCTGTTGGCGCTCCTATTGGGCTATTAGCTGAGACTGAAGATGAAATTGCCGAAGCCAAGGTTAGAGCCAAAGGCCAATCCGAACTAGAAACCTCTCCTGCTGCTACCACTACCAGTGATGCTGCCGCTGCTGCCCCCAAAGTTGCTCCGCCTCATGGACAGATTAAGATTGTCGCCACGCCTTATGCGAAGAAGTTAGCGAAGCAGCACAAAGTTGATATCAATAAAGTGACTGGGACGGGGGCATTTGGAAGGATTACACCGGAGGATGTTGAGAAGGCTGCGGGATTACTCCTAAAAGCAACCCCGCTGCCACTGCAGTAGCTGCTCCGATCCCAGCTGCGGCTGCTCCTGCAAAAGCGTCTCCAACTAGCTTTCCTGACATTCCAGGGTCGACCGTTGTTCCTTTCACCACAATGCAAATTGCAGTATCAAAGAATATGATGGAGAGCCTCTCTGTTCCCACATTCCGTGTTGGATATCCAGTTAGTACCAACGCCCTTGATGCGCTGTATGAAAAGGTAAGTTCATCTATAGTCAAACCTCTCTATAACAACTTTATTTATACTATAAATTTTTTTGCTGATATAGTGAGTTACTGTTATAAATGACATATTATAATATGGCATAAAAATCGGTTCGGAAAAAACTTACCTTTTATAGTGTGGTTATTATATAGAGATGCTGTTATAGAGAGGTCTGACTGTATTATGTTGATGCATCAAATGCTGTGGTGGGAATTTCATAGAAATGGCAAATGAACTGATACCTATTTGCATTTACATTCTGGGGCTTGACATGCTTTGAAATTCAATTAATAACAGGTTAAGCCAAAAGGTGTTACAATGACTGCACTGTTAGCTAAAGCTGCAGCAATGGCCCTGGCTCAACATCCTGTTGTGAACGCCACTTGTAAAGACGGAAAGAGCTTTACATATAATAGCAGTATAAATATTGCTGTTGCTGTGGCAATTAATGGTGGATTGATCACCCCAGTGCTTCAGGATGCTGACAAGGTAGCGTAATTACATTCTCTATTTCTAAATGAAGCAACATTTTCTTCACATGGGTTGGTTCTATTCACAAGTGAGCTCGAGAAATATGTAAAGTTTAGTGATATAATGCTTATCGTTTTGTTACTTTGATGTAGTTGGATCTTTATCTATTGTCTCAAAAGTGGAAGGAATTGGTAGACAAGGCTAGGGCGAAGCAACTTCAGCCACACGAGTACAATTCAGGTAACAATTTGCTTTATTTGATTTGTTTGTCTTTAAATGTGTAACTCTTTGAGTACTGACATCGAAAAGTTTTGTTTTCAGGGACTTTCACGTTGTCCAACTTAGGCATGTTTGGTGTGGACAGATTTGATGCTATTCTTCCTCCCGGCCAGGTTAGAAATTAGATTAGCATTTTCTTCTCTGTTTACAAGTCATTCAGTTCTTAGGAAGTAGCAAATATTCTGAAACTGGGATAATGTTCATGGGGCTGTTATGGCTGTTGGAGCATCAAAACCAACTGTTGTCTCTGACTCTGAAGGTTTCTTCTCTGTCAAAAACAAGATGCTGGTATGTCTTGTATCCAGTTCCTGTGTTCAAGCTGTTTGTTTCTTCCTCTCTTTTGTTGGTCGGGTTAGAGAGTGTTTAGTTGGAGGAGATGGAAAATCAAAAACAAGTTTTAGTTATATAAATGCTCCTCTCTTATTTTATATAAGTTTCTTGCATAACTTGCATGACCCATCACAAAAACTAAATTTGTTTAGTTTTGATCTAAATTGTGGTGAAAGCCATTATTATATTTTCCCCTTGAATGATGAAAGATTGAAAACAGAACGTATTACATCCACCATCTGCCTATTGAGATCTAAGAAGCCTTGGCCTTCCTTCAGGTGATTGCAATAGAAAATCCTGTTACTTGTTTTTCTTCAACGTTTGGCAGCTTTGAGAGGATTTTAATAATAACTGCTTTATCCTTGTATTTCTTTCTTCTATTATGGGTCTCATATCTTGTTTCATTATTTAAATTCTTTTTCAATAAACTTCATTCGTTTGTCTTGTATATTGTTTCCACTTGTTAACTTCTAATTAAAATTCTGATTCTCTGAAAATCAAACATTGAGTTTATGAAATACGGAAGTGTTATCAATGAGATATCCTCAAAGATCTATTACCCACATTCATCCAGACATAGCCCTGCTTTTCTTCTACTTCATTAGTTCATTCCTGTTCTTATCTGTTGCATTACATAGTTGTCCTGCATGAGTTTTAAAAGGGCGTTCAGGGAGGTCTATAACGTTCTTGGGCTACTCCACTCATAGTCTAAATGTGTTTAGTAGAGTGCTCAGATTTTTTCACTAATTCCTTTAATTATCTTGTGATCATGGTCCATGGTATTCTCCGCATTTGTGTAAATATATGATCAGTTCCTGTACATGTGAAATCGGTGGCCTTATGATTGCATAATTTACAACAATAACTACGCCTCAGTCCCAAACAAGTTGGGGTCAGCGATATGGATCCTCACTTCTTTCTTTAAGCTCAACTCATATCATCGTCATTACAAAAACAAAATAAAAGTGAAAGTGAACATGGTTGTAGTAGGTTAGCATTGTATGCATATTTTAGTTCTCCAAATTACCCATGCCATCACATTAAATATAAGACTTTTTTGGTAGGTTAGCATTGTATGCATATTTTAGTTTTCAAGTTTTAGGAATCTATTATTTGCTCTCACATTTTAGCTCCTTTGAGGAGGTTCTATTTATCCCTTATGTGGTGTCTGAACGCTATTTGCACCTTCTATTTCATGTGGTCATTTCTGATATAATCCAATGTTGTATCATCATGCATCCATCTTAACATTAATTTCTACAATACTCACCTGTAGTAAGTGATGGCCATTAGAGGTGAGAAAGATACTCCCATATAGTATTGGTATGTAGATAATGCCTCTCATTTGGAGAGGTATTTTCATATCGTATGGCATTCCTGTTGCATTTTCTCAATTTTGGTCATACTATTTTCAGTTATATATGTTACATATTCTTCTATCTTTTGAAATGGCGGAGTCTAGATATTTGAATCGTCATCGATTAGACATCTAGTCCTGTCTAATTACACTTTCGGCTCATCCTGTATATACATAAAGCTAGAAGATGTAGTCTTGTTAGTTCACCGATCTACTTGCATCATCAGACCATTTATTAATTGGTTATTCCTTGTGCTTGTCCTTTCCATGTACATTTCTTGGATGAGTCCTATATCTCGAACGAGCTGCAAACTTAGGAATGAGCGTAATGATATTTGGCTCTTTGGTACAGTCCAATTTTATGCTGGCTCCAACCGTTTTCTGTCTATTTCTTTGTGTACCGTGTTGCTTGAAAGAGAGTACAACTACTGATATTGTAAAGTAAAGACATGGCTTTGAAGCTTAACCGATGCCCTGCTAGTATAAAATTGCATGACATAACGTTCTTAACCTAACCTCCTTATTATGTTATACAGGTGAATGTCACGGCAGATCACCGGATTATTTATGGTGCTGACTTGGCAGCCTTCCTTCAAACATTCTCAAAGATTGTTGAGAACCCAGAGAGCTTGACAATGTAGATATAGAGATGGATAAAAAAAGATTAATATAAGGTAAGATTTTAATTCTTATTCTTCTTTTTTTCATCTGATTGATAAAATCATCTGCCGTTTCAATCAATAGCTTCTGACCGTTTTCTGCTATGTTGTACTAAAACTTTCCTGTAGTGCAGAGAGAATAGAAATTTTTTGGAATGAAACAGTAATATTTTCCCCCCCATTTTGCTGATTTTTGGATACTTTTGCTTTTTGCAAATTTGGATTATTAAACATGTTTAGTGACTTAATCAAACCGGTAACAGTAGTGTGGCTAGATTTAACCTCATTCTATTTATCGAGTTGGCAGGTGACTGACGAAAACTGATGTTCATATTTTGAAATTATAAGTATTGACGAAAACTAATAGCATTCGAGGATTGATTTATTCCAGTGAATAGAACAGGCAATGAAGGGTGTTTTTGCTACGAAGGAAAATGTTTTCCATGAAAAATGCTTTCCCAGAAAATGAGTGGTTTTGTCACTTATTTTCCCTTGTTTGGTTGGTGAGTGAAAAAAAAATTCCGGAAAATATTTTCTAGTTAAAATATTTTTAGGAAAAGAATTTTTTATGCTACTCTCCTCAACTCACCTTGCTCCAAAATCCCTATATTTCCTATACTCCTTCCCCCTCCCCCCCTCCCCCCCCTCTCCCGACTCTATTTTCTTCAAAAATTTAAATATTCTTTTCAAAATTCACACAAATCTAAAGGAACTAATGTGCTACTTTACTTTTTCACACAAGCATAACGTTGAAATTTGGGCTCGATATCTAAAAAGAAAATATTTTATTTTGGGGTGGGTAGGGTGTAGGGGTAGGGTTTGGGGTGCGTGGGTAGGGTGGATTGGTGGGGATGGAGAATAGGGTGGGGAACGTTGAAAGAGTTTTTGAAACTGTTTTCCCTTGGAAAATATTTTAAGCCAACAAACATGGGAAAATTCGAAAATATTTTTCCGGAAAATATTTTCCTTCGTAGCAAACACACCTAAAATGTATTAAAAGAAATTCCCATTCAAGTGATTCTAAGCGGATCATGATAATACTAGGTCAAATGCAAAGATTCCTTAGTTAATCTATCTATATCTATATATAAATATAAAGCTGAGAATTGGCCAGCTGATGTAGCATCTCTATATGGCCAGCTTTCATATTTATCTTCTTTCTGGGTTTTTTAGATTTTTCTAATTTTAATACCCAAAAATCATTTTCTACCTAGAACCACTAACGAAACATATGACACTTATGGATAGGAAGATTTCAGTTATGGAATATAAAGAGAGAGTAACTAATTGTGGCAATTAACATTAACAATATGATATCATATCAGTTGCCTTACCGGTTTGTATTTATTTATTATTTATTGTGCAAATAAAGAAAACAATGAAGAATTGTATTAATGGTAATGAATAGTGATAAGAGAACAGTGAAGAATCACAATATAAAAGGTAATCACTTTACTTTGCTGCCTCCAATAATCCGAAGTATATGCAAACTAGGCCATCAAAGGTACTTATCTTTTCTTTCTTTTTTATTTTCCTTTTTCACCTAAATTATCGTTTACCTAATTTTTAGAAGCCCTAATGTCTCTAAAATTATAACATTCAACTTTTCCCTTCTATAATTATTTATTTACCTCTTTTAATATCCATTTGTTAAAAGAAACAACTGTAACGAGGATTCTCCATAATCAAAATCTCATTTTCTCAATATCTTCTAGGGAGAAAATGGAACCAAAGCTGTCAAGGAGAGTATGTAAGACAATGTTAGATCCTCTAGCTTATCATTTTCGACAAATATTTCTAAGGATTGAATATCTAACATCATTAGGTTCTGTGCTCCTTGACTCTTGTTAAAGATCGATATCATTTTCTATCAATAATATTTATTAGTCATATGTAATATTAAAAAAATATATTGCTTCAAATGCTGGGAATTTGTGCTTCTCAAGCTGAAGGTAAAAATATTGACGGGCGCAAATATGGAAACCACAAATAGAAAGTCACGGCCAATTAGAACTTTTCCATAAATTAGTCCACATACACAATGCAAAAGAAATTCAAAGGACCATTTAGGAGGAGAAATGGTTAATATTGTATGCAAACATATGAACTTGTATATGTGAATATTTTTAATGTATTTGTCGTGATGATCAATTTTGATACCCGTTTGATATACTTGTATGTAAATTCAAACAAAGACTTGAATAAATAATTTTTTGGGGTTTATTATGATGAATTTACTTGATACTTATTTAGTAGTATTAATTTACCTTTAGCATAGTATGGATTCTAGATTTGAATGATATATACACAGAAAGAGGAATCTTAATTAAAGATGATTTCACTTGGAAATATGAAAATTTAAATGGATGATATTTTTCTTTATTTTTTTTCTTTTGTTGTGTTTTTGTCATGATGGTGCGTGATATTTTTGCTTGACATTTTATAGAAACTAAATTTTGGCACTTTATGGACCCCGGAAGTTTATTTTATGTGTCTTACTATTAGGCATTGAAATCAGTAAATGAGATAGTAGAAATTTATCCTTAATCAAACTGTTTCCCGATTTTATCAATACCAATACTAATATTGTCTTGCTTCATCAGCCTTTAGAAGGCCTCTGGCAAGACACAACAATAGTACTGACTGAAAAATAGCGTATCATTAATGTGTTACATAGCTTTTTAAAGAAGATTTCATATAATAATTTAAATGAGTTATTATGTCAATAAGATTCAATTGTATTTTTTTTTTAATTTTTGTTAATAACCGCACGCGAAGCGCGGACCATTACACTAGTATAGATATAAAGTAGGGAATGAAAAAGCTTATGTGACACCTCACTTTAGCCTTCACTCACATTTATCTTTTTTCCTGTTTTTTTTCACCTCATTTTAATATAATATTTAAATACTACACAATGAATTACAGCCTTCTTGATAGCTTCAATAATTTCTATCATAATAAATGAAATAACGAGAGGGAATGAGATGAGGATGCTGAGGTGGATGTGCGGGCATACAAGGATGGACAAGATTAGGAATGAAGATATTCGAGAGAAGGTGGGCGTGGCCCCCTTGGAGGACAAGATGCGGGAAGCAAGACTCAGATGGTTCGGGCACATTCAGAGGAGGAGCACTGATGCACCAGCGAGGAGGTGTGAGCGACTGGCGGCGGTGGGCACGAGGAGAGGTAGAGGGAGGCCTAAGAAGTATTGGGGGAGATGATCAGGCAGGACATGACACGACTTAGGATTTCTGAGGACATGACCCTTGGCAGGGAGTTGTGGAGGTCGAGCATTAAGGTTGTAGGTTAGAGGGTAGTTTGTGAATATTAATACAGCGCACTAGAGTGAGACTAACCATTTAGGAGTTAGTCTTAGGATGCTACTGATCAGCTACTGATGCAGCGCTATATCTATTGGATATTAGTATACCTTACATCCTTTTCTCCATCATTTTCGTATTTCCTATATTTCTTATATTGTTGTTATTTTTATTTTATGTTATGTATTATATGTTTTATTATGAGCCTATTGATAGTACTAATAAATTGTCTCTTGTTGCTCTCTTGAGCCGAGGGTCTCCTGGAAACAGCCTCTTTGCCCCTCGGGGTAGGGGTAAGGTCTGCGTACATATTACCCTCCCCAGATCCCACTTGTGGGATTATACTGGGATGTTGTTGTTGTTGTTGAGAGGGAATGAGATCTTTTCGTTACGTTTTTCCCACTTTATTCTTATCATTCACTTCAAAATATATCTGGATAAGAGTATAACAATTTCAATTATTTCAGCACCCTCTTTGACGGTAGGTATGAAACTCATCAATGAAAAACTCAGCTTGAAATGCAGCAAAAGTAAATTACAAGGAAGAAAATGAAAGTCACGCAACTCCAAAATAATTTTTTTAAAAGATTTCTATAAATTAAAGAAAAAATTTACATCTAAGATTTGTGGACCAAATCCCTGTTACATTTTTTACGGACAAGAATTACCTTGCACACTTAACCTTTCTAAAGTGTACAAAAGACACACCGCTTTTTTCTTGACCAGTTTTTAAAAATACGTGTAATGTCACGCACCAATAAGATCGTGATACGTGTCCTAACTCAAAGTAAAAAGAGAAAAATACTAAATTTATACCCCATTGATAATATTTAAAAGGAAAAAGAAAAAGAAGCAAACGTCCCCGTCCCCCCGTTCCCCCCCTCCCCCCTTCCCCCATTAACTTCCTTCTCTAAACTCCAACAGCCATGACAAATTTACATACCAGAAAAAAATATTCAAATTAATCAACCACCTTCGTATTCATTCAATTGAAGCGCCCAAACTTATCAACATTTGAAATTTCTATTTACCAAAAGCAAAATAAAAATAAAAATCTTCAACTTTAGAATCTATTTCAAGTTGAAAATACAAAAAAAAAAAAAAAAAAAATGAGCACCCTTTCACGAGATCAAGAAACGATTTTTTTATTCGGCCTGGTGCTTCGGAAAAGGAAATGAGGGAAAAGTAAAAAATGACGGTGCTTTAAGTGTTGACCATGGCAGGAGGAATTTCCTCAGTATTCACTGTTTTTTTATTTACAGCTCCGACCTCACAAGAGGAATTGTCTCGGTATCGGGTCCAAATCCCTCAATATACAGGCTTGTAATGTTGCGTTCACTTCCAATTCGGTTAATGACAAAAACGATTTAGCTCTGCAACTTTCTTGGTTTAACCAGGGGCGAAGCTATTTTGGTTGAAGGGTGGTCACTGACCACCCTTCGCAGAAAAATTATACTACGTATAAGGTAAAATATTATTTGTTATTGATTAAAAACGGATTTTGAATACCCTTGCATAACCTACTGACAAAAGGTATTCATATTCTGAACACCCTTATTGAATTTCCTGGCTTCGCCCCTGAATTTAACCATAGTGGAAGGTGGAGAGCTTTAGATGGATCGGTGGTGGGCAGGTGGGTGGGCTACTTTAGAAAAATGAAACAATAAATAAATTGAAAAAGGGAAAAAATCATTTTTAACCGTTGGATAAATTTTATTAGATATGGACAGTCCATATAAAACACCAAATATCCAGGTTTTTATTGTTCAAATGCCTCTTTTTTTTTAAATCACGCGCGCTGTCCACGTAGACAAAGAGGTGTCTTAGCTACATTTTAGAAAGGTTAAGTGTGTAAGATTAAAGGGATAATTGTATTTTGCCATGAAATTACTGAAATGTAATGTCCAAACAAAAAAGGAAAGAGCCATCAAAATCCATCTCTGTCGTACAGGGTGTTTTCATTGCTGTCGCACTCTATTTCCTTCTCTTTTTCTCCCCTTTCACATTTCCAATTGACTCAAAAAGAAAATTTTAGATATTTTTATAACAAAATTTGAAGCTCTGGAACTTTCTAATGGAACAAATTAAGATAAAAAAGTAGTTATTAACGGTTTTCATACACTTTCTTTCCCCAAATCAGCGCCCGAGCTGAAGTTCTAATGCTAAGTTCTATAAATTAAATCGTAATAATTTTGACCAAAATTTTGTATTTGTATTAAAAAAATCTGTTCAACACAATCAGACATTTCTATAACATCTTTATATAACAGCAATTCACTATAAAATTTAAGTTTTTCTCGAAATTGATTTTTATGTATGTTATAATCTATGTTCTCCGTAACAACACTTTATTATAACAACAAAAAAATATCGAAACAAACAAGGGTGCTATAGAGAAGTTTGACTGTATGTGTAAATAATTTATTCACTCATTAAAGTGCCTTTTTTCATAAAAATTCAAAATTATAAATTCGCTTCTACCCCAACATAACTAAAAAACGCATCAATAATACAATACTCTTTGAATCCACCTCTGAATGATCATGACTTCTAACTAATCTGATTGTATAAATATTTTTTATATTATCAGCGCATAAAACTTAAACTCTTAAAAATATCATAAGAATTTAAGACGAACAACATCGCAATTGAAGGTCTTTTTCCAAGTACAATTAGTGATTTGACTGTTCAAAGTATCTCTTCAATGAGCAGTCGGCAACGTAGAAATGTCTAAGATTAACTTGACTTTCAATATAAAAATTATTGCTTTTTATAATTGTCTGGTATCCCAGAATCATTAATACGATAATTCAGATTCAAGTCACGTATAGGTGTGCGTCTCATGTCAACATTTATTTTTCATTACTACACTCAATCCTACTCTTCCGGTTAAGGATAGCTAGAGGGGTTCATCCCATAGGCGAAGCCACAATGTCGATTACGGGTTCGGTCGAACCCAGTAATTTTGGTTCAAATCATGTATTATCGTAAAATTTTCACTAAATATATGTAAATTATTTGTTTGAAACCCGGTAATTTAAAAGGGTTAGAATCCCGAACCTATAAGTTTGAAATTCTGGTTTCGCCTCTGGTTCATCCATCCACTGTACTTTCGACAGGTAAGCAATTTCAAATTTATTAGCAGAGCGGAGATAAAAGTCGAGCTACGGGTTCAGGCGAAATTAGTATCTTTTGCTTAAACAATATATTTGTGTTAAGAGATTTATTAAATATGTGTACATATTATATTAAATTTAGAACCCACTGCTTACAAATCATCATTCTAGAATCCAGAACCCATTCGACTTTATTTTTTTTACTTTTTATTTTTATTAAGTATGGTTCCCTTTATTGAATTCCTTTAATATTCTAGTCAATCATGATTCATGTGTGCATGTACACATATATACGCGTAAAGGTGTAAATTAATGACAGAAACAAGACAAAAAAAAAATACTATGAAAAAAAAAAAACAAAAGTCAAACATCCCTTTAATTGAACTTTAAATATGGATTTTTTCTCTCAATATTATGCTAAAATATAACAATATAAGAAGTTTACTATACTTGATTAGATGCAATATTAGAACACAATGTCAATAGAAGTATTTTTGTAAGACACAAAAATACGCATATCCTATTTGGCAAGAATTGAATGAAATATTCCAGAACCTTGTTTCTTTTTTTCAATTTTATAACCATTAACAATCAATTCACATAAAAAGAAAAAAGAAGAAATTTATAAAGGATATTAATAATCAGCCAATGCAACGGGGGAATTGAAAATATCCATACCGATATTTCTTACCTAATAATCTTTAATAAGAACCGAGTATTCTATCCATCTAAACTCAAGCGAATTACAAGAACGAAAAATGATACTTTATAGCCGCTTTTAAAATAATAGTTAAAAAAATATATATTTTTTGTATATGTATATATACATTATGTATGTTACATATAAAAATTATACAAATTTTATGCACTTTTTCGACTATTGACTGTAAATAGTTTCTAGAGCGAGGTAAAAGTAATAATACCCCTTATAAGAAATCACTTCATATGTAGTGGAATGATACCAGGTAGCCACTTCTAAGTATATTGTTTAAAATATATCCATATTTTACAATGTATTTAAAGATTAGTCAATTTCGCTCAAACTTGACGGCATCTTATTAAACCTCGAATTTCAAACTTTAGGACATCGTGTCCTAAAGTTCGAAAATTGTGTCCGAAAGCTCGAATCTTATATCTAGAATTTTAAATTAGTAGTTCAGAAATTCAGAAAACTTAGTCCTGAATTACGAATTAGCCGCTCAAAAATTCAGGACACTAATCCGGGTATGCCATAATAATTACATATTTTTCCTTTAGTGACTTGGCACTAGTCTCCTTCAATCAAGGCGTCAAGCCAGCCAAGTGGTGTCTTGTGTAAAGTGACTTCTTTAATTAAATTAAATGATAGTTTTTTTTTGTTTTTTTTTAAAATTTTTATATTGATAGGTTAGTATAAGGTTTGGATCATGTTCCTTAGCACTCCACCCCAGACCATAGTACATACAAATTTATTTTGAAAATTATTCCAATTATCCTTCATGTACGATCTTGTTACAATGGTCAAGGTAAATAATCCCAAATTGATTGAACTTGTTCTATCAATTAAATCCTTCATATTACTTGTGTTAGTATTATCAATTGAATTTGATATATATACAGCAGAAAGATATAATGGATGATATCTTTTTATCCATCTACTTTTCTTATAACATGGGCAACGATTTTTTTTTTTATTTAAAAAAATAGTTTGCCTTTTACTTTTGATTTTTTATTATTGCATTTTTAAGATAATATATTTATTTAAAAATAAAACAAAGAAAAGAAGTATGCAATAAAATATGATTGGTAGTTGAGGATATTATTTAATAATTAAAATGAGTTAGGTGGAGGAGCAAATTTAATTATTTAATGGTCCTTGTGGGATTCGTTCAAAATAAAATATTTTTGTATAGTATGTTCTTTAATTTATTTAGTATCCACTTTTCTTTTATTAAATTGAAAAGGGAGATTTGAAAAATCAAAATAAACACATAGGAAGGTGCCAGGAAGCTAACCTATCACCGACGTTTCCCTTTGCCCAAGGCAGTCACAATTCGTTTGATTAATTTTTTTTAAAAAAAATTTAATATTTGTTTTGAGACCCGATTAATTTGAATTCACTTTGTGCAGGAAAAATTCTCTAAGATTTTTTTTTTCGTTCTTACAGCTTAAATCTGAATTTTTTTCGTTAAATGTAGAAAATATTATTTTCTATTCCCCCATAATCCTTAGTGGTATTTCATTTGATTAACTACTTCTTGAAATATCAATATGAAAATGGGGGAAAATGTGCATATATTGGAATTGGACTTGTTATTCTTTTACTTTTATTTCAAATTTAATACGAAGTTTTTGTAACATTAAATATTCATGTATGACTTCATCCAATATTCTAGATTAGCGTTCAGACATATCTCTTTATCACGAAACATGGTCTTAAGTCAGTTTGGATTAATATAATTTAATTATCAAATTACTTTTAAGATATTAAATTCTTCAGAAATAAAAACTACATAGTTCAAGTATTCCAATTTTATTTATTTTTTATAAGTGATTAGCATATACTTTGGAGAAGAACATGTCCAGTTCACATTTATTTCTTCTTTAATAGGTATAACTAATAAAAAGAAAAAAAAATCATGAGTTGGACCAAAAAAAGAGTGGACAATTAACCAATTTATGCTGAGAATAAACATCAGAAAAATCTATGGAATAAAAACAGGTGTCACTTTGGGGAGGGCGAATTTGATGATTTAAAAATTTATTATAAAGTATTGCATCAATTTTATGCATAAAAAATTCCTCCAAAAAAACTTCATTACGTGTAAATTCCCTGCTATCAAAAATAACAAGTTGTTCTAACAAATGAGTAATAAGTTGGAAGTACATAAGCAAGTATATAATAATAATAATATATAAAATAAAAGTGATAAGTTAAAAAAATTGAAACTATACTAAACTTCTATTTTTGCAGCATCATTACAACTATTACAACTAATAAAGTTAAAGTCTTATCTGTTAAACTTTCCTTTAATAAATATAAAATTCTCATAATAAGTACTCCACTATCTTTATTCTGTTTTAATTTATCTAATCACTTTTTGAATGAGACTAACTCCTATATAATGACTTAGAAAAATCCAAATCCTCCAGCTTAACTAAGTTTCAACAAAAATTACAAATAGAGTCGGATCCAGGATTTAAAT